>NC_138774.1:53471281-53856898 GCF_965119305.1 Pelophylax lessonae
ACTTCTTTGGTTGACCATGGCAAGCCAAGGCTTGTTCTGAGTGGAACCTGTCCTGTTAAACTGCTGTATGGTCTTTGCCACCGTGCTGCAGCTCAGTTTCAGGGTCTTGGCAATCTTCTTATAGCCTGGGCCATCTTTATGTAGAGCAACATTTCTTTTTTTTTTTCAGATCCTAAGAGAGTTCTTTGCCATGAGGTGCCATCTTCCAGTGACCAGTCTGAGAGAGTGAGAGTGATCACACCAAATTTAACACACCTGCTCCCCATTCACACCTGAGACCTTGTAACTAGGGTTGCCACCTCATCCCTTTAAAACAGAACACATATTAATTACACAGGTTCTGTGGCTGATTAAGGTGGCAATTAAACTCACTTGGAGCCTTCTCTGCATTAAATTAGCCTCCGAACCTGTGTAATTAATTTATGTTCTGTTTTAAAGGGATGAGGTGGCAACTCTACTTGTAACACTAACGAGTCACATGACACCGGGGAAGGAAAATGGCTAATTGTACCCAATTGTTGGACATTTTCACTTAAGGGTGTACTCCCTTTTGTTGCCAGTGGTTTACACATTAATGGCTGTGTTGAGTTATTTTGAGGGGACAGCAAATTTACACTGTTCTACAAGCTGTGCACTCACTACTTTACATTGTAGCAAAGTGTCATTTCCTTAGTTCCTTAGATATAATAAAATATTTTCAAAAATGTGAGGGGCGTACTTGCTTTTGTGAGATACTGGATCGACCGATCGATCTTATCTAATTTATATATCTTATCTATTCTATCTCTAAAAGTATTGGGACACCTGCCTTACACGCAGTCTTAGTCCTTAGGGTTCAATATTAGGTTAGTCCACTCTTTGCAGCTATAACAGCTTCAACTCTTCTGGGAAGGCTGACCACAGGGTTTAGGAGTGAGTCTATGGGAAAGTTTGACCATTTTTCCAGAATTACATTTGTGAGGTCAGGCATTCATGTTGGACAAGTAGGCCAGGCTCGCAGTCTCTGCTCTAATTCATCCCAAAGGTGTTCTATCGGGTTGAGGTCAGGACTGTGCAGGCCAGTCAAGTTCCTCCACCCCAACTTGCTCATCCATGTCTTTATGGACCTTGCTTTGTGCACTGGTGTGCAGTCATGTTGGAACAAATCTCTGAAAAACAACCCCACACCATAATCCCCCTCCATCAAGTGTATGTATACGATATTTACTGGCACTAAACATACTCCTTGATCAGGACAGGGATTCCTATAAAGATGCTGGAGTTTCTTTCAGATGTCTGAATTGTTCAGTTTGGTCTCATGGGTGAATGGACATGCTATGATATTTCATATACAATAAAGGAAGAGGAGAACTGTATCCTACAGCTGAAAAGTACTTTATGGTGGTCCATCCCTTTAGTGGTATAAAGCTTTAGTTTTCAATTTTAACAGTTTATTTGTATTTTTATAATCATAGAGGTATATTCATTCTTTAGGGTGGCTATAAAGGCAGCATATGTATTTAAAGGCTCACTCCACCTAAAACTGACTTTTTAGCTATGTGTGGATACTGCTGTACTGAATCACATGTGGCCTTCTTATATCTCCTAAATTACTTCTATGGTCATATCCTTTCATCAGGGTTCCTGGCTCAGTCCTCCACTAATGAATTATTTTTTCATTCTCTATGACGGAGGATCAGCTGTCAATCTGCAGCAGTTTGAATACCTACTATAACAAGGAAGGGAATTGGGATCTAAGAGTTTGCTCATCCCTCTGACCCATCCTAAGGCTCGTACACACTATAAGAAAATCAGGCAAACCTTTTAGTCCAAAGAATTTTTGTACAATTTCCGTATATTGTGTACGCAACTTTCCACAGCTGATTCCGAATTTTCGTACGAAAATTCTTGAAGGGACAAACTCCAAAATTTTTCTTGTACTAAAAAAAACTAATGATTTTGGTTTAAAATGTATCATTTTTGTACAAGAGAAATCAGAAAAAGACTACGCATGACCAGAAACCATAAACAACAACAAAAAATATCAAATATAAACAGTGCAGCACATGCTAAAAATATGAGTGATGGCCGCGGGTGACTTCATAATTCCTCCCCCGTACGCGTTACGTCCGTGGGTGGGACTTCCTCAGCGGACTATACGCTTACGAGACTATACACTCGCTTTCTGCTTGCACTGGGTCAATGCTTTATATGTGAGTACCATTTTTATTGCACAATAAAGTTTATTGGAATCATACAGAGAGCACTAGATCTGTCTTTCTCCTCTCATACCCATACGGAGCCACTTGGAGACCTTTCCTTTATTTGAGACTACCTTTAAGGAGTGGATAATTTTGGGAATTGCAATCAGGCTGTATGATCCTTATAGGGTCGAGGCATTGAGGTGAGAGGCAGTGTTTGCCTTGGTGGATGAGCTGTCTCTTTCCGCATCTTATGTATGGGAGGCCGATTCATTACTTACCACAAGAAGGCTGCATCTCTTTTGACAATTGATGGACTTTTAACCTATATATAGATATATATATATATATATATATATATATATCTATATATATATATATATATATATATATAGAGCATCATTGTGGACGTTTATTACCTATAATTAGGTTTATTTATGTCCTGTCCTATACCATTTCCTATACCATTTTATTGTGATATTTTATTCCCTGCCATACTTATTATCCTTTGCTTATATGAGATATTTTTAGCATGCGCTGCACTGTTTATATTTGATATTTATTTCGAGGATTTGTTTTGACCTTGTAGTTTTCAGCTACATTTTATTTACCAGTGTGGATTTTGCGCTGAATATGTCGTACGAGAATTTTCGTACAAATTTTCGTTCATCGGTTTCTGATTTGCTGAGAAACAAGGAGGAAAATCGGACGATGGTTTGCCCAATTTTCTTATAGTGTGTTCCCTACTTTACACATAACCCTAATGGGAATGTTGTAGGCGCTGCCGTCTCTGCTTCCCCGCCTCGTATCTCTCAGGGAATGTGCGTTTATTGCATTCCATTGCTGGTTAATTCAATCAGTCAGGTCACAGACTTGCGCTGCTCATTATTGGCTGCCTAGAAGGTCCTACGGCGATATTTTCCCTCTTTCCTGGCAGATTAGCGCAGGGCAGTTTATCGCTCTTTTTGACGCTGTAATCTCTGCCATGCAGGACGCCCTCTGCCCGGGGGAGGGGACTGTGTGTGTTTATTTTCCTTCTTTAATTCATTCTCTTTCCTTCTTGGATCCTTTTTGTTTCCGGAAAATGCTCCCCATATGTTTTCAATTGAACCACATATGTCTGGAAGGGTGGGGAGAGCCTGGAATTCTGGGAATTATTAACACATTTCTTCCTGGATGCAGTCAAGTCTGATCTCACCAATATTTAAGGTGGCGTTGAGTCCTCCTGCTTTGTGCTTTAGGAAATGCTTGTATTACTCTAGAAACCGGCTTACGTTCAATAGACCAGAAAACACACCTAAAGTCCTACAAGGTCCTGGGAAAGCCTATTACATACAATAGGATACAACGACCTTTCTCCACCTTTGTGGAATAAGGGAATAATAACCGCGCTAAAGGAACAGATAAATTAGAACAGCAGCAACTTCAAGTGTGACCACACCCTAATAAATATTATACATATAAGTCGCGCTAAATATATTAGATGGAGATGTGAAGTCCATAAAAGTCCAAAACAATATTATTGATAAATTCCAGGACCAAACTCCCTTAAGGGTATGTGCTTACCAGATGAAGGTAAGGAAAAGGCAGTCTCGCTGCGTGGAAACTTGTCACCTTGACAGTAGATCCAAGCTTCTATGATCGATCAACTCAGTGGACATGGGATCATGAAAAGCAAGAAAAGTACCGCAATAGCGTAAAACCCAACAAACAAATTGTGACTATCACCATAGGTGTGGGTAAATGAAAATTGTGATGTGATATGACCTCCACCACAATAAATGAAATAAATAAATCATGCAAAAATATAGGGAACTTAGGGTAAATAACCCCTACCAGAGAGGTTAAGGGTTGATGCCTTGAGTGATTAATGTGTATCGGTTGGAGTAGCCTCTTACCAAACAGAAAAAATAATGACACAGTGAAGAAAACGTTGAAAAAAAGGTAATCGTGCTGAACCACCACCAGCTGAATTCGCCTCTTACCCTGGATAGATATAGATTAGCCAAAGTGCACTAAACAAATCCAGTGTACCACTCAGGAGCCAGCAATTTCACACCTGTGAGAGTTGCCTCTTACCACATATGAAGTTGTATCAAGCCTGTAGGGTAAATCAAGTGGCCAAAGACCGACCCCAAATTGAATCCAAGCCTGTGTGTATACGAATAACCAGGGGATCCGACCAGAGGTGTAGGTAACTGGGTCTCAGAAGTTTCAGCAATATAGGATATCACCACCATAAGAAGAAAGAAAGGGCTCCCATAGCGTAAAACCATAAAAGCATTTTATTCCATAAAAGCAAAAAAACTTACAAAGACCAGGAATGGGTGAGCAATGGAGGTTGCCGCCGGCCGGACGGCTCCGCTCGTCCGCACTCGTGGGTCGCAGTCAGATGACGTCAGTACAGTAGAGGGCAACGGCGTACTGACGTCATCTGACTGCGACCCACGAGTGCGGACGAGCGGAGCCGTCCGGCCGGCGGCAACCTCCATTGCTCACCCATTCCTGGTCTTTGTAATTTTTTTTGCTTTTATGGAATAAAATGCTTTTATGGTTTTACGCTATGGGAGCCCTTTCTTTCTTCTTATGGTGGTGATATCCTATATTGCTGAAACTTCTGAGACCCAGTTACCTACACCTCTGGTCGGATCCCCTGGTTATTCGTATACACACAGGCTTGGATTCAATTTGGGGTCGGTCTTTGGCCACTTGATTTACCCTACAGGCTTGATACAACTTCATATGTGGTAAGAGGCAACTCTCACAGGTGTGAAATTGCTGGCTCCTGAGTGGTACACTGGATTTGTTTAGTGCACTTTGGCTAATCTATATCTATCCAGGGTAAGAGGCGAATTCAGCTGGTGGTGGTTCAGCACGATTACCTTTTTTTCAACGTTTTCTTCACTGTGTCATTATTTTTTCTGTTTGGTAAGAGGCTACTCCAACCGATACACATTAATCACTCAAGGCATCAACCCTTAACCTCTCTGGTAGGGGTTATTTACCCTAAGTTCCCTATATTTTTGCATGATTTATTTATTTCATTTATTGTGGTGGAGGTCATATCACATCACAATTTTCATTTACCCACACCTATGGTGATAGTCACAATTTGTTTGTTGGGTTTTACGCTATTGCGGTACTTTTCTCCACCTTTGTTATCCTGGAGGAATCCTTGACATCCACTCCGGGGATGATAGAAATCCTCCTTCTCCATGGGGCTGCCCTCACCCTGCAAGATTGAAATGTTAGTGTAGATCTAGGGGACGGGAAATGCAGCTCTACTTACCCAATCCTCTGCTCCCGCAGCAGCCAGTGCTTCCCTACACTTCAATGGTGGACTGTTCCTCAGCGTCCTTCCATCCATCGCAGGGCTATGGACCCTATATCGGTCTTCATGACGTCAGAGGACCAACGACTGATGGACTATGGAGGGGAGGCTATTGGGACCAGTCTTGCAGCACAGAGGAAGCCTGTGAGAGCGTTCGGATCGGGTAAGTAAAAACACTTTCCTTGTTTCCTTAGTCCTAAGCGAGCTTTTAACCCTTGTAGTGTGGGGGGGGGGGGGGGAGCCCTATTGCAGAGGAGCATTCCTATCCTAGAACCCCTAAAAAAAGTTTGCATCTACAACTTACAGTACGTTATTGTGTTCAATGAGTTATGTAGGTGGAGAGTGAATATCTATCAACAAAATACCGGCACAATCTGCTATAAATTAAGTACCTCAAAGTAAACCAGGTCTGACCGGGAAAACCCTGCAGGCGAGGAGAATGGGGATTTTTAATGTGGCAAAAATATCAAATGAAAAACAAATCATAAAAAAATATATAAATTTTATTAAAGACAAAATGACTCATAAAAATAAACATGTAAAATGTGTATCACATAGTACAACACATCCTACAGTACGATGGATCGACACTTTTCACCCACAATTTGGGCTTCCTCAGGATCCGGATGTGTGGCAGATTTCTCAAAAAGGTGTTTGTATATATGTATGTATGTATGTATGTATGTATGTATGTATAGATGTACTTCTTAAGAAATCTGCCACACATCGGGATCCTGAGGAAGCCCAAATTGTGGGTGAAACAAGTCGATCCATCATACTGTATAATGTGTTGTACTATGTGATACACCACATGTTGTACTTTCATGTGTTATTGTTTTGTCTTTAATAAAATGTATATATTTTTTATGATTTGTTTTTCTTTTGATATTTTTGGCACATTAAGGCTCCGTTCACATGTAGGCGTTTTGGGGAGTTTTTGGGGAGTTTTTCTGCTCTAGGATCAGCTCTCAAAACGCCCAACAAGACAAATCCTATTTATTTCAATGGCCCCTGTTCACATCTGAGCGTTTTGATGCTGTATACAAAACGCCCAACGCTCAAAAAAGTACATGAGCTTCTTTTTGGGCAGATTACAGGCGTTTTCCATTGGTCTCTATTCAATCTAAAAACGCCTGCACAAAAATCGCGGTAAAAATCGCGGTAAAAGAATGTAGCCTTAGTGTCCATTCACACTGGTATGACTTGTCAGACGACTTGGTCAGCCTGACAAGTCGTGCACCGTCGCTCACACTGTGTAGTACAGGAGCCGTTCTAATAGGAGCGACACAAGTCGCTCCGACTTAGAAAAAGGGTCCTGTACTACTTGGGGGCAACCTGGAGGCAACTTGCATTGACTTCCATTATATGAAGTCCGTGCAAGTTGCGCCGAAGTCGGGCTGCACGCGACTTCACAGGGCGCCCCCTAAGTCGGAGCGACCTAATGTGAACGGGGTCTAAAATCCCAATTCTCCTCACCTGCAGGGGTTTCCCTGTCAGGCCTGGTTTGTGTAAGTAGCAATATACACTCACCGACCTCTTTTGTTAGGTACACCTTGCCTGTATCAGGTTGGACCCCCTTTTGCCTTCAGGACTGCCTTAATTCTTTTTGGTATAGATTCAACAAGGTTCCTCAGAGATTTGGTCCTTACTAACATGATAGCATCACGCAGTTCCACCACATCCCAAAGGTGCTCTATTTGAGATCTTGGTGAGTGTGGAGGCCATTTGAAGTACAGTGACCTCATTGTCATATTCAAGAAACCAGTGGTGAGATGATTTGAGCTTTGTGACATGGTGCATTATCCTGCTGGAAGGAGCCATCAGAAGATGGGCACACTGTAGTCATAAAGGGATGGACATGGTCAGCAACAATACTCAGGTAGGCCGAGGTGTACTTGTACCCACAGCCTACCACTTGCCGACCAGCCGCCGTATTTATACTGCGGCAGGTTGGCTCTGTCCCACGAAACAACATACTTGTACGTTGCTTTGTGAGACAGCTAGTGGGGCCACGCGCGCCGCAGGAGGCACGCATACATGCCGATTGGCCACAGGGGGAGCCAATCAGGGGGTCCGGCGGCCGCGATGTTTGCCGGGCACCCGCGGTCGCTCCCTGTGGAGACAGAACGATGGTCAGCCAATGTAAACACGGCAGACCACTGTTCTGTCAGTGATGAACACAGGGATCCTGTGTTCCTTGTATTTAGGATCACAGTTCTCTGTGTTCATCCAGCAAGTCCATCCCCCACACAGTTAAAAAGCACCCCCTAGGGACACTTTTAACCCTTTGATCACCCCTGGTGTTAACCCCTTCCCTGCCAGTGTCATTATTACAGTAACAGTGCAAATGTTTAGCACTGATTACTGTAGTAATGTCACTGGTCCCCCCAAAAGTGTCAAAAATGTCAGTTAGGGGTCCGAACTGTCCACCGCAATGTCGCAGTCCGTCCCGCTAAAAATTTCTGATCGCCGCCATTACTAGAAAATAAATAAATAAATTAATCAAAAATTACATATAAATCTTTCCCCTAGTTTGTAGAGACGATAACTTTTGGGCAAACCAATCAAAATACGCTCATTGGGATTTTTGTTACCAAAAATATGTAGTAGAATACAAATTATGAAAAAAAATAGATTTTAATGTTTTTTTTTTTTTTTATTTTTTTTATTTGGAATGTTTTATAGCAGAAAGTAAAAAATAAAAATCGCAGAGGTGATCATATACCACCAAAAAAAAAGTTCTATTTGTGGGAAAAAAAGGTGCCAAGAAAATATCTCCCACACCATTTCACCATCACCAGCCTGAACCGTTAATACAAGGCAGGATGGATCCATGCTTTCACACCAAATTCTGACCCTACCATCTGAATATCGCAGCTGAAATCGAGACTCCTCAGACCAGGCAGTGTTTTTCCAATCTTCTATTGTGCAATTTTTGTGAGCCTCTGAGAATTGTAGACCTCCACAAGGCATTTTTGTCCACACAACTGCCCCTCACTGGATATTTTCTCTTATTCAGGCCATTCTCTGTAAACCCTAGAGATAGTTGTGCGTGAAAATTCCAGTAGATCTGCAGTTATTGAAATACTCAGAGCAGCCCGTCTGGCACCAACAACCATGCCACGTTCAAAGTCACTTAAATCCCCTTTCTTCCCCATTCTGATGCTCTGTTTGAAATTCAGCAAGTCGTCTTTACCACGTCTAGATGCCTAAATGCATTGAGTTGCCACCATGTGATTAGCAGTTTGTGTTAGCAAGCAATTGAACAGGGGTACCTAATAAAGTGGCCGGTGAGTGTAAATGTAAATATAACCAACACTAATAAAATGTAAAAGCGAATTGCATACTAAATTTGTGAATAATTGTCAAAAATACACTGAATTTGCGTTGGTGCTCAATGTAAAACTCCAACTTTACACTGGTGTCCAGCAGTGGTAATTCTGTCGATGAAATGACCACTATTTTAGTCAACTGAATTAACCACTTAAGCCCCGGAAGATTTTACCCCCTTCCTGACCAGGGCCTATTTTGCGATTCGGCACTGTGTGAATTTAACGGACAATTGCGCGGTCGTGCGACGCTGTACCCAAACGAATTTGACGTCCTTTTTTTCCCCACAAACAGAGCTTTCTTTTGGTGGTATTTGATCACCTGTGCGATTTTTTGAGCATGCACTATAAACAAAAAAAGAGCGTAAATTTTGCAAAAATAACAATATTTTTCACATTTTTTTATATGAAATTCCCCAAAAAAATGTAAAAATCAAAATTTTTTAAAATTTTCAGCCAATTTGCCTTATGCTACATATGTTTGGTAAAAAAAATCGCAAAAAGCGTATTTTGATTGGTTTGCGCAAAAGTTATCGCGTTTACTAACAAAGGGAAAGATTTTTGTCATTTTTGTTGTTTTTTTTTAACGGGTAATGGCGGCAATCTGCGATTTTTTTTTTTTTTTTTTTTTTTTTTTGCGGTACTGCGACATTGCGGCGGACAGATCGGACCCTTGACTGACATTTTTGACACTTTTGGGGTTACCAGTGACATTTCTACAGTAATCAGTGCTATACATATGCACTGTTACTGTAAAATTACACTGGCAGTGAAGGGGTTAACTTTTTTGGAGAGGGAGGCGCTATGTGTGTCCCTAGGGGCGTGATTCTAACTGCGATTGGCTGTGGCTTGAGATGTAGGAACAGTGATCAACGGTTCTACATAGTAAAACCGTATGATCATCATTCATACACCGGGGAGAATGACAGGCGGCTTGTTTACATTAGCCGCCTGCCTTTCTCCCTCTCCACCGACGGTCGCGTGACCACTCGGGAGCGGGAGTGCACCTCTGGGGGCACGCGCTCGCTCCCTAGACCCTCACAGGCTAGTGACGTAGTACTACGTCGCTCTGCCTGTGAGGGGCTGACCGCCGCAGTAAATAGTCGTGCGGTGGTCGGCAAGTGGTTAAGACTAAAACTAAAACCATTCAGATGACTAAAATACGACTAAAACTAAAATGGCATTTTATTCAAAAGACTATGACTAAAACGAAATCGAAATTTGATGTTAAAATTTACGCAGTGGTCTGGGAATAAACTTAAAGTGGAACTTTAGGCCAAAAATAACAAAAAGGGTAAACAGGCAGCAATTTTAATGTAGAACATACATGCTTTTTTCGGCATTAAAGTTACTTACCTGCCTGCCCGCCCCTGTACAATGTGCGCAGCTCACTGTACACATTCAGCAATGCCGAATCTAACTGTACTCCCCTGCATGTGTGGGAGTGACATCACTCCCACCTGGCCAATGAGATCAGGCGACAATCAAGACCCAGAAGCCAGCCGCTCGAAGATGTTAGCAGCCAGGCCGCAGTATTACTGGAGCTGAGTTTGAGTATAGTTCACCTTTAAAGTGATGCAAAAATCTTTTTTTTTTTTTTTTTTTTTTTTTGACCTCTGGAAGATTTTCCCCCTCCTGACCAGACCATTTTTTTGTGATACGGTACTGTATTAATTTAACTGACAATTGCGCATTCATTCGACGCTTTACCCAAATAAAATCGATGTCCGTCCCCCCACAAATAGAGCTTTCTTTTGGTGGTATTTGATCACCTCTATGTTTTTGCGCTATAAACAAAGACTGACCGACAATTTTGAAAAAAAAAAAAAAAAACGCAACATCTTTCTGCTCTAAAACATATCCAATAAAAAAGGAGCGACAATTCTGCAAAAAAAAAAAAAAAAAGATTTTTACTTTTAGCTATAAAACATCCCCCCCTCCCCCCCCCCCCCAAAAAAAAAAAAATCGAATTTTCTAATCAATTTCGGTCAATATTTATTCTGCTACATATTTTTGGGGGAAAAAATTCCAATAAGTGTATATTAATTGGTTTGCGCAAAAGTTATCGCTTCTACAAACTTTAAGATATTTTTATTTTATATTTTTTTACTAGTAATAGTGGCGATCAGCGACTTATAGTGGGACTGCGTTATTGCGGCAGACAGATCGGACACTTTTGACACTTTTTTAAGGACCAGTGATCAGTACTAAAAATATGCACTGTCACTGTACTAATGACACTGACTGGGAAGGGGTTACATCAGGGGCAATCAAAGGGTTAAATGTGTTCCTAGCTGGTGTTTGTGTAGTGGGGGAGGTGCTTTTACTAGTGGAAGGCATAGATCAGTGCTTTACAGGAACACAGGATCCATGCCATAATTCTCAATGAACTGCGAGGGGGATTGGTGAGCGCTCTCCTAATTCAATAATTCTTCCTGCAGTTCAGTAACTGTCTGCCCCCATGGGAGGTACAACAGACAGCTGACTGAGAGTTTGCAGGCTGCAGTGTAAAAAAAATCATAAACGCACATTTGTTTATTTGGAAAAAGATGTGACTTTTTTTTTAAATAAAAAAAAAAAAGAGATTATGCTTACCTGCTCTGCGCAATGATATTGCTCTTCTGGAAGATCCCCGCTGTCACCTTTTCTCTGCTCCTGGTGCCTTCTTAGCAAGCTGGGTGATGAGAAGGAAGCTGTGCATGCATGCTCCCAGTCCGGGCTGTGTGCAGCCATAGAGTCACACAGAGTCAGTAGGCAATGCCCCAGCTCTCTCCTCATAGGCGTTTGACTGACAACAGGAGCCTCTGCTACTGCTTGATGCAATCTTGTATTCTTGGAAAAGCTTTAACTTTGCACTGGTGCTCAGTAAAAACACTTTAATGGTATGTAATCGATGGGGATAGAACTGCAGGGAAGGGCAGCTCTGGTCAGCATATGTGCATGCAGCAGAGGCTGATTGGCTGCTTGTGTTTCTCCTCCCTCTCCAAGTCTTTTCTCTGCTGTGCAGAGGATCACCAGAGGCTGATATCATTATTATACAGGATTTATAGAGCGCCAACAGTTTGCGCATGCGCTTTACAACATGAGGGCAGACAGTACAGTTATGATGCAATTTAATACAGGAGGAATCAGAGCTGCTCGTTAGATTAGGTCAAAGTCAGTTGCTTATTCCATTTTTCAAGTTGCATTCAATAATACATTCCATTATATTTTTTATAAATGTATTCCTGCATTCATTGGTAGCTTTTTACTGCCTGAAGTTCAGCTTTATTATTAACCCCCTCCTCCCCAGTTCTGAATGCTTCACTTATTTTTATTATTATTATACAGGATTTATATAGCGCCAACAATTTATGCAGCGCTTTGCAATGAACAGTACAATGGGACAGCACAATTACAATACAGCTCAATACAGAAGGAATAGGCAGGCCCTGCTCATGGAACTTACAGACTAAAGCGAGAGGGAGGTGGTACAAAAGGTAATGGCTTCAGGGAATATTCTGATAGAGGGGACTCAAGTACAGTTCTTAGGTGGAGGTGGGGTAGGCTTCCCTGAATAAGTGAGTTTAAGGATAGCCTAAAGGTGGACAGGGTAGGAGCTGACCAGACATGCTGGGGCAGTGAGTTCCAGAGTTTCAGAGGACGGGAGAGGCTCTGGAGAAGTCCTGTAGGCGAACATGGGAGGTGGTAACCAGGGACCTAGCGAGCAGGAGGTCCTTGGCGGAGCCGAGAGGACGATTCAGGCGATATATGCAGATGAGTTTGGTGATGTAGCTGGGGACGATGTGGTGAATGGCCTTATATGTTGTGGTTAGTATTTTAAATTGAATACGGTGGGGTAGGGGAAGCCAGTCGAAAGATTGGCAGAGAGGAGCAGCAGTCATGGATCGGTTAGTAAGGTGTATTAGTGTGGCAGCAGCATTCATGATAGACTGAAGGGGGGGGGAAGCCTGTGTAAAGGTAGGCCAGTGAGGAGGGAGTTGCTGTAAGGCCAGTGAGGAGGGAGTTGCTGTAAGGCCAGTGAGGAGGGAGTTGCTGTAAGGCCAGTGAGGAGGGAGTTGCTGTAAGGTCAGTGAGGAGGGAGTTGCTGTAAGGTCAGTGAGGAGGGAGTTGCTGTAAGGTCAGTGAGGAGGGAGTTGCTGTAAGGTCAGTGAGGAGGGAGTTGCTGTAAGGTCAGTGAGGAGGGAGTTGCTGTAAGGTCAGTGAGGAGGGAGTTGCTGTAAGCCCAGTGAGGAGGGAGTTGTAAGGCCAGTGAGGAGGGAGTTGCTCTAAGGCCAGTGAGGAGGGAGTTGCTGTAAGCCCAGTGAGGAGGGAGTTGTAAGGTCAGTGAGGAGGGAGTTGCTGTAAGCCCAGTGAGGAGGGAGTTGTAAGGCCAGTGAGGAGGGAGTTGCTGTAAGGCCAGTGAGGAGGGAGTTGCTGTAAGGCCAGTGAGGAGGGAGTTGCTGTAGTCAAGGTGGGAAATAACCAAGGAGCGAATAAGTTGTATTGTGGTGTCATTAGTTAGGAATGGGCGAATTCTGAAAATGTTTCAGAGGTTAAGGCGGCAAGATTTGATTGGATGTGGGGGCTTAATGAGAGGTCAGAGTCTAGGATTACACCCAACACCCTGGCGTGTGTGGAGGGACCAATGGTTGTGCCGTTGATCTCAATGGTAAAGTCAGGAGGGGATCGGGGAGGAGGAAACATTGCACGCTCCATTTTAGAATTGAGTTTGAGGAAGTGGTGTGACATCCATACTGATATGTCTTTGTGACACGTGAAGAGATTGAGGTGGTGAGTTAGAGAGTTGAGAGATAGATCTGGGTGTCGTCACCATAGAAGTGGTATTTGAAATACCATATATAATAATCAAAAATTAAATGTAATTAAGAGCTGCTCCCCAATAGTGTAGGTGATCTACTCATGAATAATGAGTATGAATATGAGGAGGCACTAGTAGTGAACAAAGACTTAAGTGGTATGGTAAAAACTTATATCGCTATAGTGGCATTTATGTCACGGTTTTTAGCATCAATGTTATTTTTCACTATAGCGATACAAGTTTATAGCATAGCAGCTAAGTCTTTGTTTACCGCTAGCGCCCCCCTCACATTCATACTCCCTATTCATGGGAAGTTCTCAACTGGCCCAGGGAAGAGGTATAGAGAGAGAATAGGAGGGGCCCAAGGACAGAGCCTTGGGGTACCCCAACAGAAAGAGGAGCGGAGGAGATTTTGTTGTATGCAACACTGAAAGTGCGCTGAGATAGGTAGGAGGAGAACCAGGAAAGAGCAGAGTCACGGAGGCTAAGGGAGTGGAGTTTATTGAGGAGGACTGGGTGGTCAGCTGTGTCGGAGGCAGCAGAAAAATCTAAGAGTATGACAATGGAATATTAGCCATTGGTTTCAGCAGTTAGTAGGTCGTTGGTGAGTTTTAGTAGGGCAGTTTCAGTGGAATGTTGTGGGCAGAAGCCAGACTGTAGGGGATCGAGAAGGTCATTGTCAGTGAGGTAGCAACTCATACGGTTGTGAACAAGGCGTTCAAGAAGCTTGGAGGCAAATGGGAGCAGGGAAATGGGTCTTAAGTTATTCAAATAGGTAGGGTCCAGTGAGGGTTTTTTAAGTATGGGGGTAACCAGTGCATGTTTGAGCGGGAAAGGTACCGGAAGAGAGGGAGAGGTTAAATACCCGAGTTATTGGGCTGAAGGAGAAAATTGTTGAGAGTGCCGTTGGATCTGGTGTGTTGGTTGGTGGAGAAAGCTGGACACAGGGTTGAAGGAGAAAAGTGTTGAGAGTGCTGTTGGACCTGGTGTGTTGGTTGGTGGAGGAAGCTAAACACTGGATATCTCATCACGAATTGCATCAATTTTGTTTTTGAAGTGATTGGCAATCTCCTGGGGGGTAAGCAAGTTAGTGGGGGGACGCAGTGGGTGGTGAATTAAGTAGTGATCGACCGATTATCGGCAAAGCCTATATATCGAGGGCCGATATATCGGAATTGGCCTTTTGATTTACCGATATTGCCGATATTTCGGGAAAGTACTTGTACCGGGGTGATGCCTGCAGCTAGAGGCATCACCCCGGTACCGTTGTCCATAGCCGACGGTCGGCTGTCTTGTAATGACAACCGATGCGGCTGAGAAGCCGCTCCACTGTCATTCCAAGGAGTGGGAGGGGACATCCCCCTCCCGCCACCTTCCGCGGCTCGCCCGGGTCTCCTGTCCCACCGGGAGACCCGGGCATCCTATCTTCACCGCCGCCATCTGACCGGGTCTCCATTTTTTTGAATTTGGCGCAGCCGAGTACCCAGAAGTGATGTCATGACATGACATCACTTCCGGTTACTGGCGGCGCCCAATTCAAAAAACGTACAGCTTTCAAAACAGCCAAACCTGGCGTTTTGAATGCTTTTAAGTGCAGAGGAGGGGTTTGGGGTCTTTTAGACTCCCAGATCCCTCCACCACAGTACCTGTAGACATTACAAAAAATAAATATTTTTTTTTTTCAATGTCTGAAAATATCGGCCGATACCGATATCCGATGACCAAAATATCGGTATCAGCGGTAAAAAAACGATATCGGTCGATCAATAGAATTAATAGAATAGAAAAGACTTGAGGAGGTTTGGATGAGAGGGTTTTGATGAGAGTGGTGTAGTAGGTGTGGAGGCAGGAGTTGTATTTGAGAAGGGCAGATTTGTGGAGGGTGAAGTCTTGCCCTTTGTCCCTTAACCCTGCTAAGAATCCTGTCCAGAGAGAAATAAGATAGCTGCCATTACTGACTTGGTTTCGCTGTAGGATGCTAGGCTGTCATTAATATTGTTGTCTTTCTATAAAACAAGCTACTGATCTAAAAAAAAAAAAAAAAAAAAAAGAAAAAAAAAACATGTACACATCAAATGCCCTGACACCAGAGCGACTCGCAAAATAATGAAACAAGGATAATGATGACAGCATTCAATTTCAAATACAAATACTATTCATCATATACACTCATCAACCACTTTATTACACCTGTTCAATTGTTTGGTAACACAAATTGCTAATCAGCCAATCACATGGCATCAACTCAATGCATTTAGGCATCTAGACCAGGTGAAGATGACTTGCTGAAGTTGAAACCGAGCATTAGAATGGAAAAGAAAGTGGATTTAAGTGACTTTGAATGTGGCATGGTTGTTGGTGCCAAAGGGCTGGTCTGAGTATTTTAATAACTGATCTACTGGGATTTTCACACACAACCATCTCTAGGATTTACAGAGAATGGCCCAAAAAAGAGAAAACATCCAGTGAGTGGCAGTTATGTGCACGAAAATGCCTTGTTGGTGTCAGAGGTCAGAGGAGAATGAGCAGACTAAGTTATTGTTGCATTTCTATCATCTCCTACCAAATACCCACTCGTTACAACCAAGGTATGCAGAATATCATCTCTGAACGGACCGTACATTGAGCCATTAAGCCGCAGAAGACCACACTGGGTGCCACTCCTGTCAGCTAAGAACAGGAAACTCTGGGTACAATTCGCGCAGGCACACCAAAATTTGACAATAGAACATTGGAAAAATGGAGTCTCGATTTCAGCTGCGACATTCAGATGGTAGGGTCAGAATTTGGTGTAAACAACATGAAAGCATGGATCCATCCTGCCTTGTATCCACGGTTCAGGCTGCTGGTGGTGTAATGGTGTGGGAGATATTTTCTTGACACACTTTGGAACCCTTCGTAGCAATTGAGCATCGTTTAACCGCGACAGCCTACCTGAGAATTGTTGCTGACCATATCCATCCCTTTATGACTACAGTGTCCCCATCTTCTGATGGATACTTCCAGTAGGACAATGCACCATGTCACAACGCTCCAATCTTCTCACCACTGGATTCTTGAATGTGACAATGAGGTCACTGTACTCCAATGGCCTCCACAGTCACCAGATCTCCATCCAATAGAGCACCTTTTGGATATGGTGGAACGGGAGATTTGCATCATGGATGTGTAGCCAACAAATCTGCAGCAACTGTGTGATGCTATCATGTCACTATGGACCAAAATGTCTTAGGAATGTTTCCAACACCTTGTTGAATTTATACCACGAAGAATTAAGGCCGTTTTGAAGGCAAACCTGGTACTAGCAAGGTGTACCTAATAAAGTGTCCGGTGAGTTTATATTGAAATTCTTTAAAATAAACAACCATGTTCGATCACCTTCAGGCATGCGTGCTTAACTTCTTGGTTGGCCCATAAAGCATAGATCAAAAACACTGAATTACACCAGCATCCGGGATCACTCTGTATCCCTCCAGGCACAAGATATGAGTCCCCTTCAGCCACTCTCTTGGGTGGATCAGTGGTCAAAAGATAAGAACAAAGAGCTTCCTATAGTGCATCAATGTATTTATTGATAAAAAAAAGGCATTAAAATAACACTTGCCTAAATATAGGGCTATTAAAACATTGCATGTAAGGCAAGACTGGGTGTACCAAGATGGCGACTCTTGGCCACCAACAGGAAGTGATGTCACCACGCTTCTATTCTACGCGTTACATCACGTACAACGTGACTTCCTCAGGGAAGGTATTGAACTGGCTGCTCAGCCAGGTGTTTACTATTGTTGCATCTTGATTTTTTTTATTATGATATACACATTATCTATCTATCTATCTATCTATCTATCTATCTATCTATCTATCTATCTATCTATCTATCTATCTATCTATCTATCTATCTATCTATCTATCTATCTATCTATCTATCTATCTATCTATCTATCTATCTATCTATCTATCTATCTATCTATCTATCTATCTATCGCTATTCACCTTGCACCTTGCAATCTACAACTTGCTCACTTATACACTTCTATTGCAATTTATGTGTGTTAGATTGGCTGGAGGGTGTTAACTTCAAGTGCATTTATATGTCTTTAATCATTTCGCTTCTATCAGGTGGAGTCTTTATTTTTTTCACTGTTGTTTATTCTGGAGGTTAATTATTGATTAGAGACCTTTTGATTATTATTGTAGGTTTGCACACTGAGTTCACATTAGGTACTTGAGCAGCACAGCACTATTTTTTCTCTAACCGCATCGAGGTCGCCAGCTGGAGAGAGGAATATAGTATTGCAGTTTTCTCCTCTAACCCAAGACTTAATATGCATTTAACCCTTGCAATGCCGGGGTAGGGGTGGGGGGCACAAGGGTATTTTTCTGTAACTCCTGGAGTTTTGGAGTATAGCCAAACCAAGTATGTGCCACTTTCACCCTATAAACTGTTCCCTCGGGTTGACATCTCTGCATATCAGATCAGCATAACAGCCAAGCAGTTGGCATTTTCAGAAGGAAAGGTTGGCAGTGGCAGCCTACACATTTCCCTCAGTACAGGTTTTCTTCAACAACCTAATGCCATTGTAAACTTGTTTTACATTCTAGTGAGGACGAGTTTTGGTTTAATCTAAAATGTCTCTTTTTTTTTTTTTGGCATCTACAGCCTGGCAGCTCCTGAGATGAACAAGTTGCGGCAGAGCCTGAGGAGGAAAAAACCAACGTATGTTCCGGAGGCCAGCCGCCCGCACCAATGGGGGGCAGACGAGGAGTCGGTGAGGAGGGGGAAATGCAGTTTTCCTGTCCGGGTGAGTGACATTGTGTGTACCACCATCTTCTCTCCCCTGTGACCTCTCCACCATTGTGCACACCTACAAAGTGTCTCTGCTCAGGAAGGTCATCGGTGGAGGGCTCGGAGACCTCAGGAAATGCTCCAAATGTTAGAAAAGCAGACGTGATGTCTGTCTAAATGACATTGTACATGGCCGGCCTGGAAATGAATGTCTTACCACAGCTGGTCATATACGGATTTTGTCTGATTTAGGTGAAATTCTTGCCATGGATGGCCTTGCCAACACCACCTGGTTTGACTTAGGCTCCGTTCACATGTAGGCTTTTTGGGGGCGTTTTTCTGCTCTAGGATCGGCTCTCAAAATGCCCAACAAGACAAATCCTATTCATTTCAATGGCCCCTGTTCACATCTGAGCGTTTTGACACCGTGAGCAAAACGCCCAACGCTCAAAGTACATGAGCTTCTTTTTGGGCAGATTACAGGCGTTTTCCATTCACCGACTAAATGTGAGTGTAATACTGCTGCACATACTTCAATAAATGTCTTGCTGCACTTAGAAGGCGCTGCGCTGTCTTCCCTCTTGTCTCCCCCCAGAGATCTCTTCTGTCTCTTCCGCCGGCAGCCGCTACAGTGGACAGCTACCCCCTGAACTGTTTGGGGGTCCCCCCACCCCTGGTGTTTCCCTTCTCCCTTCTCCCCCTCCCCCGGGTCCCCAGGACCAGACTTTTTTTTTTTTTTTTTGAGACCTCTTCTTGCGCCAATTCACCACCAAACCGTTTTCCATTGGTCTCTATTCAATCTAAAAACGCCTGCACAAAATACGCCTGTAAAACGCCTGCAAAAACGCCCATAAAAATGCCTGAAAAAACGCTGATAAAAATGCCTGTAATAGCAACGCCAAGATGTGAACGTAGCCTTACTTCAACCGAGAAATCAAAAGCGCCAGGCAGAAAACAGTGATCCGAACAGCGGCTGCAGGCAATCAGTTGCACTCACTGTTCAGGTGATCTGACAGCCTCAATTGATGGCTGTCAGAATTCAGTAGCCAACAATGGGGGGGGGGGGGGGGGTGATCCTTCATTGCTGTTTAGCAGGAATGGGAAAATCTATGGATTTCTTTTGGGCTGAACAAGAGCAGTCTTTACATGTACAGTGTGGTCAGCTTTAGCCTTTGCTGACTCACAGAACCTATTTGAAAGGAGGACTGTTTCAGCCTACTGGTACTCATTAGTGACAGAGCTTATGGATTAATTTAAAGCTCCAAAACGCATATCTTCCTATGGATAGGCCTTCATGCATGTATCTTTCAGCATTTTATAGCACAGAATCATCTATTTTGCACTTAGGATTCTAAAGAAATCACTTTTGGGTACCTCGGAAGCGGACATAAACTATGGGGGAGATTTACTAAAACTGGTGCACACAGAATCTGGTGGAGCTGTGCATGGTAATATGAGAATGGTGCAGTGCTATTTACATATCAACCAAAGTCCACATTCCGAGATAGAGTCCTAGTGGAAAGAAGCGTGCGTATCTTCAATTCGTATGTGAGGACCACCACCGGCACCCAATTACACAGCCTCTTACCATATTATATAGACCAGGGGTCTTCAAACTATGGCCCTCCAGTTGTTCAGGAACTACAATTCCCATCATGCCTAGTCATGTCTGTGAATGTCAGAGTTTTACAATTCCTCATGGGATGTGTAGTTCTGCAACAGCTGGAGGGCCGTAGTTTGAGGATCCCTGATATAGACCCTCACTACAAAGGTCTATACCAGAGGTGTCCAAACTACAGCCTTCCAGCTGTTCAGGAATTACAATTCCCATGAGGCATTGTAATTCTCTGACATTCACAGACATAACTAGGCATGATGGGAATTGTAGTTCCTGAACAGCTGGAGGGCCATAGTTTGGACACCCCTGGTCTATACGCAATATACATCAGGTAAAGATGGTAGAAGAATCCTTCAATAATCCTCTAACGGTCCTCTCCGCAGTTAAACCATATCATGTAAAGATAGATAAGAAGCTCCTTATGGTGTAGAAGTAATAACCGATTTATTAAAATCAAAAGATCCACTCACACATAAGTTACGAAGCTCCAGTTCTGAATCTATCGAACTTGTGTTTCAAGCCAACAAAATAGCCACCATGTCCCAGCGTGTATCAGCGTCATCCGCTCCTCCCTACGCATTTCATCGCTATGTGACGTCGTCAGGGGTGTGACCTAATGAACGTTATTGATGATTATATATACTAAAGGTCGCTGGGAATAGGTTGGGAGATATAATTGCGTTCTGGCACTCGGAAACCAACGTCATCCGACGGTGCGTTCCAGCATCCAGAACTTACAGCATCCAACTTTTGTTCCCTCATCTGGAAACCATGACAGCGCACAAAACCAAAAATTAAAAATCAGCAGCTACACATACTGTAGCTGCTAACTTTTAATATTAGGACACTTACCTGTCCTGGAGTTCAGCGAGCGGTGGAGTTTGGCACCGCAGCGGGTGGAACTCCACTTTAAGTCCGCAGGCAGATCTCCGTTCTGTCACAACAGAAGACACGGATCCCGTGTCTCTGCTAAGCAGGAGCACCAATCCATGCCTTCCCCTAGAACAAGCACCTCCCCCAGAGTAGTAAAGCCGGCGATAAAAGGGTTAAATGTGTAACTGATATGTGCTTTACTACTGTGGGGGAGGTGCTTGTACTAGGGGAAGGCATGGATTGGTGCTCCTGCTTAGCAGAGACACGGGATCCGGGTCTTCTGTTGTGACAGAACGGAGATCTGCCTGCGGACTTAAAGCGGAGTTCCACCCACATGTGGAACTTCCACTCATTTGCTTCCTCCCCTCCTCCAGTGCCACATTTGGCACCTTTCAGGGGGGAGGGGGGAACGGGTACCTGTTTTTGACAGGTACCCTTCCCCACTTCCGGGAACGGTGCTGCGGCAAAGTGAGGACCCCTCCTCCTATCCTCCGCCGCCGAGCCAATTTGAATGTGCAGCGCGCTTTGCGCATGCGCAGTAGGGACCCACCCGTGAAGCCGCAAGGTTTCACTGCCGGGTTCCCTGACCATCAATGGCGGCAGCAGCCCCTGACAGCCGATGGAAACATCGGCTGCGGTGCCGACATCGCTGGACTCCAGGACAGGTAGGTGTCCTAATATTAACCGCTTGCCGACTGCTCACAGTATATTTACTGCGGCAGTCGGCCCCTCACAGGCAGAGTGACGTAGGTCTACGTCGCTCGCCTGTGAGGCTCTGGGGAGCGAGCGCGCGCCCCTGCTCTCGCGAGGTCACGGACCCCCCCCCGCGCGTGTGACCAGCGGACCCGATGTCCGCCGGTCACTCGGCGATCGGCGGGGGAGAGGGAGAATGTCAGGCAGCTTGTGTAAACAAGCCACCTGTCATTCTCCTCGCTGTAAAGACACTGATCACACGGATCTAGTATGTAGATCCGTTGATCAGTGTCCTTACAGCTCAAGCCACAGCCAATCACAGTAGAAAGCACGCCCCTAGGGACACACACAGCCCCTCCCTCCCAAATAAAGTTAACCCCTTCACTACCAGTGTATTTTTACAGTAACAGTGCATATGTATAGCACTGATTACTGTAGAAATGTCACTGGTAACCCCAAAAGTGTCAAAAATGTCAGTCAAGGGTCCGATCTGTCCGCCCCAATGTCGCAGTACCGCAAAAAAAATCGCAGATCGCCGCCATTACACGTTAAAAAAAAAAACACCAAAAATGACAGAAATCTTTCCCTTTGTTAGTAAACGCGATAACTTTTGCGCAAACCAATCAAAATACGCTTTTTGCGATTTTTTTTTTTTTTTACCAAACATAGGTAGCATAAAACAAATTGGCCGAAAATTTTAAAAAATTTTGATTTTTACATTTTTTTTGGGGAAATTTCATATAAAAAATGTGAAAAATATTATTTTTGCAAAATGTACGCTTTTTTTTGTTTATAGCGCAAAAAGTAAATATCGCACAGGTGATCAAATACCACCAAAAGAAAGCTGTGTTTGTGGGGGAAAAAAGGACGCCAAACTTGTTTAGATACAGCGTCGCACGACCGCGCAATTGTCTGTTAAAGTCACGCAGTGCCGAATCGCAAAATACCCCCCGGTCGTTTAGCAGGAAAATCCTCCGGGGCTTAAGTGGTTAAAAGTTAGCAGCTACAGTATGTGTAGCTGCTGATTTTAAATTTTTGGAGGGGGAGGCTGGAGGCTTGAGGCTTGAACACCATTTTAAGCATCAGCAGGTGCTGGCGGACATTGAGTCCGCCATACCGCCCATCGGATCCCGTTGTCTAATCACAGCGGCAGTAGGCTGCCAGCTGCACGCAAGCGTTCCCAAGACCGAGAAGTGCAGGATCATGTACCAGGTATGTGATCCTACCCAGGAGAGTGGCCTTTCCGCTGTATATTTACAGTGTAGTATAGTAGCAAGCAGTTAAAGTGGAACTAAATTCTCCTATCCTTTGCAGCCAAGAAAGCTGCCATCTTGGCCTCTGTTGGATCTACAGTTGCCATGGTGCTGCACATGTGATCAGTTATGAGACCAGACATCTGATGGCTTGACAGTTAGGTTGAGCGCACAAGCAAGCATGACCCATCTTATTCACGGCATGCCTTGAATGTAACGGTTTTGGGAAATCATCGTTTGGTTTGGTTCCACTTTAATTTTTTTTTTTTTTTTTTGTAATATTCTTACCCAGAACGCAAATTGTTCTGTGAATGGACGGGATGATTAATGACAGGATCTACCTCCTCCAATCACAGGACACTTTAAATTCTGGGGAAAAAAATACCATTGCAGTAGGGCCCCCTCCACACTGCAAGGGTTAACTGCTGGTTAAAGAATATGTAAACCTAATGTTTCATATTCCTGATATGTGCCTGCTGTGCAATGTACTTGCATAACAAATTCTCCTGTTCTCTTTGTATTGCTTCCTTTGTGTGAAATCCCTGGTGTTCCTGCCAGTCCTTCTGCTTTCCTAATTAAAACTAACCACACTAGGCATGAGAGCACAGCATGGTCGGTTATCTGCCTGTGCTGAGAACTCAGCCTGCTCTCCTCCAATGATCATACTTCCCTTGACACGCTCCCCTGCACAGCCATTTACTGGGAAGACCAGAGTGCTGCTGTTTTTTTCTTCCCCCACCTCTCTAAGCACCTTCTGAAACTGAGAGCAGAGGGTCAGATTGTCCCCAGTCATCTCTATGACTCTCGGAGGCTGAGCGTGTCGTTATGACGTCACGCCCGGCTCCAGCAGTTGCAAATACTGCCGTGGGTTTGGCTGAAAAGCCTGAGATAGTTTTTTTTTTTTTTTTTTTTTTATCTCAGGCTTTCCAGCCTAGAGGAGTGATGTGGGGTTTTTATAGACCCCAGATCTCTCCATAAAGAGGACCTGTCATGCGTTATTCCTTTTACAATGGATGTTTACATTCCTTGTATTAGGAATAAAAGTGATCCAAAAAAAAAATTAAAGGGAAAGTGTAAGAATAACATTTTATAAATAAAATAAACAATGCTGGAATTTGCCCGGTATGCTCGCACGCAGAAGTGAACGCATGCGTATGTCGCGTCCGCATATGTAAACAATGTTCAAACCACACATGTGAGGTATCGCCGCAAACGTTAGAGCAAGAGCAACAATTCTAGCCCAAGACTTCTTCTGTAACTCCAAACTGGTAACCTGTAAACATTTTTAAAACGTAGCCTATGGAGATTTTTAAGTCCCGAACTTTGGCGCCCTTCCAAGAGTGTGTGCAATTTTAAAGTGTGACTTGTTGGGTATCTATTTACTCGGTGTAACATCATCTTTCACATCATACAAAACATTGGGCTAAATTTACTGTTTTGTTTTTAATTCATGAAATAGTTTTTTGTTTTTGAAAAAATCCCATTCGAAAAATTGCTGCGTAAATACCGTGTGACCTAAAAAAAATTGCAATGACCGCCATTTTTTTCCGTAGGGTCTCTGCTAAAAAATAAATAAGTAAAAAATATATATGTGTGTGTATGTATGTATGTATGTGTATATGTATGTATGTATGTATGTATGTGTATATATATATATATATATATATATATATATATATATATATATATATATATATATATATATATATATATATATATATATATAATATTGTGTGTGTATATATATATATATATATATATATATATAATGCTTGGGGATTCTGGGTAATTTTCTAGCAAATAAAATGATGATATTTACATGTAGGAAAGAAATGCTGGAATTCCTCCGGTATGGAAGTGGTGAAATAGTTCTTGCTTGGTGTCATTGTGGTCTATACTGCCCTCTAGTGTTCATCTGTCATTACTGCTGCACTGCTGTATTTCTGTGTTTCATGTCATTCCTTTGAAATATCCCGAGTCTCCCGCGGCTTCCTGTAAAGTGTTCCTTTTTTTTGTGTGCGCAGTACCTGGGGCACGTGGAGGTGGAGGAGTCGCGAGGCATGCATGTATGCGAGGATGCCGTCAAGAAGCTCAAATTGGTGAGAAAATAAATTGACAGCATGACTGCTGAGTGCGGGATTTCTAATTTAATGGCAAGAAGGGATTAAAGGGGGGTAAGGCAGACTGACTGGCACAGTCCAACAGCGAAGGCCTGCCATCTCCCCGGCCATTCTTCGCATGTCAGCAGCAGTTCCTTTGAAGAACCTGAAGTGACACCAATAAATACATTTGCATAAGAAGTGTGGGCTGCACAGAGGGAATTAGAAGGCCAGGAAATCTGCAGCTATGGGTTCTCTGAAGATAAGATGAAAGGCTGCCAGTATGTGAGGAATTAGGAAATTGCCCAAAAATGTACATGAAAGAGACAACAACACTGCCGGCTTAATATAATATAATGCCGCCTTGTTCAGCAGTACTGCACATCAACCAATCAGAGATGAGCTTTCAGAAGCGTGCTGGTGATTGCCGCCCTTATTGTTTATTTGCACCGGTTTCAATACATTTCTTTGTATTCCCTGTAGTAAAAAATATATATATATATTTTTTTTACTTCATTTTTATATGTCAGGCAGTTTTCTTAATATTAAGCACCAATGTTTGTATCCGCTTTACTGCGGCTCATTATTGTTAGGTATTAAAACAAGTTTGTGTATCATCCTTATAGTGGTTCTAAAGGCAGAAGGTTTTTTACTCTGAATTAAGGTAAAAAAAATCCTTCTGTTTGCAATCCCCTGGGCCCTCCCAATGCTTACCTGAGCCCATCTTGTTCCAGCGATGTGCACGAGAATAGAGGCTCTCTTAGCTCTCTCCTTTCTCTTTGGCTCCTGCTACTGTCAATCACAGGCAGGGAGCAAGAGGCAGGGCTGAACAAGGGATGCACCGATCTGACTTTTTTGGACCCAATACCGATATCTGGCGTTGTGAAATCGGCGATACCGGAACCGATCCGGAGCTACACACAAAGCAAGCGGCTGCAGTACAGAGCAAAGCCGCTGCTTCATGTGTACGGCTCCTCCATTCACAGGCGGAGTGCATCTGATATCACTCCGCCTGTGAGCCGGACCTATACAGGAAGTAATGGCTCCCATCCCATACTACTACTGCACCTAGTAAGGGATGGCTGAGCCGTTACACAGCAAAAACCAGATCGGCCAGTGGATCGGTCAATGTTACCGATCCCCCCGATCCATCTAAAATGGCCATATCGGCGCCGATATCCGATCCGAATATCCGATCGGTGCATCCCTAGGCTGAACCGCACTGTGTGTGTCTATGGACACATAGAGCCAGCTCGGGAGCAAGCATGCATGAGTGCCAGGAAGAAACACTGAGGTCCTGCTTGACCAAGTCAACACCACATCCCAGAAAAGGACAACTGTAAAGAAACCAGAAAACTAGTGGGACTTTGAAGGTGTTGAACCTCCTCTCAGTATAATTATCAGTACACAGTCATTGATAAAAAGAAGTCGTTATTGTACATATCTTAAAAGCTCTAAAGCTGGGGGTTTACATATCCCCCTTAAAAACAATAGAAAACATAATGATAACACATCATCATCATAACCCAAACGCACCCCTGAAGATACAGACCCCTCCTTATGTATGTAAACAGTGTAATTACAATTTTATAATTCAGGATAACCTCATATATATAAACATATCACACAAGGAGGGCAAGACTTATCCCGACGCGTTTCATCTTTGTCAGCTTTGTCAAGGCCTTAGAGGGGTACAATAACAGTTGGTTAAGTTATAAAATAGATTGGAACACAGGAGGATCCATCAAACAGTCTCATCTTATGTGGCCAGACAAAGAAGCGGATCAAGATTCTGGAAGCTGGGCGGGCCAGAATACTTCACCGGGGGGCCGCCAAACAGCAACCACAAAGTGGGGGAAAAAAAAGTGAATAATGCAACTCCCTGCTCAGAATGTGTTAACAGTACCAGCCTAGATGGTATAGAAAACCAAGGGTAGGCAGCTGCATCAGAGGTATAGAGATCTGCAAAATATCCCTCATGCAGACTCCTGCTCACTCATAGAACAATCCTCAGAGATGATGTCCTGACATGGATGGATGTTCAGAGAACACTTTGCATTCATTGAGGAAATGCAAAGTGTTCTATGATTGGTTGAAGTGGAGATGCGGGGTCCGAGCAGCTTCGATCCTCTTGCTTTGGGGGCATTCAGCAGGGAGTAGGAGCCAAGAGCACTAACAGGGGATCCCAGAAGAGGAGGATTGGGGAAGCTCTGACTCCTCCTCTCCACTTCACCCAATCACAGAACGCTTTGCATTCATTGAGGAAATGCAAAGTGTTCTCTGAATGGCACCCATGCTGAGCTGGTGACCACATATGTTTAGGAAGCAGTAGGATAGCTGCTTGGCACAGAACTTGGAAGCTAGTGGATATCACTGCAGTAGCACTGCCTTCGACAAGGATTTCCAGCTTCCACAAGGATCTCACAGGTCCAAGCTGAACCAATGTAACTGAAAGCAGTCACAGACTGAGTAGAGCCTATCCCCTGCCAGCATTCTGCAGAGAAGGACCCTTGCTCTCTGTGTGGAAGTAGTGGTCTCTCTGCAGAGGTCTGACACCCTTTCTGCTGAGCCACTTCTATAGCTCTGCAATCAGTAAAACACAAGCTCCCCTCTGATTGGAGAGCTCTGGCTCACTTCTGACTCATCAGGGAGCATAGCAGACCTCTGCAGAGAGACCACTGCTTTCACAAGGAAAGGTTCTTCTCTGGATCATGCTGGCAGGTGACACAGTTTAGTCAGTCTGTGGCTGCTTTCTAAATAAACCAAACTAGAACGGTGCACACCTTTACTTTTGATGCACCTGGAATGTATTTAGCTGGTTCAAACTTCGTTTAGCTGGACTTTATTATAATCTTTATTTATAATACTATATAAACACTACTGGCCAATAGCTAATGGTGATTCTAGGACAATATCCCCCCCGGACAATATCCCCCCTGGACAATATCCCCCCTCTAACCCTAGCCCTATGTCCAGGGGGATGTTTTCCGGGGGGATGTTGTCCCGGGGCATATTGGCTGGGAGATGTTGTCCCGGGGGGATGTTGTCCCGGGGAGATTATGTCCAGGGGGATGTTTTCCGGGGGTTGAGGTCAGGACTCTGTGCAGGCCAGTCAAGTTCCTCCACCCCAAACTCACCCATCCATGTCTTTATGGACCTTGCTTTGTGCACTGGTGCGCAGTTATGTTGGAATAGGAAAGGCCAACCCCAAACTGAGACCTGACCTTAACCCCATAGAACACCTTTGTATTAATGTGACAGTCAAGATACAAAATCAATTCAACTCAATTCAATTAGGAGCTCTGTCCTAAATTGACAGAACTAATCTGTGTACCATATGAGCCCATACTGTAGCCAGTCTGTGGGAGCCAGAATTATTGTTGGTTGGTAGGGAATCAAATACTTATTTTACTCATTGAACTGCAACTCAATTTATACAATTTGTATCGTGTTTTTTTTTTTTTTATTTTTTTTTTTTTTTTAATTATAGACCCTTCATTTCTTTGTAAGTGGGGAAACTTACCAAATTTTGCAGGGGATCAAACCATTATTTTCGCTACTATATGCTGCAGAACACAATCTGAAAGTGGTAACATGTTACATGAGGCTAGTAGAGATGAATGCTCTTATCAATGTTCCCACTACAGACTTCTGAGTTCTGAGGGCCACACATCATATATCAAAGGGCCGAATGTGGTCAAAGGGCCACAGGTTGAGCACCAGGGTTTTCGAGGATCAGCATGGAGCTGTGCTTATCTCTCTGCAGTCTATAGAATGTTCACATAACACAGCATTGCATATTCCCATACTGAGACTAGAAAAAAACTGAACCTTTTCCTATGGAAGCTCAGGGCTTGAGTAGAAGGGAACAAGGTTGGTTATATATAGTATATTGAACAGAAAATTGGATACTTTGTTGCATTTTCACACTTTCCAGAGGGGCTTGTATAGTCTAAAATCGGCTTTATTTATTTCCCGTTGTTAACATTTTGCTTCACATTCATTTTTACATGGCTAGCTTGGGAAGAAGTCTGTGAAAGCGATTCTGTGGGTCTCCGCTGACGGCTTGCGGGTTGTGGATGATAAGACGAAGGTGAGCTACAGAATAACATAAGACCACCAGAAGTCTCATAACTTTCTTTAAAGAGTAACTTCACTTTTGTTGAGAGAAAAAAAACATTCCCCTCTGGGTGATCCATGTACATTGCAAGGATTTTAATAAACTTTGTTGCGGATTCCTACCTTTTGGTTTTCTGAAGAAATCCCTGTTTGTTCCTCTGTGCCCCTGTGCTGAGCGAGTCTAATGGGAGTGGTTTCATAATTACCAACCAGCTACTGCAGCTGTAGGGCTCTAATGAGTAAAGTGGCATGGTCTGCATCCCTTTAGACAATATCTTTTATTGGGAGTATCTTATCAAAAATTAAATTTTTGTTGCCAAAAATCTGACTTCTATCTTAGTTTAGACTTCTGGGAAAATCAGTAAGCCAATCACACAAGCAGGATAATATGTTTCTGAGGGGCGTTCTGTACACATTCTGTGTACAGAACACTTCCAGGTAGCCATATTGCATTGCCTTTTACAGAAAACGACAGTGGCTGCAGATTGAAGAGGAAAGGTAATTTTTTAATAACATTCAATTACAATATGACTTATGTCGCAATTGTATATGCTATGTTTTTTATTTGCTATTTTTTCCCCCATGAAAGTGGAATTACCCTTTAAATGGATATTCTACTATGACAACCTGCAACTAATGCTGGTACAGTGCTTCCAGTGTTTACAAGTTTTATACAGTAGTTTCAGGGTCCATTCAGAGTTATACAAACACATGTACAGTGCCTTGCGAAAGTATTCAGCCCCCTTGAACTTTGCAACCTTTTGCCACATTTCAGGCTTCAAACATAAAGATATAAAACTGTAATTTTTTGTGAAGAATCAACAACAAGTGGGACACAATCATGAAGTGGAACGAAATTTATTGTATATTTCAAACTTTGTTAACAAATAAAAAACTGAAAAATTGGGCGTGCAAAATTATTCAGCCCCTTTACTTTCAGTGCAGCAAACTCTCTCCAGAAGTTCAGTGAGGATCTCTGAATGATCCAATGTTGACCTAAATGACTAATGATGATAAATAGAATCCATCTGTCTGTAATCAAGTCTCCGTATAAATGCACCTGCACTGTGATAGTCTTAGAGGTCCGTTTAAAGCGCAGAGAGCATCATGAAGAACAAGGAACACACCAGGCAGGTCCGAGATACTGTTGTGGGGAAGTTTAAAGCCGGATTTGGATACAAAAAGATTTCCCAAGCTTTAAACATCCCAAGGAGCACTGTGCAAGCGATAATATTGAAATGGAAGGAGTATCAGACCACTGCAAACCTACGAAGACCTGGCCGTCCCTCTAAACTTTCAGCTCATACAAGGAGAAGACTGATCAGAGATGCAGCCAAGAGGCCCATGATCACTCTGGATGAACTGCAGAGATCTACAGCTGAGGTGGGAGACTCTGTCCATAGGACAACAATCAGTCGTATACTGCACAAATCTGGCCTTTATGGAAGAGTGGCAAGAAGAAAGCCATTTCTTAAAGATATCCATAAAAAGTGTCGTTTAAAGTTTGCCACAAGCCACCTGGGAGACACACCAAACATGTGGAAGAAGGTGCCCTGGTCAGATGAAACCAAAATCAAACTTTTTGGCAACAATGCAAAACGTTATGTTTGGCGTAAAAGCAACACAGCTCATCACCCTGAACACACCATCCCCACTGTCAAACATGGTGGTGGCAGCATCATGGTTTGGGCCTGCTTTTCTTCAGCAGGGACAGGGAAGATGGTTAAAATTGATGGGAAGATGGATGGAGCCAAATACAGGACCATTCTGGAAGAAAACCTGATGGAGTCTGCAAAAGACCTGAGACTGGGACGGAGATTTGTCTTCCAACAAGACAATGATCGAAAACATAAAGCAAAATCTACAATGGAATGGTTCACAAATAAACATATCCAGGTGTTAGAATGGCCAAGTCAAAGTCCAGACCTGAATCCAATCGAGAATCTGTGGAAAGAACTGAAAACTGCTGTTCACAAATGCTCTCCATCCAACCTCACTGAGCTCGAGCTGTTTTGCAAGGAGGAATGGGCAAAAATTTCAGTCTCTCGATGTGCAAAACTGATAGAGACATACCCCAAGCGACTTACAGCTGTAATCGCAGCAAAAGGTGGCGCTACAAAGTATTAACTTAAGGGGGCTGAATAATTTTGCACTCCCAATTTTTCAGTCTTTTATTTGTTAAAAAAGTTTGAAATATCCAATACATTTTGTTCCACTTCATGATTGTGTCCCACTTGTTGTTGATTCTTCTCAAAAAATTACAGTTTTATATCTTTATGTTTGAAGCCTGAAATGTGGCAAAAGGTCGAAAAGTTCAAGGGCCCGAATACTTTCCCAAAGCACTGTAATATACGCATTTATTGCGCGTTCCTGCACTTTGAAGCATGTGTCCTACAGTGGTGTGTTGGTGTGACATTCGTTGTGAATGGCACCTGAATTTGTATATGCACAATGCAAACAATGCATATACTGTAAATTGTGGTGTCCTGTGATTGGGGGGGGGGGGGGTAGTTTGCATTCGATTTTTCATTCAATGCGTCTTAATGCATCGCAACAGATTGGATACGTCTAAATGAATCCTCATTTTGTTATACCAGCCTTTCCCAACATTTTCTACCATGGGGGAACCCTTGAAATAGTTTTCAGGTCTCAGGGAACCTCCACTAAATGTATTGGACCTTCATCTTATTAGTACATTTGCACAACCAGTAAGCTGTAGAAAGTTTTCAATAAAATAATAAAAAAATTAGGTTTTAAACCTGATTTTTTTTTTTTTAACCTGGGCCCTCAGTTGGGTTATACAATAGTGTGCTAGAATGCACCATATATTGGCACATTATGACAGACTAAAGCCAGCCATATATGGATCTTAATTTGGCTGGTTCAACTGGCACAGGCCAAATTTCTTTCCATGTATGGGCAGATTGGTTGTACAGAAGATCTGTAAAACCAGCCTGTCAGATTTTTCCTGCTCAATCAGCAGCATTGTATTCTGATGGTGGGAAGGATTTCCTCATCCATATCAAATGTGTGGTTGGGGAAAGCTGGGCTGCCTATAAGGAGGTACCACCAGGCTTCCAGTAGGGGGCCCATGTCCCATCACTTAAAGTGGTAGTATACTCCTTTTTTTTTCCTTTTACCTACAGGTAAGCCTATAATAAGACTTACCTGTAGGTACAATTAATATCTCCTAAACCGGCACGGTTTAGGAGATATTTGCCCTGCATGCAGCCTCTGACCCTAGCTGCGCATGCGCTCTGAAGGTCCGGCGGACCTTCAGAGTTCCTTGTCGGGCACTTGCCGGAAAGTGACTCCCGCGCTTCGGCCACTCACAGCGCCGGAGCCACCGAACCCAGAAGAGACGCCGATGGAGCATGTCCGCTCCCACAGCGCTGTCCAGGGGTCCATGTCGGGGCTTCGTTTTACGGTAAGTATTTCATAATGAGCTAGTATGCGATGCATACTAGCTGATTATGCCTTTGTCTTGAAGTTTTTTTTTTTTTAGGCACTATACAACCGCTTTGACAGGGGGGCCTGGCCAAACTGCAGCTTCAAGCTTCACATAGTACGTGTTTCATATACTGCAAGTACATAATCTTGTTCCCCATGGCTCCCCAGGTTGTAACTCCTATTCCCTGGGCTGGGGGGGGGGGGGATCTTTTCTTCCAGAGGGCCCCAGGTGCTATGTTGGGGGGGCACCACTGCTTACAAGAGAAGTGACAGCGATATTAGAGCTCCTGTGGCGGCATGCCTGGATGGATGCTGGGGATGCCAGTGCAGTGACAGATCAGCCAAATAAATAACTGGTGGCAACAAAGGAAGACTTCCACCACTGGCTTTCTCTGCTGGCCTCTGCTATGGATGGTCATCAGCCAGAGCCTGTCAGAGAAGTGAGTAGAGGAAGTCTTCTTTTGCTTTCAGGTCTTTGTTGACAGGTGGCAGCAAAGATCATCTGAGCTATCACTGCACTGGCATCCCTGGTATTTCTCCAGATGAGAAAGATCAGCAGACAAGAACCGCGAGAGGGGGATGATTCTTATACAGGATTCCAGGTGGATCAAGCAGCCAGGTATTGAGCAACAGTGCCCCCCTTTCCCACTGACTGGCAGTGCCCCCAATCTGCCCCCACTAAGCACCAGGATCCCCCATCTCTCCCTACTAAGCACCAGGACCCCCCATCTCTCCCTACTAAGCACGGGGACCCCCCATCTCCCCTCACTAAGCACCAGGACCCCCCATCTCCCCTCACTAAGCACCAAGACACCCATCTTTCCCGACTTAGCACCAGGACCCCATCTCTCCTTACTAAGCACCAGGACCCCCCATCTCTCCCTACTAAGCACCAGGACCCCCCATTTCCCCTCACTAAGCACCAGGACCCCCCATCTCTCCCCACTAAGCACCAAGACGCCCATCTCTCAGCACTTAGCACCAGTACCCCATCTCTCCGTACTATGCACTAGGACCCCCCACCTCTCCCCACTAAGCACCAAGACCCCCCCATCTCCCCCCACTAAGCACCAGGACCCCCCATCTCTCCCCACTAATCACCAGGACTCCCCCTCAATCTCTCCCCACTTAACACCAGCCTTCCCCCCCCCCCATATCTTCCCACTAAGCACCAGGACCCTCATCTCTCCCCACTAAGCAGCAGGATCCCCCCTATCTCCCCCCACTAAGCACCAGGACCCCTAATCTCGTCCCCCACTAAGAAACAAGACCCCCCTTATCTCCCCCATATGCAACCGGACCCCCCTATCTCCCCCAACTAAGCACCAGTGCTACCTTGAAGACAAATATTTTTTAGGTAGGTATGCGGGGTTAGGGGGTGGGGTAATGAACAGGGTTGGGGCCCCCCATCAGGTAGGCTGTTTGGGGCCCCATGTTTTTTTTAACAATGGTCCTGGTAGAAATCGAGTCTTTTTTTTTTTTTCAACCCACTGTTGGGAAAAAAAAGACCTACATGTGAGCTGCTTTACCTGTCATAATGTGCCCCCCAGCACTATGATGTCACCGATCCCATGGGTCCCAGGCACTTCAATCTTCAAACGGTCTTCCTACCAGGTCCTGTCTCTTTTGCTTTAACGATGTCACTCCTACACATGCGCATGAGAGTCAGATCACTGTGGCACAGATTGGGTGCCTTAAATGTACACTGTGCTGTGCATGCGCAGGAATGACATCATCATGGCGAAAGAGACAATGTGACTTGTGACAGGCAGGAGGAAACATTTATGATAGAAGATGGTCAAAAAAATCCTACCTGTCAGCAATTTTTAAAAAATAGAGTTTAATAATTAAGAAATTAAACTTATAATAATGGCCTAAAAAGTGGTGGTCTGTGCGGGCAATGCGGCAGTGCTCTCTTCTTAAGGAACCCCTAGCAACCTCTGAAGGAACCCTGGTTAAGAATGGCTGTTTTATACCAATTAAATCTTGTCTTTGAACATCATTTCAGTCCATTCCTCCTCCCCTCACATTTTCTTTCTTTGTTTCTTAGGACCTCATTGTAGATCAGACCATAGAGAAAGTTTCGTTCTGCGCTCCTGACCGCAATTTTGACAAGGCGTTTTCATATATCTGCCGGGATGGCACCACCCGACGCTGGATCTGCCACTGCTTCTTGGCCCTAAAAGATTCTGTGAGTGAAATGTAAATGTTGGCATTTTGGAATGGTTGTAATGTGTGTATGTCATCATGAAAGATCTCTAGGTTTCTGAAAAATACAGAATTAAAGAATTACATTTAAACGTTTTTTTTTTTTTAGCTTAATGCAGAGGTTGCATTAAAGTGGTTGTAAAGGCACAAGGTCTTTTACCTTCATGCAGTCTAATACTTACCTGAGCCCCCTCTCGATCCAGCGATGTTCACAAGAGCCTTGCCTCTCTAGGGACTCACACTCCTGATTGGCTTTTGGCAGCAGCGGGAGCCATTGCTGTCTATCACAGCCAATCGGGAGATGGAGGGAAGGAATGTCCTGTGTGAATGAACACATAGAGCCGCAGCGTGGGAGTGCGCCTTCTTGGGTGCCCCCAGAGCAAACTGCTTGCTTTGGAAGCACCCAGCAGGAGGGAGGGGCTAGGAATTCCAGTGTGGGACCCGGGAAGAGGAGGATCCGTGCTGCTCTGTGCAAAACCAACTGCACAGTGTAAGTAAGTATAACATGTTTGTCAGTGACATTCGATGTCCTCACGGAGTGGCCACTCGATATATTATATAATTATATATATATATATATAAAAAAGGCGCACTAGCTGGTTTATTACTTTACCAGCCTCTCCATCTGGTGAGTCAGTTTGGGGTGATTGGAGCACACAGGGTGTTTTAGCACGCATTTACTCACAGAAGATTTGTTGCACAGAATTTATGCACTTTGTTGCACTTTGTTGAATTCCTTTTGAGACTTTCAGGAATATTAAGGACATTGTTTCTGAACTTTTGAATTTTTTAGCACTTCTTTATTTCTCTGGACTTTTTCACTGATATTTTTATTTTTTTATATTTGATTATTTTTTCATTTTTTTTTCGTATATTTTTTCACTAATTATTGCAAAGTTTGGTAACTGTAATCATTCATTAAGATTATTGCAATTGCACCTTTTGATTGGAGAGAATAGGATATTGCAATACTAAAAATAGGGGAGAGTAAATTTGTGCTGATTTTAAGCTTGTTGATTCATTTTGATGCTGCACACTCCTACAGTTAAGTAGCAGCAACTACACATCATACTTAGTATTTCCCCAATAAAACCTTATAGCCACTGATTGATTTTGGCGTCGCATCCTTTTTTATATACACATTCCAATATTTGTCGGTCTCCAGAGCTTTCATGCTTTGCAGTGGGAGAGGAGCATTATCAGTTTGTGGCATTACCTATTTGGTCTCGCCTCTGCTCCTCGGGTCTTCACGAAAGTGTTGGCCCCCGTTGCCAGCATTGTTATGCCAATGGGTGATTGTGGTACTGGGCTACTTTGATGTCCGCCTTCTGCGAGCGGAGTCTCCTACTGCTCTGGTGGAAAACCTGGAAATCACCATATGCGCTTGAGGGGAGTTTGGCTGAATTTTCAGAAGTCTACTCTGGTTATGTCCAAAAGCTGGACTATCTGGGTCTGACTCTGGACTTGGCCTTAGCCAGAGTGCTCCTTCCTCTGGACAAACTCCAGAAAATACAGGGTGCAATTCGTCTCCTGTTGTCCAGCAGATGGTTATCCCTCTGGACTTACATGGGGGTGCTGGGCCTGATTGTGTCTACCTTCGAGGCGGTTCGGTTTGCACAGTTCCATACGAGGTCCCTGCCAGGGAAATTCTGGCCAAATGGGACAAAAATCTGCGGATCTGGACAATCAGACCCGACTAAGCTGGGGAACGTAAGAGTCCCTGATATGGTGGCTACGTTCTTTGGTGCTTCGGCTGGGCAAATCTTTCCTCCTTTTGTATTGGACTGTGGTCACCACAGATGCCAGCCTGTCTGGTTGAGGTGGTGTGTCCTCGGCAAATATTCTGCTCAGGAGATCTGGACACTTGAAGAGTCCAGACTACTAATCAATGTCTTGGAACTCCGAGCAATCAGACTGTGCCTGGAACATTGGACGAATCGTCTTCAGGGATGTCCAGTGCATATTTAATCGGACAATGCCACGGCCGTGGCTTATGTCAGTTACTAGGGGGGGGGCACAAGAAGTGTCCTGGCGACTCTGGAGGTAGCTGGCTTTCTAAGGTGGGTAGAATGGTTAATTCAAGCCCTCTCCGCCGTATGAATTGGCAGATGGCATACCTGTCGGCAGGCGTTGGACAAAGGGGAGTGGTTCCTTCATCTAGTGGTGTTTCATCAGTTGTGTGTTTGGCGGGGCAACCCCGAGGTTGGCTTCCCGGCTCAACATAAAGGTGCAGAGGTTTGTGGCTCGGTCACATGTTCCTCTGGCAGACGCCACAGATGTGCTGGTTGCCCCGTGGGGTCAGTATAATCTGATTTACGCCTTCCCTCTTCTCAAGCTTTTGCCAAGACTTCTACGCAGGCAGTAGGAATTCTGGTCATCTTAGTGGCCCCGGACTGGCCTCGCCGGAATTGGTGCGGCTGGTCGCCGACATTCCTTGGAAGCTTACTCTCAGGAAGGGTCTGCTGTCCCAAGGACCAATCTTCCATCCTGCTTTACAGTCGGGAGTCGGTATTTGCAATGCTGCTAAAAGCTATGAAACCTACTTCTAGGAAGATTGTACATGAAAGACGTACATTGCGTGGTGTGAGTCTCTTGGGGTTTATAGTTCCATAGTAGGTGAGGTTGAGTAAAGACAATAGTCTATCCAGTTCAACCTGTGTAGATATGTGTGTCCGTAATCATCTCTCATACCCCTGAATGTTCTGATCCTTAAGATGTACGTCTAAGAGTCCTTTGAAAGCCACCATACTTCCCGCAAAAACCACCTCTTGTGGTAGAGAATTCCACAATCTTGTAGCCCTAACGGTAAAGAACCCCCTACGTTGCCTGAGGTTAAAACGCTTCTCCTCTAATCGTGTTGTCTGCCCTCGAGTCCTCATGCAATCTTTTCGACTGAATAGCTTTTTTTCTATGCTGAGATCACCATTGAGATATTTATAAATTGCTATCATGTCCCCTCTTATCCTCGCTCTTGTTCGGTGGTTTGGATCTTGACCTTCCTTCAACGGGGGATTGAGCAGAAACTGCCCTTGAGTACTGTTAAAGGTCAGATGTCGGCCTTAGCGGTCTTATTTCAATGGCCCTTGGCCACATATTACCTAGTACTTACTTTTCTTCAGGGAATTAAGCATTTGCAGTGCCTAGGGACACACTTAACCCCTTGATCACTAATAAAGTTAACCCCTTCCCTGCCAGTGTCATTTTTACAGTAACAGTGCATATGTATAGCACTAATTACTGTAGTAATGTCACTGGTACCCCCAAAAATGTCAGTCAAGGGTCCGATCTGTCCGCCGCAATGTCGCAGTCCCGCAAAAAAAATCGCAGATCGCCGCCATTACTCGTTAAAAAAAAAAAAACAATAAAAATTACAAAAATCTTTCCCTTAGTTAGTAAACGCAATATCTTTTGCGCAAACCAATCAAAATACGCTTATTGCGATTTTTTTTTTTTTTTTTAACAAACATATGTAGCAGAAAACAAATTGGCCTAAAATGTTAAAAAATTTTGATTTTTACATTTTTGAAATTTTCATATAAAAAAATGTGAAAAATATTGTTATCGTTTTAAAATTTACACTGTTTTTTTTGATTTAATCAATTTAATTTGGGTACAGCGGCGCACGACCGCGCAATTGTCCGTTAAAGTCACGCAGTGCCGAAGCGCAAAATAGGGCCTGGTCAGGAAGGGGGTAAAATCTTCCGGGGCTTAAGTGGTTAAACATACCACAGATGCCAATCTTCACGTGTATGGTCATTTTTTTTGAAAAATGTTCTTACCTTCTTCCAATATCCAGCGTTTTATTCCTTTTTGCAAGGTGTGCACCCAGAATTTCTCTTCCAGAGAAGGAACTTCTACAGAATTGATAGTGCTGGAGGGAGAGGAGTAGGCAAAACTTGAGGCACTGACTTCTCACTTCTGTGATCATTTCTGTATTTCATTGGGCGATCTAAACTATCATAGAGCGCTCTCACATGGGCAGAGGAGAGGGTGAGCATTGCATGCTCAGACTGGACCACATCATTTGTTTAACGTCGGTTATCATTCGGTTCGGTTGAATTACACTGGTGATTCCACTGTTGGCAACATTTAGGAAAGCCACAGGTGGCCTACAGGTAGGTGACAGGAATGATTACAACAATTCTCTAAACAACACAATGGTTTAGAAACTACTTTAGCCCATGCAATGTACTATAGTTATTTTTTCTTTTTTAATAAAGGTAAACTAACTCTTTAACCACTTTACCACCGGAGCATTTTGCTGTCTTACGTCCAGGCCACTTTTTGCGATTCGGCACTGTGCGACTTTAACTGACAATTGCGCGGTCATGCGATGCCATACCCAAACAAAATTTACGTCCTTTTTTTCCCACAAATAGAGCTTTCTTTTGGTGGTATTTGATCACCTGTGCGATTTTGACTTTTTGCGCTATAAACAAAAAAATAGCGTACATTTTGAAAAAATAACAATATTTTTCACATTTTTTTATATGAAATTCCCCCCCAAAAAAATGTAAAAATCAAAATTTTTTTACATTTTTGGCCAATTTGTTTTCTGCTACCTATGTTTGGTAAAAAAAATCGCAATAAGCGTATTTTGATTGGTTTGCGCAAAAGTTATTGCGTTTACTAACTAAGGGAAAGATTTCTGTCGTTTTTTGGTGTTTTTTTTTTTTTTTTTAACGAGTAATGGCGGCGATCTGCAATTTTTTTTTTTTTGCGGGACTGCGACATTGCTGCGGACAGATCGGACCCTTGACTGACATTTTTGACACTTTTGGGGGTACCAGTGACATTACTACAGTAATCAGTGCTATAAATATGCACTGTTACTGTAAAAATGACACTGGCAGGGAAGGGGTTAATTTTATTGGAGAGGGAGGGGTTAATGTATGCCTGGTGCTTATTAACGTGTGTGGCGGGAGGTGACTGAGTGACACAGGGACAGATCGCAGGTTCAGCTAAGCTGAACCCTGCAATCTGTCACTGTCTGTCACTTAGGAGATCCGCCCGCTTTGTTTACACAAGTGGGCGGATCTCCACACTCGATTCCCCGATGATCGGGGAAGAGCAGCGGCGATCGCCGCCACTCCTCCCCTGGCCCAAATCCCGCTGTGAATGAATACAGCGGGAGCGAGCCTCCGGCGGCACGCGTGTGCCGCCCACAAGGGGAGGAGTCCAGCGACGTAGGTCTACGTCGCTGGACAGGAGCTAACCACTTTGCCGCAGTAGAGCTCCAGTGAGCGGTCGGCAAGTGGTTAAAATTTGATGTTTATCGCTGTTTTGAACATACCCGACCCTTAAAAGAGAAATATGGCCAAAACTTTGTTTGGTCTTCTCTTGGGGGTCACAGGAGTGAACTCCAGCTCGGTGCCTTCCTCGGTGCTAAAGCCTGCTGTCGGCTGACATCATAGAGTTTCTGCAGGCTCTGGAAGAAACCCGACAATTTCGGCATCCACCCAGATGCCTGTTTGGCAGGTGGCTCAACCTCTCGGCGCACCGCAGAGAGCTTGAGCCAGCTGCTTCCGCCCCCTCCAAAGTCTGCAGCTCCAGTGAGTGCTGGAGGGGCAGAGCACAGAGCCAGTGACTGACAGTGACTACTCTCTGCTTAAAGTTGATTGAGAACTGAGTAATCAGTGGTCATGGTCAGTTCTCAGGCTTAGAGCCAGTGGGAGACATCTGCAGCATAGAGATGAGTATGCATGTTTGCCAGACTCAAAACGTCTTCTTAAGGGCCAGTTCACCCCACAGGCAGTCCAGTGCACTTTTTCTGCATCAAAAACGCATGGCTAGTCGGTTATATGGTTTTCAATGGAAAAGTTCACACCAGTGTGGTCCGTTCCAGTGCATTCCCATTCGAGAAAAAAAAGTAGAACATGCTACTCTTTCTGCACTGGACTGTACTGGAAAGTGGTAAAATGCATCAAAAACGCACAAAAAAATGCACTGGAAGACACATGTCCTTATTTAAGATTAAGAAAAAAGATGGGGAAAAATTCACCGGACTGTATAAAAACTTAATTCAAAAAAGGCACCAAAAACGCATAAAAAATGCACTGAAACGCATCAAAAATGTGCATGCATAAAAGCATCTGGACTGCGTTATTATGGTGTGAACTGGCCCTTAAAGCTTAACACAATCTACTCTTGAAACGGACTTCCCCCACATTGCAAGATTAAAATGCTTCTTTTAGAGTTAAATTCTTCTAGTTTAAGGGTGCATGGACAAGGTGTATTACATTATCCCATGCTCCGGCAGGCTTCCTCAGTCCATGCAACTGGTCCTCTGCAGTGTCCTCTCTAAGCAGCTTTGGGCCATGGTCACATGCTCACCCCCTCGCTTACAATACATGGTAATACCCTTGCACAGTGCGTGATCATGCCAAGGGACCTCCTACAGCACAGATCTTGAGGACAGCTCTGGAGCCTGTTGGACCAAGGGATAGGGTGAGTGGTAGAATTGTAAAAAAAATGGACACAGAGTACTTTAGATCTTGATAAACTAGAGGGGATGTCAGTTATTTATAAATTGTATTTTCATGCCACAGGAAAGAACAGCAGGAGGGGAGGGGTGGGGAGGAGATCGCTCTCACACACAGACTTTGGAACTGACAGGCAGGGAAGGAGAGGGAAGAGGGAGAGACTCAGAACAGAGAGAAGACGGCGGGATGACGGAGGCGCGTAAACTGATCACAGTATCATCAGCAGCCATGATTACCGTGGTCAGCACACACAGGAGGAGACAGGAACGGGCAGGATTAACCAGGTATTTTACAGCATAAAATGGGACAGATTACACTGCACAAGCACTGTGCTGTTTAACATGCTTTAAAGGAACAGGATTTTTTTTTTTTTTTTAGGGCTACAAACGCTTTTATTTATGTGAGGCTTGAAGGATCTGCTGTATTCAGTATGCATTTGGTCTGTATGTTTGATGATTGGTTCCATTGAAAATGTTCATGGTACTCTGTTAGCAACAGCACCGTGGATGCAAAAAAAAAAAAAAAAATGTCAGTGCTGTAATGAGTGCATTTATGAGAATCAGGTTAAAGTAGATATAACAAAAACAGTATCTCTCCTGCGCTCAAGTGGTGTGCGGGAAGGTGAGTGATCTAAATGTTTTTTATAGCACAAAAAATAGGTGGTCTTGCTGCCCCCTCAGGACCAAGGGTATCCAAAAACACTGAAAGACAACAACAAGAGAAGGGTGCACCGACCTTGTGCATTACCACTAAAAAAGTTTATCAAAATCCAAATAGGTAGCATACATTATCCTCACAAACGTAAGATGTATACATACATGTAGGAAATGGGAACCAATCGCCTCCAGGACACTTCTATACTGCTGGATGGCGTGATGATGTCCACAGTGACCTGGCTTATGCGTTTCTATGGAGAACCCTTCCTTCCTAAAGTGACGATTCTGGCTCTGAGGAAGAGGGCTCTCCCTTGAAACGCGTAAGCCAGGTCTTTGTGGACACCATTACGCCATCCAGGAGTATAGAAGTGTCCTGGAGGCGATTGGTTCCCATTTCCTACATGCATGTATACATCTTACGTTTGTGAGTATAATGTATGCTACCAATTTTAATAAACTTTTTTAGTGGTAATGCACAAGGTTGGTGCGCCTTTCTCTTGTTGTTGTCTTAAAGTAGATATAAACCTTAACTGGGCAACTTCTAGTTTCCTGGCACTGTGTACTGTGCCGTTTTACCATGTCTTTTTTTTTCATAAAATTAGTTTTCCCATCTTTTTTTATTTTTTATTTTTTTTTATGTCAGTGCTGTTGATCTTTTGCAGCCTCTTTCAGCCACTTCCTGTCTACATGCACTTTCTTCAACCTTGGTAGTTCATCATTGCTCTGAAATAGCTTCCTTGTGCGCACAGTGTGTGTTGGTACAGCCACTTCTATTCTCCAGCAGGGGGCATATGTGACAGGGTGGCAACATAGGAGCACAGTTGGTAGATAACACAAAGTGCCTGCACATAGACTTGTATGGCAGGATCATTATTATTTTAACGAAAGCCAAATTAAAAATATTGAATACAACTTTTAAAAAATTACTATCTTAAAGCTTATACAAGGTTTTAATGATTGTGTTTAGATCTCCTTCGAATGTATATGGAGGACTTTTTTTTATGAATGTGACCTCTTATCCTTCATAATAGGGGGAACGCCTGAGTCATGCAGTAGGCTGTGCATTCGCTGCTTGCCTGGAACGAAAGCAGAAGCGGGAAAAAGAGTGCGGAGTCACTGCATCCTTTGATGCCAGCCGTACCAGTTTTGCTCGTGAAGGTTCCTTCCGTGTCACCTCTACATCTGGCCAAAGCGACCGAGAAGAGACAATGCGGCAAGTTCAAGAAAAAAAGAAAGGTAGATTACAATGCCAAAAATCATGACAAAGATATACAAAATGAATAAACAATGGTAAACTTTAGGGTAAGCTGAAGGTCAGAAGGATCACCTCCTGAGCCTACCTTCTGATTTAAAAAGGCTTTGCAGCGCTACACACATTTTCCCTTCTAGTTCTGTATATGGATGATGGCAATGTTATTTTCTCTATCGCTCATTGACAGACGTAGTCCTCGGTGATACAGCACCTTCGGGTTATGTTGCCTCCACAGGAGTAGGACTAGACAGGAAATGAAAAATGCTCTGGCCACACCCCAGGGGCAGTCCCCGAGGGTATATCCTCTCTCTCTCCGCCACAGCAAATCAGTTTTTTTCTGTCTAGTCAGGAGTAAGGACCTAGATACCTTGCTGGGATCTTCGGTCCTGGCAGGATTTTTTTCTTAGAAAAGAATTTTTTAAGACAGCTTTTTTTTTCTCCAGTGTTCCTGTGAGATCTTCAAGCAAGAAAGCTGAACTGGGCGACGGGCGGGATGTTGAGATCCAGTGGTCACCCCAGTTCAGCCTACGAGCGCGTGCAGGCCATAGCTCCGCCCTGGGTCGGCCGCGACATAGTCCCACTGGACGGGGACTGACCCTGCGAGTTAAACGTCTCGCTGAAACGCCAAAGACCATGAGTCACGGCGCCCGTATTGGTCGACAGCCCTCCTACCTCGGTGGAGAGGGGTACTGTCAGGAGTTGGCGCCCGCCTGGTTCCGGTATGGTGAGTAGTATGTTCCCCCTTTCCCCCTGACGGGTCTTGTGGTGAACGCGGGCCCCTCTCTGTAATGGTAAGGATGGGTTCCCCTCTATCCTACAACATGTCACAGATCCCCCTAATTGAGTGTGATTTTTGTGTACAAGAAGCCAGGAGGCTTGGTTTGGGAGCTGACAATCGAATTGTAAAAATGTGTAAATGATTGTAGTCAGTGGCAGTACTAGAACTTTACTGTGAAAGTATAAGGTATCCTACCTGTCAGTAGCCACAGGGCGATGTCTATACATGTATACTGCATTCCAGATCATTCCTCCAGCTAAGCAGATGCCTCCCGACGGCCACGGACCGCATACGGCCCGCTAGGGTCCGGTACCTCCGACCACGCTGACCACCATGAGGGTGAAGGGTTGTGAGGCCGAGATCCTTCTGCAGACATGCCGCTATTCTGTGCAGGCCGCCACCATTGTCTGGTAGATCGCACGAGGCCGCCATTTTGGTTTAGCCTCGTGTCTCCAGCATGGGGGCGGCCATGTTTGAGGTGACTCAAACACCTCATGGAGCCAGGGGGAGGAGCCGGCAGGCGTGTTAAGGGGCGGAGCCGCCTCTTTTACCCAGGAAATAGGGCCAAAGACTTCCTGTCTGTAACAAGACAAGCACTGAGCAAGCTGATGAAAACTTCTGTGCATCAGGGATGAGCCTTGGGGTCTGTCTCTCTCTCTGTGGGGTCCAAAAAGGCAGGTAACACTGAGGGGCGCTGTTGCGACTGGGGGACACAAAAAAAAAAAAACATTTTTTTTTTTTTTTTACTTTGTCATTTTTTGTCGCTGGCAAGTGTCTTGTATAATCATTGACCCTGCCGCATAGGTATCCCCACCTGATCCCCTCAAGGTGGCCGCAGGACCCTCCAGTACCCCACTTGTTTTTAATGCATTATCGGCAGTTTTGGAGTCTTTGGTATCCTGGGTGGAGGTGGCCTGTCAGGGACGGGGGTCAAGTAGCGACCCCCGCCTACCCCTATTGTTTATCAGATACTTCAGATACGGATTCGGAACTGGTCAATGCAGTTGCAGGTCCCTCTTAGGGGGCTGTTGTCTCAGGTAATATCTCCTCAGCAGTGAGGAGCACGTTTCTGCCTCCGCCATAGCACAAGAGTGGTGGATGCACTAGTTGTGTCCGTCCGGGAAACCTTTAGTCTTGAGGTTACACCGGCAGAGGTAGCTGAGACTGAGATTCCTTTTTGGTACTTGTTAGCCTACCAAAAGGGCGAAGGATTTTCCTTTACCCAAATGGGGTCGTTTTGAAACGAACCCCTGTTATTTCCAAACGCCCAAAGGCTAGGTGTTATCCGTTTGAGGAATTCCTCTTTATGGGATAGACGGTACCACCTGCTGTCTTGCCACAGACTGTTAGGATAAAAAGACCTCGTAACTAACGAGGACCTTCCTTTTCTGCTCATATAGAGTTGTTCGTTCCGCGAGGGCGGGCGATAAGGCGAAACCCTCCAAAGCCCCTTTAGAGGGGTTTCAAAGGGCGCTGGTCGGGTAAACAAAGAGTCCGGCTCAGCCAAGCCTGAAGAATATAGCCTGATGCGCCCCTACCCATCTCTGGGGTGGGGGGGGGGATGTCTTCACCGGTTTCTGGAGGACACAGGATCGAGTTTCGATCACTTCCACCGGTGCGATTCTTCCCTTCTAACATTGAACGGTTTCAGGGGTTCTATTCGAACCTATTCACAATGCCCAGGAAAGAGGGCAAGGTGCGTCCAAATCTGGACTTGGGAAGAAATAGAGTCCATCCGTACAGTGGTGGCCTCCCTGCATCAAAGAGATTTCCTGGCGTCCATAGACATATAGGATGCCTATCTTTATATCCCCATCATCGCAGGACATCAGCGTTTTTTTCTGTTTCCCAAAGATCATCCCTGGTTCCCACCAGGAGACTGAACTATCTGGGCCTAAGGTTGGATACATCCTGGGCAAGAGAGTTTCTCCTTGCTGGGAAACTCCAGAAGGTTCAGTCAACGATTCGGATGTTGCTGTCCGTCAATTGGCTGGGACTGATGGTGGCCTTCTTAGAGGCAGTACCGTATACCCAGTCTCATACCCGAATTCTCCTGAAGGAGATTCTTTTTTAAAGGAAACAGAATTCCGATTCCCTGGACAATCGGATCCGGTTGAGCAAGCGGACCAGGAAGTCTCCGATGCTCAACCAGGGGAAGTCATTTCTTCCGATAGTATCCAGATTACCAATAAGGGTATCGGAACTGAGAGCGATCAGATTTTGTCTGATTTACTGGATCGAGCAGCTCTAGAGCAGCCCGATTCGGATCCAATCGCATATGGCCTCTTCATCCAGAGGTTTTTCCCTAGCTGTCCCTTCATTGGGACATCCCGGATGTGGATCTGTTGGCACCTTGGCCTAACAGGGAGGTGCGGAGGTTTGTAGCTCGCGCCACGATCCTCTAGCGGACGCAGCAGAAACGCTGATCGCCCCGTGGGGGCAGTATCAGCTACGGCATGCCTTCCATCCTCTCAAGTTGCTGCGGGAACTTCTTCGCAGGATAGAGGTGGAGGGAATTCCAGTTATTCTGGAAATTCCGGATTGACCTCGTCGAGCCTGGTACGCCGACTTGGCGAGGCTAGTCGCGAACGCTCCTTGGAGACTTCCTCTCAGGGAGGATTTGCGGTCTCAGGGACCGATCTTCCATCTTGCTTTACAGTCGCTGGCTTAATGGCCTGGCCATTGAGACCCAGGTACTGAAGGACAAGGGAGTGTCAGCTTCAGTTATTCCTACCTCCAGTTAAAGCAAGGAAAGCAACTTCCAGCACATGGAAGTCTTATATTGCATGGTGTGAATCTATTGGATTTCCCCCACAGACCTATTCGGTGACCCGAATTTTGGTCTGTCTGCAACAAGGGGTTGAGCAGAAACTATCCTTGAGCACAATCAAGGGTCAGGTTTTCGGCGTTAGCAATCTTCTTTCAAGAAACCTTTGGCTAATCATTCCTTGGTGCGGAATTTCATCCAGGGGGTGCGACATCTGGCTCCGCCAGTGTGCGCACCCTTACCGCCTGGTATCTTAATTTAGTGTGGTCGGTTCTTCAGAAACTTCTCTTTGAAGATATTAGGGAGATTCCCTTGCTTACATTCCCAGAAGGTGGCCTTCTTGGTGGCCATTACTTCTGTACGCAGGGTGTCAGAACTGGCCGCATTATCCTGTCGTTCCCCAGATCTGGTGGTTCATAGGGATAAGGTGGTTCTTCTTCCGAATCCATCCTTCCTTCCTAAAGTGGTTTTCGTAAGACGGACTCACTTTTTGTGATCACGGATAGCCCTTGAAGGGGGTTGCCTGTGTCTGCCGCGACCATATCTACATGGATCAGTCCGACGGTGGTACAGGCTTATTCTATTAAGGGTCGGAATCCTCCGTTCCCTGTTAGGGCGCACTTCACTCGAGCGCTCAGTACTTCCTGGGCCTTTCGCCATCAGGCGTCAGTGGTCCAGGTATGTAAAGCGGCCACCTGGTCGTCGGTACATACCTTTACAAAATTTTATAAAATTGATGTGATGGCATCGGCGGATGCCTCATTTGGCCGCAAGGTTTTGCAGGCCGCAATTTGAGGAGACCGGTGGTCTACCTCGAGGGTTTTTTTCTGTTTGAAAATTTTTTTTGTTGAGTCTCATCATTAAGGATGAGCATTGTAAACTTCTAGTTGGCACCGGTTGGGCCTTCTAGATTTGGATTTGATTTCCATTTTCCCACCCCTCATTTGTGATACTGCTCTGGGACTTCCCGAAGGTGCTGTATCACCGAGGACTACGTCTGTCAATGAGCGATAGAGAAAAATGGATTTTTGTAAAATCTTACCGTAAAATCCTTTTCTCTTAGCTCATTGACAGACGTAGTACCCGCCCCTCTGTTTTTGAGTTGGGTTAAATACTCTAAGCACTGCTTTTGTGACATAACTGATTTGCTGTGGCGGAGAGAGAGAGGATATACCCTCGGGGACTGCCCCTGGGGTGTGGCCAGAGCATTTTTCATTTCCTGTCTAGTCCTACTCCTGTGGAGGCAACATAACCCGAAGGTGCTGTATCACCGAGGACTACGTCTGTCAATGAGCTAAGAGAAAAGGATTTTACGGTAAGATTTTACAAAAATCCATTTATTTTTATAGCAAAAACATCCTTTTTCCTTATCGATACACAGCCGTCACATGACCCAGCTCTCTCCCAGCCTGTCTGCAAGGAAACATAAGCAGGAGGGGCTTCTAGTCCTCTGCTTCTGGTCACGTGTTCAAAATGTAAAAAGAAACCTTTAAAATACAGAGTAAAAATAAATATTTAATATCCATAAACTGTTTTAAACTGTCGTACAAATATATATTTGGGATCAAATCTTTATTATTTTGTGGAAGTAACATGGTGTGGGCGGATTTCTGACAGTCACAGGCTGTGTCACACCCTTCAGCCTGTGTCTTGTAAATTGTTGGAGGCTTCACCTCCCTTTTATTCTAAGTAATATCCCACCCTCATTGTGTTTAGCTGGTTAGAAAGGAGGAGGGAGTGGGATGTAATTTACCACTGTGTATATGCCCACATGTGTGACTCTATAGTCACATGGGCTGCTCAGATGTGATAGGGAGGAAATGCTCAGCATAGAAATTCATTGAAAACTGAGCATGTGCAGAAGCTGCCAACACTGCTCTGCAAAATCCCTAGCTGAATTGGGGACATGGACAGAAGGGAAGATAGAAAACAACAGGATCAACTAAGTTTTTTACAGAATAAATTAAACGAATTTCATAGTATGAACAGTATGTATGTAATACACCATTTATTGATTGTTTTTTTTTTTTTATGATGTGGGTTTAGTGACACTTTTATAATTTGGAGCGCTTTTTGATCCCATTAATCTCTTCTCACAATGACCTGTATGGTTATATGGTTATATTGTCTTATTGGGTCCCAAGCCCTACTCCATAGAAGCCATGGTTTCCATACACTGCACTGGTGATGGCCAAAAGCCTGAAAAGGTTGTATTGAATTTGCAATAAATGTCTCTATAATATTAGGCTTTATTTGCACTATATACCAATAGTTCTGGATGTTGTTGGGACAGCCGGGGTGTAAAGGAATTATTTGGATAGCTCCGCCCACTGTCCCAAATGAGGAACAATCCTCTGAGATGTGAATGCCTTCTGTTCTAAGGCTTTCCCATGCAGAAGCAGTACATAGAGTAACAACCAGAGGGCGCTATGCAGTTTGTACATGTGTTCTATTGGGATTCTCCAAATAAATAACCAGAAGTCAGTGAATTCCTGTAGGGGTAAGGGGTGTGTGCTGTGAAGTAAGAGAGGGTGGGGTGACTCTTAACATCTGATAAAAAAGGAGGGGGAGAGGGGGGATTCGGAGCTTTGGCCATCTAGTCCTACAGATACAACCAGCCCTTTGAGGGTCACCATAGTGCTGATGCCGCCCGTGATCAAATTGAGTTTGACACCACTGGTCTAGAGCAGGGCTCTCCAAACTTTCGAACTGAAGCGCCAGTTTACTGTCCTTCAAACTTTAGAGGGGCTCGGACTGTGGCCAATGGGAGTAGAAAAATCTCCTTGTGTCACTGGGAGTAAACAGTGCCCCTTCTTTGGTATTAGGGGAGGAATACTGCTCCCATCCTTGGGGTCAGTGGAGAGTAATAGTGCTTAATTGTTATCAGTGGGAGGAATAGTGCCCCATTGTTGGTGTCAGTGGGAGGAATAGTGCCCCATTGTTGGTGTCAGTGGGAGGAATAGTGCCCCATTGTTGGTGTCAGTGGGAGGAATAGTGCCCCATTGTTGGTGTCAGTGGGAGGAATAATGTCCCATTGTTGGTGTCAGTGGGAGGAATAGTGCCCCATTGTTGGTGTCAGTGGGAGGAATAGTGCCCCATTGTTGGTGTCAGTGGGAGGAATAGTGCCCCATTGTTCGTTTCAGTGGGAGGAATAGAGCCCCCGTTGTTGGCGTTAGTGGGAGGAATAGAGGCCCATTGTTGGTGTCAGTGGGAGGAATAGAGCCCCCGTTGTTGGCGTTAGTGGGAGGAATAGAGGCCCATTGTTGGCGTCAGTGGGAGGAATAGTGCTCCATTGTTGGCGTCAGTGGGGGAGATAGTGCCCCAGTGTTGGTGTAAGTGACAGAAACTTTGCTTTTGCCGACAGAGGAAGGAATAATGCCTTCCAATAATAAAAGCAAGCAAAGGGCCGCATTCGGCCCCTAGACTGTAGTTTGGAGACTATTGGTCTAGTGTATCGGAAAAAGCAATCTTACTTACCTGATCCCCCCCGCTCCCGCAGGCCTCATTTGCTCTGCTAGACTGGTCTCCGCAGCCTCTTCTGCTCTGCATTCCAGCAGGCACAGTTCCCTTGATTTCTTCAAGTACAATGCAGGGCTTATAGGCCTCCATTGGATGTGAAGATGTCACGGGATAGTCCACTGCTGAAGCATATGGGAGCAGAGGAGAGCATTTACGCTTGAAGTGCCGGGGAAATCCCACTGCAACAGAGGATTTTTACATTATAACATTTATGTAAAATTGACTTGAAACACATTTAAAGCCCTTTTAATGTAATTTATGTATTTCAGGTATGACAAATGAAGGAAGTCAAAGCCAGTCATCAAACGCATCTTCCCTGACTGCCTCTCCCAGTACTGGACTACCAGCCCAGACAGAGAACTCTTCTCCCCTGCAGGGGTCTTCAGTCCCATCAGAGAAGGCAGAGATGGGGAGCCAGCATGCCATCCCACGCCGACACGCCCCCATAGAACAGCTTGTAAGACAAGGATCTTTCCGCGGTTTCCCTGCTCTTAGCCAGAAGAATTCACCCTTCAAACGTCAGCTGTCACTGAGGCTCAACGAGCTCCCATCCACACTGCAGCGCAAAACAAATTTCCAGGACAAGGGCCAAGGTGAGACATGGGTGGTGGGGAAAATCAATTTGTTCTTGGTGGCGGGAACCACTGATTAGGCTGTTCTGATCTAACTGATTAAAAGTCACCTTGAATCTAAAACTTTAAAGTGATTCTAAAGGAAAGATTTGTTAAACATAAACATGTTATACTTACCTGCTCTGTGTAATGGCTTTGCACAGAGCAGCCCCGATCCACTTCTTTTTGGATCCTTTGCTGGTAGTCCTGGCTCCTCCCCCTGCAGAGTGCCCTCGATAGCAACCCTCTTGTTATGGGGGCGCTTGAGCAGGCTTGCTTCCTAGTCACGTTGTGTGTGTCCATTCACACACACAGCAGCCCTACCCCCTGCTCTTTTCTCATTGGCTGTGATTGACAGCTGCTGTGGCAGCCAATGAGGAGAGAGACCCGGGAAAGCCACAGCTCTCATGCACATCGCTGGTTCGAGATAGGGCGCAGGTAAGTATAAGGGGGGCTGCATCCAGAAGGTTTTTTAACTTAATGCATTAGGGTTAAAAACCTTGAGCTTTTAGAACCACTTTTAACCCCCTTAGCGGTAACCCCAATCGTGACTCGGAGTGTTTTTTTCATGCTAGGATCGGTATCCCCGAGTCACGCTCAAGGTAGATGTGCAGAGCCTGCAGCGGGGTTCCTTACCTTCTCCTGGCGATCCAGCGATGATCTCCCGTTGCTGTGATCGCCGCCGAGATCCCCACCGCTCGTCCGTCGCTCTGATGACTTCCTGGTTCTGTTCCCTGCAGCAGCAATGGTGCATGGGAGCGGAACTGGGAGGGAAATTCAAAAGTTACACAAACACATAAAAAGAAGGTGATACAGTGTAATCTGAGAGGATTACACTGTATCACTTTAGTATCAGACACAGTGCCCCTTGCCATTGTCATTTGTGACAAATAAGACCGTTTGAAAATGGCATCAAAAAAGCGCTGTCCTACAAATGCGCTTTTGGATCAGCTGAGCGACTGCGACAGCGGCAGCGACACGGAGCTGCTCGCAGAACAGAGCGACAGTGAGTAGTAGGGAGATTTGTCATCTGACTCTGACACCGACACTGATCCAGAAAGTGACAATGCCGATGATCCCGCACCTGACCTAAGCGATGTGCGCACTTGGTGCCCTCTAAACAGCGATGCGGACCAGGCAGCGCCCCCGAGATTCCGATTCACTGGATCTCCTTGAATGAAGGTTGCTGTGGAGAGTGACAACCCTCTGGCATACCTGAAATTATTTCTTACTGAGGAGGTAATTTTAAAAATCATCACAGAAACCAACCGCTACCATGAGCAGCAATCCGCTACGCTGCGTGCCAGATTTTCCAGATCCAGAAAATGGGAACCGGTCACTAAAGAGGACATCTGGCAGTTTCTGGGACTCACTCGGCCTTCAGGGAGTGGTGCGGAAACCGCTCCAGAAATGGTATTGGACCACCAATAAGATGCTGGCCACTCCATTTTTTGCCACAGTGATGTCCGAATATCGTTTTTCACTCATCATGAAGAATTTACACTTCGCCAACAACGAAGAGTTTGATGAGGCCGTGCATCCTGCGCCCAAACTCAAAAAAATCTGGGAGGTGTGCCAAATGATTGTCACCAACTTCCAGCGGACCACGTGCCAGAAAGGGATGTCAGTGTGGACGAAAGTCTGATGGCCTACAAGGGACGCCTGAGCTGGATACAGTTTATTGCATACAAAAGAGTGCGGTTTGGCATCAAATTTTATATGCTCTGTGAATCATCCACCGGATATATCTGGAATGTGGTCATTTACACCGGTAAAGGTACCAAGTTCAATCCCAGGTACAGCGGCTATGGGATGGCCACATCCTCTGTCCTTTCACTGCTGGACCCTTTGCGGAACCAGGGATATTGCGTGACGACCGACAATTTTTACACATCTCCGGAACTTTATGAGGTTTTGCTCCTATACAAAACTGATGGGTATGGTACTGTTAGGCCAAACCGGCGTGACATGCCATCAATGTTTGGCAGGAAAAAACTAAAAAAAGGAGAGATGGTTGCCTTTCAAAAGGGTAAAATGATGGCAATGCGGTGGCGAGACAAAAAGGACGTGTGTCTCATGAGCACCGTGCACAACACCTCCACTGCCATGGTCCACACAAAACACGGAACAGATGTGCTGAAGCCGCAAGTCGTGATCGACTATGTAAAGGCAAAAAATGACCAGCGCTATGGAGTGTGCGGTAAAGCGTGAGAGACTAGCAGGTGTAAGCGGCCAACAACCAAATCCCCAAGAGGGGTCAGGATATGTGTAAAGTGCAGAGAGAGGTGATCGACTATAATCACACAATGGGAGGTGTCGACCAAGCTGATCAGGCAATGACATTTTACCCGGCGATGCGGAAGCAACAGAAGAAATACAGAAGGAACGCCTATATCCTTTATAAAGCAAAAACTAACATACCTCTTGTTCATTCTGACTTTATCTGGAAGGTGGCTGAGCAGATTTTTGTCAACCACCCGACGCCATCAGTATCTGCAAACAGACCCGGACGACGCGATGTTGGCAATCCAGAACGCCTGACAGGTCGTCATTTTGTAGACTTTGTACCGCCAACCGCAAAAAAGTTAGCACCTACCAGGATGTGCGTCGTTTGCTGTTCCAAGAGAGATGGCAATGGAAAAAAAGTCCGAAAGGAAACAAGGTACTATTGTCCTGATTGCAACGTCGGACTTTGTCTAGTTCCATGCTTCAAACTGTTTCACACTCAGGATGTGTATTGAATTTCTTTGTTTGACAAATTTCATTGTTTTTCATTACATTATTGAATAAAATTTATCACATCTGGGATGTCTACTAGAGTCTTGTTTTGGTCAGGTTTAAGTAAGTATTTACTAAGAATTGTAGGCCTACAATACATAACGCCAAACTTCCATGCAAAAAATTGTACCGCTTTTGGTACATAATTCCTGACAGAATCATACTGCCAGGGAGGCTAAAGAATCTGTTGTCCATGCAGTATGACTGCTCAGTTCTCTGGCTTACACCTGGCAGGGGAGAGGTGGAGGTTAGGATGTGTGGTTTTCTTTTTTAAGCCCACACTTCTCCTTTAATAAAGTTTTACAAATACAAAGTAAGTCGGATAAACCAGTAGACATACTCAGTTTAACAATACAATATCAATAAAAGGTCAACATATTAATCATAGGGTATCAAAATTATTTTTGACCTTCTCCTAATGACACAGAATGGGGTTAATAATAATTTTAGATAAGATATCCAGTGGCTTTTCAATTATAAAGGATATAATATATGCTAATCTGGATTTTGATACTAATTGGATTTAGTAAATTGGGACTAGAGGTGACCATAGGGGCTTTGAGTAGCTTCAGTATGATAACTTATTATACCTGCATTACCTGTGAAAAGAAAGACCAAATCAGAAGGAAGATCTGGAATAATGGAATAGACTACAGATCCAATGAAGCCATAGTGTGCAGGAAACGAGAGAGTGGGAAGGGGGCACTTTTCATAGAATAAGAGGAGGAATCCTCCATTCCTGGGGGGTTAGCCAACTCTCTGGTTTTTATCATAAGCATAGGGCTCTATGATTAGGTTATGAGTAGGCGATTCATGGAGACTACATTTTTTTGAATTTCTCATGTTAATCTACTGAGATAGCTGTACGTTTTTTGTTGATTCTTGTACCATTTATTTGTAATTTAACCTCTTGATAACCCAGTTCTGGTGATTTACATGACTAGGCTCTGATTTGTTTTGGGGTATTAAGGGAAACTAAACCCATCAATTGAATAGTTTCAAAAACAGTTACATTCCTTGTAAGCCAGGATTGCTAACTGTCACATTTAGCTTTGACCCAACTGTCAAACCATCAAATGGCTGGTGTCATAACTGATCACATGTGCAGCACCATGGCAGTTGCAGATCAAACAAAAGCTAAGATGGCAGCTTCTTTGGCTGAAAAGGTTAGGAGGGTTTAGTTCTGCTTTAAATATACTGTAAACCCAGTCATTTTTGCTGTGCTATGTTGGATATCCTTTAAGCGGTGTTCCAGCCTCACCCCCCTCCCCCTCCCCCTCCAAAAATTTAAAGTAAGCAGCTACACATACTATAGCTGCTGACTTTTAATATTAGGACACCTACCTGTCCTGGAGTCCAGCAATGTTGGCACCTCAGCCGATGGAAACATCGGCTCTCAGGTGCTGCCGCCTCCATTGCGGGTGAGGGAACCCAGAAGTGAAGCCTTGTGGCTTCACGGGCGGGTCCCTAATGCGCATGCGCGAAGCACGCTAAGCATTTGCATTGGCTCTGCGGCGGGGGGGGAAGGAGGAGGGGGCCAACAGGTACCCGTTCCCCCCTCCCCCCTGAAAGGTGCCAAATGTGGCACAGGAGGGGGGGGGGGAAGCAAATGAGCGCAAGTTCCACTTTTGGGTGGAACTCCACTTTAACTGGTTTGTTAAGAGGGCTTTCATACTGTATATGTGTACGATATATAAGCAATTACTGGCGTTTGCCTTTTACTCTCAAAACTAGTAAGAACTTACTAGGGGGGTGCATAGGACATTTTCATACCTGTCACCAGTTGGTTTGCCCCGTGGCAGTACAGTGTTTAGCACAAACCACAATATCCTGATACAAGAGAAGGGGGGCGTTACATTGCAGCAGTCTCTGGTTCATGTTTAAATGTTGTCTTAAATTTCCAGACCTGTACCTAATACAGAACTCCTTAGCACAAATCTGTCAAATTTGGTCTTTTACAGAATTTGTTGATCGAGAGCATGTTTTTTTTTTTTTCTGTTGCCTTTTATTTATTTTAAGCAAAAATGTAGCCATCTGATCTAATCCAGTGTTGTTTCTTTCAGTCCCAGAAATGGATCCCACAGGAGCACCTGACCCAGATGGAATTACTGACCTTTGCAACCAGATTAATAGCTCTTTCACCAACAAGCCATCTGAAGACCACTGTATGAATGGCAACGGGATGAGGACCCCACCTAACGTGGCTTGTCTCCCTCCCCCTCCTCCTCGACAGGCAGCACAAAGTAAGAACATGGGGGAAATAATTAGGATATGTCACCCTGCCCGTTCCTGGAGAACGGATGCTCTCCTTGGACAGTTGGCACTTGGGTGGTGTTTAGATCCAAAGAATACAAGCACTTTTTAAAGCTCGCCGCACAATTTTTAGTATGACATTACAATCTACTGTGTATGAAACCATTTAATTCTAAGCGGTTTCACATTTGTACCATTGCATTTAGTAGTGAGTACAATTTAAAATGATGGGTTCATGTTAAGCTGGCCACATAATCAAACATTAAAAATGAAGTTTCATTCTTAAAAGAAGGTACCATAAGATGCCTGCTGTGACATTTAATAGTGAAACCTTTTCTGTGTGCCTCTTCAATTTATCTTAATTGAAAAATGGCCTGGACTTCCCTGACATCTGGGTCCAGCTCCAAAATACTACCTCCCTAATGTCCAGTGAGAACTCTCTTGTGCGCTCCTATGAGTCAGGATCCATTTTGGTTGGATCAGTCCAGAAGCCAGGAAAGCTCAACCCTAGAAAAAAAAGAAAAGTGACTTAACTTAGGATGGTGCACAGAGGAGGGTATTATTCGCCATTTTCCTGGCAAAGCAGACATCTTTTAATACCCAATCTCATACAAGAAGTTTTTTAAAGTTTACCTAGATGGCGGATTTGGTTTGATTTCAGTGAGCTCATTTGGCAAAGCTGTGCAAAAAATGATGATGATGATGATGATGTGTGAAGTGTAGTAACTTAAAGCAACCAATCAGAAATTCCATTTTCTGAAGTCTGACCAGTGAAATAGGCGTATTGATTGTCATGAGAGAAACATGGAAGATTTTATTTATTACAGGTACTTGTATAGCGCCAACAATTTACGCAGCGCTTTACATATATATTGTACAATTCCATCAGTCCCTGCCCTCAAGGAGCTTACACTCAAAGGTCCCTAACTCCCTTTTATACATACATACTAGGGCCAATTTAGACAGGAGCCTACCAGTAAGTCCTTGGAGTGTGGGAGGAAACTGGAGTACCCAGAGGAAACCCATGCAGGTACAGGGAGAACATGCAATCTCCAGGAAGGTAGTTCTGTAGTTGCGATTAAAACCAATGACCCTTGTGCTGCTAAAGAAGGGCAACAAAGATAATTAGGGGAATGGAGGACATCAGCTATGAGGAAAGACTACAAGCACTGAACCTATTCTCTCTGGAGAAGAGACGCTTGAGGGGGGATATGATATCAATGTATAATTACTGTACTTGTGACCCTAGCATAAGGAACAAACTTTTCAGAGTAAGGGAATTTAATAAGACACGTGGCCACTCACAAAAACTAGAAGAAAAATGGATTAACCTTAAACTACGTAAGGTGTTCTTTACTGTTAGAGTTGTAAGGATGTGGAATTCTCTTCCACAATCAGTGGTATCAGCAGGGAGCATCGATAGTTTCAAAAAACTATTGGATGGGCACCTTAGAGATCACAACATACAGCGGTATACAATGTATGGTTAGCAGCAAACACACACACATTATAAGGTTGAACTGGATGGACTAATGTCTTTTTTCAACCTCACTATGTAACTATGTAAGATGCAAGTGCTAACCACTTAGAGACTGTGCTGCCCATTTCTGACCTCCGTCTATTACACTGACCCCAAAGCTTCAGTCCTTTTTGTGCCATTAGCCTGGAGCAAGTATGTAGACCAGGAAAGCCCACAGGTCTTATCTGCATTCTTCTGAGACACTCAATGAATTAAAGACAGAAGGTCAATATGACCGGTTAAAAGCATTTCAAAGTAGAGCTCCACCCAAAAGGGGAAGTTCCATTTTAAGGCCTCTTCCCCCACCTGTTTGTGAAACGGCACTTTTGGGTAGGGGGACCGGTTACCTGATTTTGACAGGTACCCACTCCCACTTCCACTCTGACCACCTAGGCGATCGGAAGTGGAAGTACTTCTACCACCCCCCCTCCCTGAAGTCTTCTGGAAAACGTGACAGGTCCCAGAAGATTGCAGGACCGTTTACAATGCGCGGCGCCCCAATGCGCAGTGGGCACCGGTTGCTCGGAGTTAGGATGCCAGGGACAGATGACAGGAGGGGAAACCAGCTGGGGTGAGCACATCGCTGGATCGTGGGACGGGTGAGTGGCGGTTTATTAGAAGTCAGCAGCTACAGTTTTTGCAGCTGCTGACTTTTAATTTTTAGACAGGAGACTGGAGCTCCTCTTTAAGGAGGAGCTCAGGAATGGAAGCTTCCATGTTTCTTTCATAACATGTTTCCCTGTGTCCCGTTGGGGAGATTTTTCTTCACTTTTTTTCTTGTGGCACAATGGAAAGTGAATGGAGATTTCTCCAAAGTAGGGAAAATCATTTCTGGTATTCAGCAGAATAAGTCATCCTCTTAGAAAAATACACATACAGTGCCTTGCGAAAGTATTCGGCCCCCTTTGCGAACTTTTGCGACTTTTCAGGCTTCAAACATAAAGATGTAAAACTGTAATTTTTTGTGAAGAATCAACAACAAGTGGAACACAATCATGAAGTGGAACGTAATTTATTGGATATTTCAAACTTTTTTAACAAATAAAAAAACTGAAAAATTGGGCGTGCAAAATTATTCTGCCCCCTTAAGTTAATACTTTGTAGCTCCATCTTTTGCTGCGATTACAGCTGTAAGTCGCTTGGGATATGTCTCTATCAGTTTTGAACATCGAGAGACTGACATTTTTGCCCATTCCTCCTTGCAAAATAGCTCAAGCTCAGTGAGGTTGGATGGAGAGCGTTTGTGAACAGCAGTTTTCGGTTCTTTCCACAGATTCTCGGTTGGATTCAGGTCTGGACTTTGACTTGGCCATTCTAACATCTGGATATGTTTATTATGTTTATTATGTTTATTTGTGAACCATTCCATTGTAGATTTTGCTTTATGTTTTGGATCATTGTCTTGTTGGAAGACAAATCTCCGTCCCAGTCTCAGGTCTTTTGCAGACTCCATCAGGTTTTCTTCCAGAATGGTCCTGTATTTGGCTCCATCCATCTTCCCATCAATTTTAACCATCTTCCCTGTCCCTGCTGAAGAAAAGCAGGCCCAAACCATGATGCTGCCACCACCATGTTTGACAGTGGGGATGGTGTGTTCAGGGTGATGAGCTGTGTTGCTTTTACGCCAAACATAAAGTTTTGCATTGTTGCCAAAAAGTTTGATTTTGGTTTCATCTGACCAGAGCACCTTCTTCCACATGTTTGGTGTGTCTCCCAGGTGGCTTGTGGCAAACTTTAAACTACACTTTTTATGGATATCTTTAAGAAATGGCTTTCTTCTTGCCACTCTTCCATAAAGGCCAGATTTGTGCAGTATACGACTCATTGTTGTCCTATGGACAGAGTCTCCCACCTCAGCTGTAGATCTCTGCAGTTCATCCAGAGTGATCATGGGCCTCTTGGCTTCATCTCTGATCAGTCTTCTCCTTGTATGAGCTGAAAGTTTAGAGGGACGGCCAGGTCTTCGTAGATTTGCAGTGGTCTGATACTCCTTCCATTTCAATATTATCGCTTGCACAGTTCTCCTTGGGATGTTTAAAGCTTGGGAAATCTTTTTGTATCCAAATCCGGCTTTAAACTTCTCCACAACAGTATCTCGGACCTGCCTGGTGTGTTCCTTGTTCTTCATGATGCTCTCTGCGCTTTAAACTGACCTCTGAGACTATCACAGTGCAGGTGCATTTATACGGAGACTTGATTACACACAGGTGGATTCTATTTATTATCATTAGTCATTTAGGTCAACATTGGATCATTCAGAGATCCTCACTGAACTTCTGGAGAGAGTTTGCTGCACTGAAAGTAAAGGGGCTGAATAATTTTGCATGCCCAATTTTTCAGTTTTTTATTTAACAAAGTTTGAAATATCCAATAAATGTCGTTCCACTTCATGATTGTCCCACTTGTTGTTGATTCTTCACAAAAAATTACAGTTTTATATCTTTATGTTTGAAGCCTGAAATGTGGCAAAAGGTTGCAAAGTTCAAGGGGGCCGAATACTTTCGCAAGGCACTGTATATGCTGCCGCTCGGCTTTAACGCCCACCAATCAGGAGGCCGCATATATGCATACTGCGGGCGTGAAGAGATTAAGAATATGCTGGCCTTTAAGTTTTTTCTCAAGCAAAGTTTGTGGTTTAATTAGGGAGCCAATGTATCTTTTAATTCTAACATCATAGGGCCATCTAGTTTGCATGCACCAAATTTAGAACCTCTAGGTTTAAGCTGAAGTATATAGGCTCCAATAATGAAATGCATCTCAGAATTATATCATATATAATTATTTTGAATAAATATTATAATTATTGGGGAATTTCAGAAATATTTACCCCCAGGAAAATTCCTAGCTCTGAGATAAATTAAGAACTTTAAATTTTTGTTGTGTATATGGGTCAGGATAAAACAACTTCAATGTCTGTTTCATGTAGGCATGCCAGTTTGGCCAGATCAAGCCGTGACCACCAACTCGACTTCTTCTAATGTCCAAATGGGTCACCGTCGTACACCGTCTGAAGCAGAACGCTGGCTGGAAGAGGTAGCAAAGGCAGCCAAAGCCCAACAGCAGCAGCAACAACAACATCAAGAGCCCTTACCACAGCCAATGGTGGCGGTACCAATGGCAGTACCAGCTGCAATACAGGCTTATCCTGTTTCATTTGATGCCGCTCCTGCCCCCGTGGGTATGTTCATCACTCCTCATATGCAGCCTGCCTATGTTCCAGTGGGAAGTTATGTCCCACCAATGGCCAACAGCATATCATACCCTACACCAAGCGTACCGGTGGTAGGCATCACTCCTTCCCAGATGGTGGCCAACGTTTTCTGCTCTGCTACCCAAGCACCATCGTCTAACCTGGCAAGCAAAACCAATCCATTCCCTCATGGCATAATGCACTCATCAGCCACAAGTGTCCACAACCCTGCCCCAACCCAGCCTCACCAGTCTGGACCAAAGTCAAACAACCCTGCCAACGGTACTTGGCCCCCAGATCCCAGCCAGCTACGACTGGCCTGCACCGCACAAGAAGTGGACCAGTTCGAAGCTCAGTGGGCAGCACTGGAGTCCAAATCTCAGCAACGCCTGGCCAACCCTTTCTCCAATGAACTGCAGAAGACCTTCCAGATAGAATTGTAGCCAATGTAATCTTCACTCAAACTTTGTTCAGGAACGACCACCAGTAATTGATCAGCCAGTAGTATCCTATGAAGAGCCACGTGACACAACCTCAGAGGTTCTAAATCCCAAACGGGTGGTTGCGTAAAACTGGAGTTCATGTGACCCCCCCCCCAATGACGACATCTGTACTGATGGATGCAAACAATAGCGTTGTATGTTAACCTCATAGCAACATTACCATATATTAGGGTGCTGAGGATTGTTTGGACTGATACGGGAAGTGAATTACCATTCCAGAAAGATGTTTTTGGTGGGAACAATGTACAAATGGGACACGGATTGGGCAGATAAGAGAAAGATATAATAAGTTATCTTTGTAAGAGGGTTTGGTAGGTAAAGCAGAGGCTCGAGGCACGTGATGTGAAGGTCTGTGAAGGATGTAATAAAGATGTGCAGATGTCTCATTTATTCATGCAATATTTGACCCCACATTAGACCTACCCCTTGATCTTTTGCATTAGTTTGTCCATGTGGTGCTATTTTGGTTATTCATCCAGGGTATGCGCTTTTTATTTTTTCTTTATTTATTTGTATATATAGTAAGTTTCATCTAAATTATACCTCTCACAACAACCATGCCTCTGCTCACTACTGCCACCTGGTGGTAGAAGAGAAGTTTAGCATCACATCTCATTTTATTTTTTCTGTGCCAAGTTCTGTTTCATCTCAAGGTTATTCTAGAACTGCAATTGGACAAAGCTCATGGCAAAAAAAAGGGGGGTTATTTCTGTTGAAATCCTTGCAGAGGGTGACCATTTACTATTTTGTAGTTTTATGTTTTTAGCATTGTAACTTAAATGCCAAATGTATTTCATATTTAATATATATATACATATATATATTTTCTTAATTTTGTTTTTGTTCTCTTTAAGAAATGTAAATTGACCAAATAAGGATTCAGGCAGTGGCCCATTAATAGGAGAAAAGTGTCTTTTCAAAGAAACGTCAGGGTGTGTCTTGGCACAGGCAAGTCGAACCGTTTGTTTAGTCAAATGTTTACGTTCCATCGTGCGGCTATTTCTGGAGATCTTATTGGCCAGGCATTATTGGGAGGTACCCAGACAGTTGGGGGGTTACTAGCACATAGAGACCTGCAACAGACTCATTTAAATAGAAATACACATCTTGGAAATTATACCTGACCCACGGCTTAGATGCAGAGTGATCATGAGTTACTCTATCTCCATCACTCTACTCTCTCCTCCCATCAGCATGCTCCATGTTAGCACATTGGCACTGTAGCACCCTTGATGGGCTGGTTACGCTGTTTCTCATCCCCCCACCCCCTAGTCTGAGCTCTGCTGCACAGGAATTGCAGGAGTCTGATCTGATACTAAGTTAAATTCAGATGCTTACACTGCTTGCATTAAAAAAATAAATTTACTGATGCATTTATCAATAAAGAACTGCATTAACCCCTTGCTATCCACCCACAGTACATTTACTGTGGATGAGTGGCAGCTGCAGGCTAGGCAATATAACTGTACGCCGCCACTGAACCTCCAGGTTTGCAGCGCACAGCCACACGCCCTCTGTTGCCTTGTGTTTTGTTTTGACACAGCACCAGGTTGTCAGGTTAAAGCCAAAGGTTATGGCTGTACTCGGCTGTGGCCAATCACAGCACAGGGTTCTGTGTTTGCAAACACACAGAGTTATGTACTAAATTTCCTTTGGGAACAGTGTTGCATGACTCTGCCACTGCCAGTTAAAGTAGCACAGTGCTGAATAGCAAAAAAATGCCCTGGTCATGATGGGGGTAAAAGCTTCTGAACAGATAGATGTGTATTTTTCGATCTTCCTGAACATAAAACTGAACTCGTTTTAAATGAGGCTGTTGTAGGTCTGTGTGTCTTTTATGAAGTAGAGGCCAGTCCTATTTCCGTTTACAAAAACCGTGTATTGAATGTTGAAATGAGTTAATATTATAAAGCATGAAAGGGGCCTTCACTGCTATGGATGACTTTGTAAGCCATGGGACCCTTTTAAAGGAAACCTTTAATTGGATTCAGGTCTTTGAGTCAGTGACCTGGAACCAGTATGTAAATAAGAGATCCCGACCTTCTTCATCTGCATACCTATGGCTCAACAAATTCTGCAGTCAGAATTCCCAGCGCTTGTTTCTAATATGAGAGGTATACCGGATGCTCTTCTCACTTCTTTGCTGCATTCTGGAAGGAATTTGCAGCGTTACCCTAAAGTGAATCAGTGAGAATGGAATCATGGGAGCTACCATTGCAGAATTGGCTGTTTAAAGGGGGGCTCCCCCCCTATTTGTATCAGCAGATACAAATACGGTAGCTGCTGACTATTAAAGTGATTGTAAAGTCTCGTCTCTTTTTCTTTTTAAATAACAAACATGTCATACTTACCACTTGTCTGCAGTTGGTTTTGCAGAGGGCAGCTCGGATCCTCCTCTTCTTGGGCTCCTCCCTCCTGTCGAGTGCCCCCACAGAAAGAAGCTTGCTATGGGGGCACCCGAGCCGAGCTGCAGCTCCCTGTGTCCATTCAGATATGGAGCTGGCATTCGGCTCCGCCTCCTCTCTCTCCTGATTCGCTAACTGACTTTGACAGCAGCAGGAGCCAATGGCGCTGGTGCTGTATCTCAGCCAATCAGGAGAGAGTCTCGGACGGCCAAGGGACTCATGGACATTGCTGGATAGAGATGGGCTCAGGTAAGAATTTTTTGGGGTGTTGGGGCGGCTGCTTCACACACAAGGCTTTTTATCTTAATGCATAAAATGCATTAAGATAGAAAAAACCTTCTGCCTATTAAGATGAAAAAAACTTCTTTAATATAAGGAAACTTACCCGTCCAGGGACCCCGCAATGTCAGCACCCTGAGCGAATTTTCCAATCAGCTTTGGGTGCCGGTGCCGGCATTGTAAGTAAGGGAAACAGTCAGTGAAGCCTTCAAGCTTCACAGCCGGTTTTCTTCTGCACATGTGCAAGCCATGCTGTGCTTTCTAAATGGTCCCACCGTCTTCTGGGACCTGTGTGTCTCCCAGAAGCCAGCGGGGGGAGGAGGAGGAGCCAGAAATGCTTGTAGATCGGTGGACTTACCTGAGAGGGGAAGCAGATACCTGTCAAAATAAGGTACCCCCCCACAACAAGCGCCAAGTGTGGCAGTGGAGAGGAAGAGTGTGCAAACAAGTGGAGTTTCCCGTTTTGGGTGGAACTCCATTTTAGGTGGGACTTCTGTGAAAAAATATTTTTTGATGTTTGCTGGGTCCAGCTTAGTTACCTCTAATTCTTGGTATACTGTGTCCAGAAGTTTGCTGGGGTTGCAATAAATCTTAGTTGCATTATGCCACATATCACTGTTGGCTTTGGTCTTCCTGCTCAGTTGCTGTGATTTCAGCCGTGCATACAGTGTTGATAGGGGGTCCCTTATTCTTCAACTCCTCCATTCAGAGAACGTTTTGTATTCTTTTCACTAAATAAAAGCCTAATCTGAATGGACTGAAGTAGGAGAGGTGGTGTGGTTGAGTGTCAGGACCTCGCCTTTTCTAATCAGAGAAAGCCTTGTATTCAGTGAAAAGGATACAAGACTATTTCTGAATGGAGTAGTTGATGATTGGATTGGATTCAGCTGCTGGTTGTGGGATAGGGTTATACCTTTTTCCAGTCTTGGCTCCTTGGGTGACAGGCCTCCTATATACAGTTATTATGCAATCTTCGCTTGTAAATGATAGTCAGAAGACCATCAGACTCATACTGTGCATTTTACAAGCTTTAGGTTTCACACGGGCGATCCAATCTGATCCGCCTGTCAGTTTTTCAGGCGGACCTGATCGGATGCTCCATGCATCCCTATGGGGCAGCGGATGTCAGCGGAGACATCTCCGCTGACACCCACTGCTATCTGATTCCGATCCTGTCCGTGAAATCCAGACGGATGGAAACCCTATTTTCCATCTGTCCAGCGGATCGGATCAGATGGGATCGGATGGGAACGGACAGGCGGTCCGTTCTCATCCGATCTCCCCATAGAGGACAGTGGGGAATCTGACAGCTCTGTCTCTGCACACAGAGCGGAGACGGAGCTGTCATCCGCCTGCTCAGTGGGGATCGGCGGATCAATCCCCCCGCTGAGCAGAACAGACTCCTTCGACAGAACGGACCGTGTGAAAGGACCCTAATTCTTTCTTGATGGAAAAGCTCGATGTAGCTTTAAACCTGCTTTATTTATTTATTTTTATTTTACAATTAGCACTGCTTGAACTCACCCACATGGAAGAAAAATATATTTAAAATATATTTTAAAAAAACATTTTTTAATTTATTTTTCCCAAATATATTGGAAATATATTTGAAATGCTACAATTTTGGCCATATTCAATATATTTCTAAAATGTTTTCCCTAAATATATTGGAAATATATTTTTCTTCCATATGGGCAGCACTTCTAGATTGTAGCTAAATGGCTTTCAAGAAAGGCAAGCAAAACCTTTACAAGCTGAGATTCAATTATGTCTATGCTTTCCTTGCCCCAACAAGAACACAGCTAGACTTAGTGGGTTGGGGAATCTGATCCAACAGAGAATCCTTTTAGATTATTATTTTTATTTCAGATATAGACAGTTGCTAACATAGACAATGATAAGGTCTGCCGCCTCTTTGAAAAGTACTGGTACATATCCTTATATTATTGTTTGTGCTGAAGACTGCGTTGGACTGACTGGATCAGTCACTGGTCATGGGTGGGTGATTGTGTGGATCAGTCACTGGTCATGGGTGGGTGATTGTGTGGATCAGTCACTGGTCATGGGTGGGTGATTGTGTGGATCAGTCACTGGTCATGGGTGGGTGATTGTGTGGATCAGTCACTGGTCATGGGTGGGTGATTGTGTGGATCAGTCAATGGTCATGGGTGGGTGATTGTGTGGATCAGTCACTGGTCATGGGTGGGTGATTGTGTGGATCAGTCACTGGTCATGGGTGGGTGATTGTGTGGGTGGGTAAGGAGATGTCTCTCCAGTAGGTTGTGCCCAATGGTGGATACTGGAGGTCAACCTTCTTAGAGCTTGGGCTGCTGCCTTTCTGGTATGGCTTTAAGGTCGTTTCCACATGTAGACTTGAAAGAATAGGGAAGAAGGAGCGCCGATGTCCAAAAGACGAATGTATTTAGACAAAATTAGTTACCCCAGAGCTCAGCTTTAAACCAGAAACCTTTTTTTGTATAGTCATCCCGGGTCAGTGGTTCGTAGTCCTGAAGCTAGAGGGCCAACTTAGTGGCCAGGCAGCTAGAATTTAAAGAAGGAAAGGACAACAAAGACAGCCTTTCTGTCCCCCCATCTTGCGGGTGTCCATTTAAATTCAAAACTCGTTAAAATTAATTTTGGAAAGACCACCATTGTTACTATGGCAGAGCTGATCAAGTTTAAAACTGCTTCCTCATACAGTGCCATCTGCTGGAGATTGATAGAAAGTATATTCCATAGTTTTATGTATAGATCATCTTTATGTCTTTGGCTAATGCCCAGAATCATTCAGTTTCTAAGTGCTTTCTTCTGGTTGATAAAATTGTGAACATCCAATATATGACGATCATGCAGAGTGCAATGTTTTCTGTCCAATATGAGCATATTTCCACCAGACGACAGAGACTGGATCATGGCCGACATTAGACGCAAAGAACGTATATATCTCGAGACTATAACCATATATAATGTGTATATAAACATACATCTGTATGTGTACATATTCCGAAAACTTGACTCAGGTGTCTGTTTAAAGTGTAAATTCTCTTCATTATAGATTATATTCAGAACATGTGTCTATGAGTGTATAGGATCCCCATATAATCCTATAACTTGTGTTTTACATATAAACCGAGCGTGTAGGCATTGGGTGTTCTAATGCGTCTTATATACACAAAGATGTATTGCCTTATCTGAAGGAGCTAATGGGGAGATCTGTAAAGGTGTCTGCTTGGTCAGAATTATAAAAAAAAAAAAAAAGAGAGCATTTTTTAACAGGTAAAGGCTGTGTTCACATGGGCGGTTATAAACAGACAGGCAACAATCACGGGTGTATGCGAAGGGCTGCAGCCTGTACAAATGGATGACAAGCTGACAGTGGGTTCATCTGTCTATGGCTGTCAGCATGTAATTGCACATGGAACCACTAGGGACGGACTCAGGCGTGTTCAGATCGTAGTCCCACCAGGAAGCCCTCACTGCACACCGCCAATCATGAGCAGCATGTGCAGCTGCGGACCAAGAAATGTCTCACTGCCTATGATTGGCGGTGTACAGTAGCGGCTTCCTAGCAGGATTGCTCAGGTGGGTTGGGACTACGATCTGAACAGGCCTGAGTCCATCCCTAATAACCAGGGCCAATCCTCTCTAACTGATTGCAATCGTTCCAAGACATGCATACAGATGCAGCCGCTGTCAACCTTTCATTCATTTTGTTTGCATACACCTATGATATAGGAATCTGTCTTCTATTCAAATCGCCCTTGTGAACATATAGCGTAAGGGAAACCGGTACATATAGGAATATACAGGTTGTCATTGCTGACCTCCCTCTAAATATTCTAGCTGCCTGGACAAGCCTGCAGCCAGTAACGTCAGGTCATCTGATCTGCATACTTGTTCTGAGTCAGTAACTACATCCCAGGAGCATGACGACTTATGACGTCCTAGCCATATCTGCATCTTTTCTTTTTGCTACTGATTCTTTACTGTAAAAGCCATCATAGTGCCTAATTAGCCACTGGATTGCTTTCACAGGCAGCAGGAGGGCATGTAACCTCCTGGACGCCCATTGGTGCCTCTCCAGGCTCGCAAATAGGAAGCCGGAGATCAGAGCCAGCGGCCACGCTGGGTTACCACAGAGCTGGCCGAGGAGCGAATGGTCCCCAGCCATCTCTTACCCTGGGAGGCCTGAAGTGACGCCATGACATCATCAGATGTAAATACTGCATTTTTTCCCCCTAGATAGCAGAGATCAATTTTTTATTTTATTTTTTATCTCATGCCTTTTAGGGTAGAGTAGATATCTGGGGTCTTATGGACCCCAGATGTCTCCATAAAGAGGACCTGTCTTTTGGTTGCGTACAAACAAACCGTCCAGTTTGTACGTGGCCATAGCACAGAGTACTGTTGCGTCTGAACACATCAGCCTAACCACCCTCATTCTACCATCTGAATGGGGCCTTACTCGGGTGTAAGATCAGCATGACAGCCAGGTAGTTAGCATTTTCAGCATATATTTTGGGTAATACACACACACCAGGTTGGGAAATGACCCAGCCTGCTTCTCATTGGATTACAAAAAAGTGAGAGTTCAGAGTTTAGGTGAGAGATAGGGATGACCTCCGGTGAGTTCAGTTCCTAGTCTGAACCCCCCCTGAGCAAATCCGCCAAGGAGCTGTCATTGTACTGGGCCAATCATAAGTGGTCTAGGCATTCTCTACCCCACAGCCGCATCTATATACACTCATTATATACGTATGGCTGCATAGTTGGGAATGACCCGGCTGCAGATCATGGATTACCAAAAAGTGGGAGTTCTGAGTTCAGGTGAGAGATAGGAATGACCTCCAGCGAGTTCACATCCTAGTCTGAAGCCACCTGAGAAAATCCGCCAAGGAGCTGTCATTGTACTGGGCTGATCATAGGTGGTCTAGGCATTCTATGCACTGCATCCACACCTATATACACTCATTGTATAGGTATGTCTGCATAGTTGGGAATGACCCGGCTGCAGATCATGGATTACCAAAAAGTGGGAGTTCTTAGTTCAGGTGAGAGATAGGAATGACCTCCAGCAAGTTCACATCCTAGTCTGAAGCCACCTGAGAAAATCTGCCAAGGAGCTCTCATTGTACTGGGCCAATCATAGGTGGTCTAGGCATTCTATGCACTGCAGCTGCATCTATATACACCCCTTATATACATATGGCTGCATAGTTGGGAATGACCCGGCTGCAGATCATTGGATTACCAAAAAGTGGGAGTTCCGAGTTTAGGTGAGAGATAGGGATGACCTCCGGTGAGTTCACATCCCAGTCTGAACCCACCTGAGTAAATCCGCCAAGGAGCTGTCATTGTACTGGACCAATCATAAGTGGCCTAGGCATTCTATGCCCCACATGCATCTATATACACCCATTATATACATATGGCTGCATAGTTGGGCTGCAGATCATTGGCCCAGTACAGGAGACCTCTTCCTGTGCAGTCTTAGGTGGGTTCAAACTAGATGCGAACATGCCTGGGCTCATCACTAGTTAGAGATGAATTTGGAGGGTACAATCTCATCTCTAACACAAAAGCACTATACTATCATCCTCCCCATGTCCTGGCCAGAGTTTAGCCAAGTTTCTCATTTTCTGCTGGGACACGGGGTATGCTATCACCAGCCACTAGAACAGTAGATGGTGATTGATATTAATGACAGGTCCTCTTTAATGAAGTAAACAGAGTTTTTTTTTTTTTCTAAAATAAACCCTCATTTAGATTGCTCAGATTTATCAAATGATTAACAGCAACACAATAGGTTCCAGGCGCATGCACATCGTATGCCTTGGCTGCTGTAGTCAAGACTAAAAATGGAAATTTGACTTTGGTTTTCAAGCAGCATGAAGATAATTTTTCTGCAAACTGCTGACTTAGTAATCCTGTAACTTCCTCATCGGCTGGGCCAGAAAAGTCATTGAAATGAACAGCAGGCATTTTGTTCTTGGGAAAATGAAGACGGGGGGAAATTGATTTCCCAAAGGAACACATTGCATTTGAGATCTAGGTTTTGCCGAGTGATGTAGGGTCCTGGTGGTGAGAAGTACAATTGGCTCTTTCATATAAGGAACAGCTTGTGTTTTAGATACCGCCATAGAGCGCGGTCTCTGCCGCTCGATCTGACTGCCTATTACTGTCACAGGTGGAGGTTAGGCAATCACTGCCACCAATACACGGCCGGCTTGTTTCTCGTTCAGGTGGACGCTCATTCAATCACTGCCACACAACAGCACCTGACTGATGATTATCACTGAATAATGACACTGCCACTCAAAAATCCCCTCCATCTGCCTTTCTAAATGATCTTTTATATAATCCGATGAATTTCTATAAAGAAGAAATCGTCTTTTTTTTTTTCCGTCCTTCAGTTTGTCAGTCTAAACGAAATCTGAACAGCCAATCCTGACTTCCAAGATTTTATATGTAAAGACCTTCTGTATTTGTATTATAACATTGTGCAAAAGTAAATAAATTCAGTGAACTCCTTTAGGTTCTGTCTATGAATCTTTTATTTCCAGCTTGGTGTAATCAGAAGAGCTAAAATCTGGGACGAACTTAAGTTGCCCAGAACGTGCGGGAAACTGTTGCGTGATAGCAGGCCGCTGGCTCGATCAGCTGCAGTCATGAAATTCCAAACGCCATAGCCATCCTAGCCAAGAGACGGGAATGCTGGTGACATCACTAACCTAATATGGCCACATGCCCTTATTTGGACAATGCCATTGAGCAAATATGGCCATGTTAGGTCAAAAATGTCACCTGCAGCCACTTGTAACAAGGTAGGGGGATGCTAGTGATATCATTACCTACTATGGCCATTGAATTCCATGGCTGTAGCTGATTGGGCCGTCACCTGCTATCATTTGACAGTTTTTCACAGATTTGGGTCAATCTGAGTTAGGCCCAATCCTTACCTTATCCTACATGGGAGGTGTTACCAGAGATGTATAGTAACTAAGTAGAACTACTTCACTACTGTACTTAATTACGGAAAGGCGGTATCTGTACTTTCCTGGAGTAGAATTTTTTTCTCCTACTTCCACTTTTACTTCATTACATTTTTTTCGATGATTTCAATACTTCTACTCCAATATTTTTTTTTGTGCTGCATAGTTACTCGTTACTATTATATAAATGACCACTGCCAGAACAGTAGATGGCAGGTTTCATGAAGCTCAAAAAAATATGAATAATGTCATGTGTACTTTTGACTTCTTTCTTTAATAACTTTAACTTTAATAAACTTTTGACTTCTTTCTTTAATAACTACATAACACAGTACTTGTACTTTTTTACTTTCAGTACTTGAGTAGCAAATTTTTTTTAAAAGCTACTGGTACTTTTACTTTCAGTACTTGAGTAGCAAAATTTTTTAAAAAACTACTTGCAATACTTAAGTACAAAAAATGTTGAATACTTTAGTACTTCTACTCAAGTCACTTTTTGATAGAGCACTTCCACTTCTACTCAAGTCACCTTTTGATCGAGCACTTGTACTTTTACTCAAGTATGGGTTTCGAGTACTTTATACAACTCTGGGTGTTACCCTCATACTATTAAGGGATATCTAAACTTGCGCAGTCATGAAACATACACCAATAAGAATGAGCTAAGGCTTGGGCCGAACTTGGCTTGACCAAAACCCACAGAAAACGGTCACATGATAGCTATTGCTGGCCCAATCCGCTACGGCCATGGAATTTCATGACCATAGTAGGTCAATGATGTCACCAGCATCCTCTTCTCTGTTAGTTTTCTGCAGGTTCAAAAGAAATGCACGTAACAGAGAAGGGGGTGCTGGTGACATCATTAACCTAATATGGGCACATGGCCATATTTGGATAAGGTCATTGACCAATTATGGCCATAAGAGCAAAGATGTCACCAGCAGCCACTTGTAACAAATGGGATTCTGGTGACATCATTGATCCGGTCATTGAATTCCATGGCAGCAGCTGATTAGGCCGGTGCCTGCTATCATGTGACAACTTTCCGTGAGTTTGGGTCAAGCTGAGTTGAAGATCTTCTGGCTATATAGTAAAGCCCTGTACACCCGGGCCGAATGCTGGGCGACATCGGCCGGTTCAATAAAAAGTGGCCTACATTTGGCCCGTGTGTATGGCAGCCGGTCTGACAGAAGCTAGCTGTTTGGCCTGCTTCTGTCGGACGAGAGTGATGGAAAACCAGCAGCCAACCGACTCCTGATCTGTGCTCTCAGCCAATGGCAAAATGCTGATCGGAGTGTTCTGGCAGGGGGCCGTCCCCTTGTCAGAACCCAACAGCTCCGCAGGGGGAGATCGCTGTACTAACGTCTAATCGTTAGTACAGCGGCTCCAACCAGAGCTGACAGTTTTGGGTTTTTTTTGGTTCAACTCGCTCTGTGTGTACCAGGCTTTAGTCTCCTACATACGGACATTCAACTTGTGAACTTTTAAAGATCGAACATGTGTGGTCACATATCCAATCCTGTAAAGCTGGGTAACCCAGCAGGCTAAATGAAAAAAAGCTGACAGATCACCGTACCAGCACAAGCAATGTTGGTGTAGCGATCTCCCATGCTGTGCCTTTGTGTCCTGATAGAGGAGCTTCCCCCGGCAGAACACACTGATCAGCTCTCGCAGCCTTTGTCTACAAGCTCTGATCTTTGCTGGACTTATGAACAAGTTGAACTTAAGAACAAGCTCCTGGAAGGTAACTCATTCATAAGTAGGGGACTGTATTCTATATTCTGCAATTTGATGTGTGAATGTGGAAAATACTGCATTATTTTCACTAGGTGGTGCTGAGGAGCATACCCATTTTTTATGATGGCGCCATCTAATGACCATATTTCAGTATTTTCCCCAATCACATATTTTTGATCTGCCGGGAATGTAGCCTGAGAACATTCAGTTTTGCCCCATTCACACAGAACACATTTTCATGCAGTTTAGATGGAAGAACACCAATGCAATTTATTTTAATAAATACATACTTAAGTCTCTTCTGCTAAAAATGCTCCCCACATTCTTTATCGCAAGATGCTTTATAATGTACACTGAGCTAACTATAGGCAGCTCAATGTACATCTACGTACACCTCTGTGCCAAGATGAATGAACACCCGTGAACATGGTGCAGGAGGTACTTCATCCCAGGCTGGCCAATCAAGATGGCTGAAGACCCCAAACCTGGAAGAAGCTGGAGAGAAAATGTCAGCACAAGGGAGCTCATGAACATTGCATCCATGGAGGGTTTAGTTCCACTTTAATTCCTAGGAGTAGCAATTGATTGATGGCACAAATGGATTCCTAAACTAAAAAAAAAAAAGAAAATAGAGAAAACACTGCACTCAGATTGAGCGATTACAAAGAGCCGCTAGCACTATGGGGGGATTTAGTAAAAGTAGTGCACAGTAACCAATCAGCTTCTAACTTAAGCTTGATCAATTAAGCTTTAACAATAAGCCCCGTTCACATCGGCACGATTTGACATGCCAAATCGCAGCCTATTGCCGGAAATGACACAGTCCCAATCGGTGCGACGTTGTACCAATTTCCATAAGTAGTTTCTGCTCTACTTTTGTTGACTTCGGGGCAATTTTAATAGACATCTGTGTATGATTTCGCATAGATGTCTTTCAAATCGCCCCCGAACTCGCACAATTTCAAACCCGCGTTCAGTGGGTACATACCCTAATACATAGAAACTGATTTCTTACTATGCACAACTGCACCAGGTTCTGAGTGCACAGGATTAGTAAATCTCCCCATATGAGTCTAGATACAGCAAAAAAAGGAAACAAATGGAATAACAAACAAGTATGAGCTTCTAAAATGTAAAAACATTTAGTGATGGCAAGTGGTATAGAAAAAAAAGAAAAAAATTATAATTCAAGAGAATTCTATCAAAGTCCACCAATATAGTTCAAGAGAATTATATCAAAGTCCACCATATACAAACATTACTAAGTGTCTGGTGCACCAAAAGGCCCAAAAATGTGACTTTTTATACATTTTTGGTGCACTCTGGTGCATTTCCATGTATTGCAATGCATGTGCATTGCCTTAGCGCATTGCCTTAGTGCAGGGGTCTCCAAACGTTCTTCACAAAAGGCCAGTTTACTGTCCTTCAGACTTTAGGAGGGCCAGACAATGGCCATTGAGAGAAGAAAAGGTCTTGATGTCAGTGGGAAAAAAACAATACCCCATCTTTGATGTCGTTGGGAGGAATTGTGCCCTATCGTTGGTGTCACTGGGAGGAATTGTGCCCCTTCATTGGCAGGAAATGATGCCCCATTGTTGGTATCAGTAAATAAAATAGTGCCCCAAGAGCCAGATAAAAGTACGCGAACGGCTGCAGTTTGGAGACCACTGCCTTGTGCATTGAGATGCTATTCAAAATAAATGGCACTGCAAAATGTCAATGCATATAACATTGCTGCAACACATAAATATACAGTAAATCAGCCCTGAATGTTCTACAATTATTGAAAATTGGAGGTCATTATCACAGTGTTGCTTTACCTTTTTTGTATATTTTTTGTGTGTTGTTCACATTTACCGTTATATTTAGTTTGTTTAACATACTTTTCCAATATTATTTATAATATTGGGGCTGTTCCCACATTTATCAATGTTCCTGGATGGCATGGGTGGTCTATACAGAGAATATACACAAAACTATTGCACTGGAATCACTCTAACCTAAGTGCTGTTCATACATAGCATTGCGCAAGAGCCTCACGCATTTTAAATGCAATTGTTTTCTGGAGTTTAGTTTAAAGTGGTGTTAACCCTTACTTATACCCAGTGAAGTGACTATACGCAGATTATACACCGAGATGAAACAAATCCTCCTATATAACTTGTACTTCTTTATCTGCTGTCTCCTCTTCCTTACATCCGTGCAAAGTGAATTTATAAAAGCTTGATAGGGCTGTCAAAAAAAGGGGGCGGAGAGCTGAAATTACACACTGCAGAGCAGGGAGAGCTGAAATTACACACTGCAGAGCAGGGAGAGCTGAAATTACACACTGCAGAGTAGGGAGAGGTGAAACTACACACTGCAGAGCACAGAGAGCTCTGAGAGCTGATTGGAGGGAATGGACACACCTCTCTTCACAGGAACAAAGTTGGGGCTGTTAACCACAGGCTGTGTGCTGGAGTTCCTTCACCTGTCACCTTTTTTCTCTTGGTGTCGGGAAATCTTGTCAGAAGTGACTCATGCACATAGCAGAGGAATGAAGCAGCAGATAGAAATTACACTTAGTGCTCTGGACTGCAGCAAGTGCATAATATAGAGGGATATGTTTTGTTTGTATTTCATGTCTGAGGTTTACAACCACTTTAACCACTTACCGCCCGCCCGCCGTCATATGACGGCGGGACGGTGCGGCTATTATCCTGGGCGGACGTCATATGACGTGACCCAGTAAATGCAGGGCAGGCGCGCGATCGCGGGCGCGCCGCCGTGCACTGCCGGTGTCGGCGTGTCCCCGGGACACAGCCGGTCACCGGCAGGGGGGGAAACAGCCAATAGGCATGGCTGTTTCCCACGTGATCGGCTGTGTTCCAATGACACAGCCGATCACAATGGAGGCGCCCGGGAGATGACCGCGCATGCGCGATCGGGAGCTCGCAGCGCGGTCATGTCGGTGGCACTGTGTTCCGTAGGAACACAGCTGTCACCGGCAGTAGTAAACAGTCACTGACAGTGACTGTTTACTAAGTGATCGGCTGTGAATCCATTCACAGCCGATCACAAAATGTAAACAAAGAGCAGTAACTCACTGTTACTAGCTCTTCTCCCCTCATACAGTTTCCAGTATGAGGGGAGCAGAGCTAGAAATAGTGAGTTACTGATCTGTACACCTGTCAAAAGTAAAAATCAAAGTAAAAATCACACAAATAAAGGTCCCCACACAGTCCTCAGCCCCCCCCCAATGTCACCTGTCACCCAACAGTCACCTCATCAGTGCCCAGAAATTGACACCCATAACGTTCACATGTGAGCGCAGCGATCGCGGGCAGAATCACCACGATTCTGCCCACGATCCGGAAATCATTGCAAATTGCGGGACGCCTGTGCGTTGCCCGTGATTTGCAATAGCACCCCAAACGCTGTGCGATGTTGCCGCCATTTCCGCCTGCTGAATCGCGGTAACATCGCGCAAACATCGCATGACACCCAAAAAAGGTACAGGAGCTTCTTTGGGGCGTCATGCGTTGTTTGCGTGATGTTACCTTGATTCGGCAGGCGGAAATAGCAGGTGAACATAGCCTAAAGTTCACCGGTCACCAGAGACTGCCATCAGTACCGCCGTGCACCATCGCCCGTCACCTGTCACCCATCAGTCACCATCGCCCGTCACCTGTCACCCCATCAATCACCGTCACCTGTCACCCCATCAGTCATCGTCATCTGTCACCCTATCAATCATCGTCACTTGACACCCCATCAGTGATCGTCACTTGTCACCCCATCAATCATCGTCACTTGTCACCCCATCAATCATCGTCACATGTCACCCCGTCAGTGATTGTCATCTGTCACCCCATCAATCATCGTCACTTGTCACCTCATCAATCATCGTCACCTGTCACCCCATCAGTCATTGTCACCTGTCACCCCATCAGTCATCGTCACCTGCAATCACTTACTGACCGCCTAACGACTATATGCGTCGGCCATTAAAAGCTAAATACTGGGGTTATGGCAGCAGATAGCCCCCATAACCCCGGTATTTTTTGAAACGGCAGGCGGTCGGCTTTCAGATAAGGGTGGTCCCAGTGGCAGATTCGCCGCGGAATTACCCTTACGGTGCAGGGGAAGAGGTGCCCCCCCCCCCTCCTGCCGCGTCCCAGACGTTTTCCCAGCTTACCGGACCCGCCGGCAGCGGGGAAAACTATCCGGTCCCGGATCCTCAGAGACAGGAAGTCGAGTGAGGGCAAGATGGCCCTCACTCAACTCTATGGTCTTGGAGGACCGGAGCTACGTCAAAAGATGTTGCCTAGCAACCGGTTTAAAGGGCCGCTTTTTTTTTTGCTTTTTTTTTTTCCTCTTTCAACAATTTTCTTTTTTTTTTTTTCTTTTTTAGTGTAGTTGTGAGGTGTGAGGTCTTTTTGACCCCAGATCTCACAATAAAGAGGACCTGTCATGCCTATTTCTATTACAAGGGATGTTTACATTCCTTGTAATAGGAATAAAAATGATCAAAACATTTTTTTTTTTAAACTGTGTAAAAATAAAAAAATAATAAATAAAATAAATAGGAAAAAAAAAAATTAAAGCGCCCTGTCCCTGTTAGCTCGCGCGCAGAAGCAAACGCATATGCAAGTCCCGCCCACATATGTAAACGGTGTTCAAACCATACATGTGAGGTATCGCCGCGAGCGCGAGCAATAATTTGAGCCCTAGACCTCCTCTGTAACTCTAAGCTAGTAACCTGCAGAAATTTTTAAGTACCAATGTTTGGCGCCATTCAATGTTTGCTTTCCAAAATGGGGCCATTTTATGGGGGTTTCCATTGTCCTGGTGCTCCAGGGCCTTCAAAAGTGCGATAGGTTGTCAGGAAATTATATGTGTAATTTGTGCTCCTAGAATGCCGGACGCTGCTACTTGGATGTTAGGCCTCTGTATGTGGCCAGGCTGTGAAAAAGTCTCACACATGTGGTATCGCCATACTCAGGAGGAGTAGTAGAATGTGTTTTGGGGTGTAGTTGCAAGTATACATATGCTGTGTGAGAGAAATAACCTGTTAATACGGCAATTTGTAAAAAAAAAAAAAAAAATCTTCATTTTGCAAAGCATTGTGGGAAAAAATTACAACTTCAAAAAACTCACCATGCCCCTTATTAAATACCTTGGAATGTCTACTTTCCAAAAAGGGGTCATTTGGGGGGTATTTGTACTGTCCTGACTTTTTAGTGTCTCAAGAAATGAGATAGGCCTTCAGTACATCAGGTGTGATCAAGTGTGATCAATTTTCAATGATTCGTACCATAGCTTGTGGACTCTATAACTTTCACAAAGACCAAATAATATACACTTACTTGGGTTATTTTTACCAAAGATAAGTAGCAGTATAAATTTTGGCCAAAATTTGTGAAGAAAAATGACTAATTTGCAAAATTTTATGACAGAAACAAAGAAAAATGCGTTTTTTCACGATATTTTCAGTCTTTTTTTATTTATAGCACAAAAAATAAAAAACCCAGTATTGATCAAATACCATCAAAAGAAAGCTCTATTTGTGTGAAAAAAAGGACATAATTTTTGTATGGGTACAGTGTTGCATGACTGAGTAATTCTCAGTCAAAGTATGAGAGCGCTGAAAGCTGAAAATCGGTCTGGGCAGGAAGGGGGTGAAAGTGCACTGTAGGCAAGTGGTTAAGGACTTGTTTACACTGTTTTGTGTACATGCAGCATATGCGTTAATGTACACAGAGCATTTTGCACAAACAAGGACAGTGTAAAACGTGCAATGTGTACTGTGAGTACTCAGACTCCATGTGAGCATCCCCCTCTAATATACGCCCAATATGCAGCACTTTGTAGCCATCACCAAGTTTTGCTGCGACACTAAACTGTGATCTCTTGTAATCCTGTTTATAGGGTGGACTTTAACCACTTGCCGACCGCCGCACGACTATCTACGGCGGCGGTCAGCCCCTCACAGGCAAAGTGACGTAGGTCTACGTCGCTCGCCTGTGAGGGTTTAGGGAGTGACCGCGCGCCGCCGGAGGCGCGCTCCCGCTCCCGCGTGGTCACGGACCCCCCCGCGCGTGTGACCGGCGGACCCGATCGCAGCCGGCCACTCTGCGATCGGCGGGGGAGAGGGAGAAAGTCAGGCAGCTTGTGTAAACAAGCTGCCTGTCATTCTCCTCTCTGTATGAGAGATGATCACATGGATCTACTATGTAGATCCATTGATCACTCTGCATACAGTTGAAGCCACAGCCAATCACAGTTAGAATCACGCCCCTAGGGACACACACAGCCCCTCCCTCTCAAATAAAGTTAACCCCTTCACTACCAGTGTATTTTTACAGTAACAGTGCATATATATAGCACTGATTACTGTAGAAATGTCACTGGTAACCCCAAAAGTGTCACAAATGTCAGTCAAGGGTCCGATCTGTCCGCCGCAATGTCGCAGTACCGCAAAAAAAATCGCAGATCGCCGCCATTACGCGTTAAAAAAAAAAACAACAAAAATGACAAAAATCTTTCCCTTTGTTAGTAAACGCAATAACTTTTGCGCAAACCAATCAAAATACGCTTTTTGCGATTTTTTTTACCAAACATATGTAGCATAAAACAAATTGGCCGAAAATATAAAAAAATTTTGATTTTTACATTTTTTTTGGGGGAATTTCATATAAAAAAAAGGGAAAAATATTGCTATTTTTGCAAAATTTACGCTCTTTTTTTGTTTATAGCGCGTGATCAAAAAATCGCACAGGTGATCAAATACTGCCAAAAGAAAGCTCTGTTTGTGGGAAAAAAAGGACGCCAAATTCGTTTAGGTACAGCGTCGCACGACCGCGCAATTGTCCGTTAAAGTCACGCAGTGCCGAATCGCAAAATACCCTCTGGTCGTTTAGCAGCCAAATCCTCCGGGGCTTAAGTGGTTAAAATCTGCCCCTGACTGTTTAACCAAACCTTTCTGTTTTTAACCCAAAGGAACCCTTGAAAAAAATAATTTCAGGTCTTTGGTTGATTCTGCTAAAGCCAATTCACTGCGGGTCAGTGGGAAAATGTTCCTTATATTTGTGGTCGGTGTTAAGGATGATCCCCTTACAGTGGTGGTCAGAATGCCATCCTTAGAGACAGCTAAAACGATCATTGGTGTTCTGCTTCTGGATATGCCAAGTGGTGTTTGACCCAGAACAATGCAGGCACCATTCAAATTAAAGGTCAATCAGTCAGAACTCAAGGAACCCCCAGCAACTTCTGGAGAAACCTTGCTTGAGAATGGTTGGTTTAACTTGTATAACACGTCAGTCACTTACGTGGAGGTTTGGCAACTACTGGAGAAACCCTGGTTAAGAATGGCTGGTTTAACCTATATAACATGTTAGTTATTTCAGTGCAGCTTTGACAGCCTTTCAATGTATGTCATATCCTGTACTGGAAGAGATGCCACACGATGTTCCCAAACTGAAATGTCTGTGACCTGCTAACATGAAGCATTTAAAAGTCTTCAAATACACATTGTGATAGGACCAGTGAGCCCAATTGTTAAATGTAAATGAAAATATGTGTTAGCATCCAACTAAATTGTTGGATGTGGCACTAAAAGCCTTTTTCTGCATAAGCAATTATCTAGGTATTTGAAAGACAAGGCAGAAGAGATAAAAACAGCTGATCCCTAACTATTATGAGCAAGATGCAAGATAATGAATGCTGCTCAAGCCTGGGAAACCAAATTCCTGCAGTCACCAAGGAGAAAGGTGCAGGCTGTCAAAGGTGCCAGCCAACCTAGTGTAGACTTAAAAATGACCTCAGCTCATGAGTCTCCACCAAAGCCACGCCCTCTCACATGTTTCACTCTTCCCACCGGAGCTTAATCATAATCCTGTGGGCTGTTTTCAGACTACACCGGGTTGGCTGGACGATGTGGTTGTCTGCATTATCTTCAGTCAAGTTAATAAAGACTATGGATGCTGGTACCCAAAGCGCAGAGCTTCTACATGTAGGCAGGGTCTAGAAAGGGTGTCAGGCATTGTTTTTCTCCCCCACCTGTTTCCCAGAGATGCATGGCAGTGCTGTGCAGGAGGAATTTAGGGCAGTCAGGTGACCAGTAAATTACTTTACCTTTTGTGTATAGCCTCGATGGTGTGGTCATGTGACCCCTGTGTTGATATTGGCACTAGGGGGAGCCCGTAATTGGACTAATGTGTCCTCTGCCATGGGCTCCAGGCGCCATCTGGGGAAAGTGTCTGACACAGAGTTCTAATAAAATTTCGGAGACCAATTTTGGGCGCAGAAGTTCTAGATATAGCATCATAGGGGTGCCCTGGTTTGGGTAAGTGTAGATAAGGACAGTTATGCTTTATACTAAATTTCACTCTTTCAGTCAGCAGTGTATTGGAGACCTGGGGTTTCAGGATTTCCTAAAGGCGGATTTTCCGACCAGCTGTGTTGCCAGAAGAGCTTTCCGGTAATTAGAGGTGATAATAGTCCAACGAGAACCATTATTTTCAGGAGTTTAAGGAAGGCATGCTTCTTGTAGTCTCCTTAATGTAAGAAGTGAATTCCTATTCGGAACTTGTGTCTGCTGTTAAATTTCCATTACTGTTTTAGAAGTGGAACCTTGACCATGAAAGACCTTGGAGTGATTTAGTATTTTCCTGTTTTGGGATAAAAGCAGGGCTGGCCGAAGACATTGTGCTGCCTGGATCCAAGAATAAAATCCCCCCCCCCCCACATCCATTCTTTTATATACATATAAAATGTAGATTATTTATATATACTGTTATCTTCTTCCATAACTCATTACCGGACCGGTCCACCAAACACCCACTGTCTGTCCTCAGTCCTCGTGTCACTCCTGTGTCTGTTGTGCCCACCGCCCTAGAAGATTCAGTCGTGGAGTGCGCTGATATCTGACATCTTTGCCCACACCAGGATCACATGAGGGACATTCCCCGGAGGAGATGCTCCGCCTCCTCATACTCATCAGTTTGCACTACGGGTGGCAGTATGAGATGGGGAAATGCCACCCACTACGCGCCGCAAACTGATGACACACAAAACTGCTGGAAAAACAATCTTTGGAGTCAATTTGCTGCCCCTCTCCAAGTGCTGCCTGGGCCCAATGGACCCAGCGGGACCCATGGTAGGGCCGGCCCTGCATAAAAGCTAAGGAACATTTGTGTTGTCTTCTTCCTTTGATACTTCAGGCCATGTGACTTAGAGTGACACCATAGATATGTATTTTATCAACAATGTATGCCTAACTGAGCAAAATAGATCTAGCTTCAGATCGTAGCTGTGCTTTAAAGATAACCAGATTGGGGTTGAACAAACATCTGAACATTCGGCCTCTATTTTGTACATTGGTGAAGTCTTGTTTATGAAATATTTACAGTATACTTTACATTTCTTTAGTAGCTGTACCCTGAGCAGTACACTCTTCGCAAACAGTAAGTAAACCCAATCCCTGAAATCTCATATAATGTATACCATGTTCATGTAAATTCAAAAGCCATTTTCAATCGGTAGCTTTAAAATGGTTGTAAACGGTTACAATTTACCCAGTGAAGTGACTGGCCTCAGGTGATACACAGAGATAAAGCAAATCCTCCTATGTAAGCTGTACCTGTTTATCTTCAGTCTACTCTTCTCTACATCAGTTCAAAGTACAGAATTTAAAAAATGTGTCTGAGCTTTCAAAAACCAGGAGGCAGAGAGCTAAAGTTACACACTGCAAAGCTTAGTAAAGAGAGCTCTGACAACTGATTGGAGGGAAGGAACACCTCCCCCCACCCCTTCTCTTCTCTACAGCTGTTCAAAGCCCAGGTTTTATTAAGCTTGTCGGCGCTTTCAGAAAATGGGACAGAAAAAAAAAGGGGGCAACTATACATCTGATAAAAGCAAGATTATATAAAACAAAAAGGAAACATTTTATAAAAGCAAGACTATTGAAACAAAAGGGAAACTATGCATCTTATAAAAACTTTTGAAACGAGTGAAACTGCATTCTGCTATGTATTGTTCTGTAGTGGCTACACCTGCTAGTCATTGCTATACCATATCTGTATGCTCCTTTCTCCACTACTGTACTTTACTTAACCGCTTGCCGACCGCCGCAAGTACATATACTGCGGCGGTCAGCCCCGTGCAGGCAAAGTGACGTATGGGTACGTCACTCGCCTGCGAGCCAATAGGGGGCGAGCGCACGCCGCCGGAGGCGCGCTCCCGCCTCCGCTCGCTCACTGTGGTCCTGGTGCGTGTGACCGGCGGACCCGATGTCCGCCGGTCACTCGCGATCGTACGTTACAGAGGGAGAAAGGCAGGCGGCTAATGTAAACAAAGCTGCCTGTCATTCTCCCTTGTGTAACGGCAGAGATCATACAGTCCTGCTATGTAGGATCGTAGATCTCTGCTGTTACATGAAAAGCCACATCCCTGCACAGTAAGAATCACGCCCCTAGGGACACACATAACACCCTCCTTCTCCAATAAAGTTAACCTCTTCCCTGCCAGTGTCATTTTTACAGTAACAGTGCATATGTATAGCACTGATTACTGCAGTAATGTCACTGGTACCCCCAAAAGTGTCAAAAATGTCAGTCAAGGGTCCGATCTGTCCGCCGCAATGTCGCAGTCCCGCAAAAAAAATAGCAGATCGCCGCCATTACTCGTTAAAAAAAAAAAACAATAAAAATGACAAAAATCTTTCCCTTAGTTAGTAAACGCAATAACTTTTGCGCAAACCAATCAAAATACGCTTATTGCGATTTTTTTTTTTTTTTTTGTAATTTCATATAAAAAAAATTGAAAAATATTGTTATTTTTGCAAAATTGTCGCTCTTTTTTGGTTTATAGCGCATGATCAAAAAATTGCACAGGTGATCAAATACCACCAAAAGAAAGCTCTGTTTGTGGGAAAAAAAGGACATCCATTTCATTTGGGTACAGCATCGCATGACCGCGCAATTGTCCGTTAAATTCACGCAGTGCCAGGAAGGGGGTAAAATCCTCCGGGGCTTAAGTGGTTAAGATTCTTGTCAGTTATGCTGTCTTGCTTGTTCACAATAAAGCACCTCTGCAACTATAAATGCGATAAAAGGAAGACTGGTTTAACAAGAGGGGAACTATGCAAAAGCAAGAATGTAAAAAAAGGGGGCAACTATACATCTGATAAAAGCAAGACTATATAAAAGAAGGGAAAGATTTTATAAAAGCAAGACTTTTGAAACAACATTGAAACTATACATTTTTCTTTTTCAATAAAGGAATATTGTATGATACAAGGGGGCAACTATAGATATACAAAGCAAGACTGTTGGAACAAGAGGGAAACTTTACATCCTTTAAAAGCGAAACAGTATACAACAAGGGGGCAACTATAAATGTGATAGAAGCAAGACTGTATAAAACAAGATGGGAAGTATACATCCTATAAAAGCAAGAATGTAAAAAAAAAAAAAGGAGGCATTTATACATATATTAAAAACAAGACTATATAAAACAAGACAGAAATATTTTATAAAAGCAAGACTTTTGAAACAAGATGGAAACTATACATTTGCTTTTAAAAGCAAAAACTATATAAAACAAGGGGGCAACTATGAGAGACCAGGAGACTCGGTTGATCACAGATCAGAGTAAGGGGCCGCTCCTGCCCCCTTACCACGTGATCAGTTGTCAGCCAATGGCAGCTGAGCATGTGATGTAAACAGCAGCCGGCGATCAGCTTCTTTTTTTTCCTCACGCTGTCCGTGTGAGGAGAAAAAAATGCAGATCGCCACTGCTGTCAGAGGGACATCGGTCATGAAGAGGAGAGGGGCATCAGTGCCCACCAGTGCCACCTACCAGTGCCCACCAGCACCACATATCAGTGCCACCTACCAGTGCCCACAGCGCCACCCACCAGTGCCACCTATCAGTGCCTACCAGTGCCACCTATCAGTGCCCCATTTTGAGTGCCACCCATAAGTGCCACCTATCATTGCCCATCAGTGGCATCTATTAGTGCCCATGAGTGCTGCCTATTATTGCCCTTCAGTGCCACCTACCAGTGCCGTCTTTTAATGCCGCCCATCAGTGCTACCCATCAGTGCCGCCTCATCAGCGCACCACAATGAAGGAGAAAAATTACCTGTTTGCAAAATTTTATAGCAAACTATAAAAACTGTTTTTTGATTTTTTTTCAAAATTTTCGGTCTTTTTTTTTTTTGTTTGTTCAGCAAAAAATAAAAACCCCACTAGTGATTAAATACCACCAAAAGAAAGCTCTATTTGTTTGAAAAAATTATAAAAATTTCATTTGGGGACAGCGTTGCATGACTGCGCAATTTACATTCAAATTGCGACAGCGCTGAAAGCCAGTGGCGGCTGGTGCTCAAAATTTTTTTGGGGGGCGCAAACAGAAAAATGTAATAGGCATTGCTTTGCGTGCCGTGCCCCCTTTAATGCAGAGAGACCAGTGCACTTACCTGCAGCGGTGGCTTCTCCTCAGTCCCCCGCGTCTCCTCGAGTCCCCCCGCCTCCTCCTCGGCCAATGGGATGGGTTCGCCTTTCGGCCAATCAGGAAGCGAATCTCGGACCTGCTCCCTGATTGGCCAGGAGGAGGATCCGTGTGACAATAGCGAATTTTCATTCGCTATTGTCACACAAATGGGTGGGCTAGGGCGCAGTGCTCTGCGCCCCGGATCCACCCTTTTCTGAAGCCTATTAGAGCCTCTGGCTCTAATCAGGTGATTAAAAAAAAAAACTCATTGAACTCCATGCGCCCGCATGTAGATTAGGGGGCCTGATGCATGGTTAGGGGGGCGGCACCCCTGCGCCCCCAACGCACCAGCCGCCACTGCTGAAAGCTGAGAATTGACCTGGGCAGGAGGGGGGTTTAAGTGCCCAGCAGGCAAGTGGTTAAAAAATCAAGACTTTTTGAAACTAGAGGGAAACTATACATATTTTAAAAGCAAAAAAAAAAGGGGGGAGACTATAAATGTGATAAAAGCAAGAATGTAAAAAAGGGGGTAACTATAGATCTGATAAAAGCAAGACTATATAAAACGACAGAGATACATTTTACAAAAGCAAGACTTTTGAAATAAGATTTACATTTTATAAAAACGAGAGTGTATGAAACAAGGGGGCAACTATACAGTACAAAAGGTGAGACTGGTAAAACAAGAGGGAAACTATACATCTTTTAAAAGCAAAATGGTATAAAACAAGGGGGCAAACTATAAATGTGATAAAAGCAAAACTGTATAAAACAAGAGAGAATGTATATGTCTTATTAAAGTAAGACTATTTTAACAAGAGGGAAGCGATCTGATAGGGGGGATCACCAGCCCTCTTGTAGGGGGCCCGAGCACACAGGGGGGCCCACACAGAGAGGAGGATTAGTGATGGACAACAAATACAGAAATCTACCTCCAGCACCTGAATCTGATCTGTCCCTCTCCCTGCTATCAGCTTTTATCTGCTGAGAAAGAGACAGTCGTCCCTCACTAATCCCCTTCCCTGTGTGGGCCCCCCTCCCAGCACTGGGCCTAATGTTATCTCTGCTCAGGAGTTTATTTGTAACTTTGTTTCTCTCTCTCTGTCTCTCTGATCACTGAGCTCCATCTGCCCAGCCTGTATATTTTTCTCATCTCATCTTCATTTTTAACATAGTTTTTTTTTTTTTTTAGATTTAGCAGGAATAATGTGAGTTATGTTATATTTGTGTCTGCTAATAGTGATTTTGTTGTAATTTTTAGATATTTATACTTTTAATATTTTCGGGGGGGGGGGGGGGCCTGCCAGGTAGTCTGTACGGGGCCCTGCAATTTTTAACAGCAGCCCTGGATACATCTGATAAAAACAAGACTGTATAAAACAATCCTTTAAAAGCATTACTGTACTGTGTAAAACAAGAGGGATAACTATACAGTTGTTAAAAGCAAAAATTTAAAATTATACTAATTAAAGACTATAGTCCAAATCTTCCTAAGCACATTTGTGATTGGTTCTCCTTTAAAGCGACACTTGGCATTGTTCTTCTGCAAGACAACTAGTTAGGAAGTCTCTATGGGTTGGAAAATTAGAACATACACAGGCACACCCCACTCTTCAAGTTTTTCAGTGAAATGTTTATTAAAACGTTTTGATTAAAGGTTTGATTACTATGTCAAAACGCCACTTAAAAAATAAGTCCATAGCAGGAGAGTTAGTTGATACTTTACAAAACAATAGTTTTTTTTTTTTTCTTCACTTCAAATATAAAGTCACTTTTATTTTTTTTTAATAATTAACAGTAATGGTAATACAAAAAAAGACATTATACACCTTGTAGTAGCCTATAGATTTTCACAAGTATGTTTACACAGAATGACGAATGCTGTTATCGATAACACAAATGTCACATCAGTCTGCAGGACGATAAACTCTCTCGTGCTAAAATCCCACTCTAACCTCCAAAATACTAGAAAACCCATTTGTTTTCTACATGCAGCTGTCTCTGACAGTCTATGGTGGTTATGTAGACCAGGTTTTGGTTCATCTTATGTTTCTCCTAGAAAACCACGAGGTATACACGCCTATGGGTAATGCAGGTACAAGTTGACCGTTTTGTTTCTGGGCAACCTTGGCAGGAAGTGATGTCATTAGGAAATGCTAAAGCTGAACTCCAGGTAGATATAGAAAAAAACAACACTGAACGCAAGTATGTATTTATCGGGAAAAAAATATTATATGTATTTTAAATGTCTAAGTTCATATAAATACCTGACTTTATTTCAGCCTTTTAATCTCTTGTACAGCAGTTTGAAAGCGGGAGGGGCAGCACTAGGAGCCAATCACGTATCTTGAATGCACATGTGCTGACAAGGCACATGCTAACAGGTGAAGAGAGCAGAGAGATGACCATATTAGTCAGCTGCTGCTCTTTCACTATCCAATCACAGGCCGGAGGCAGGAGGTGACCTAGCTGTATTGCTCAACTGGTGCAAATAAAACTCTGGTCATCTGGCTAGTCTAGGACTGGATTGATAGAATCACAAATCCTTTGGTAAGTGAAACAGCCCTCGTATAAGTGTGCTCGTGATGTAATTAGCTGTTTGTCTGGAGTTCAGCTTTAAACAAGACAGAGGCCCCTGACACGTCCCAGAGAGTCTTTAGTTTGCTCTGAGCAATCTGTAACTACTAGTCAAAAGCAGAGCAGGAGTAGAATTGCTGTCCATAGCAACTGGTCTGCTTTCATCTCTTACCCAAATTTCGGTTTGTCTTGTTGGTACAGGCAAAATTCCACTCTTGCTCCAATTTTTCTTGCTCCATTGTTTATAAAAGAAGACATTAACATGAACTTAGACACAAGAATTAGAGTATGCATTAGTCAACTGCTGGCTCACTAAATCACTACAGGGTTTGCATTGAAACAGCAGTCAGTATAAGCCTATACATACAATGTTGTATACAATGTTGACATTATATACAGAGCGAAATTGTCAGGGAGTTTTATGTACTTCACAATTTAAGGTATAAAGAAGTGCAGAAGGTGTATAGGTTTGAATGGTTCTAAAAATAAAACATAGTCTGGAAAAGGAGATCTTAAAGCCCATCTTTTTTTTAGCATTGGATAGACATTTGTCCCTCCATGCTGTCCGAGACCCAATTGAGGGATATCACTTCACTTCCTGTCCCTGTGACATTAGGACATGAAATGAAGGATGTGATGTCATTGGAGCAGGAAAAATAACCTGACAAAGGTTCTAATCCTTACTCATTTTGATATAAATAAGTAATTTTTTGAAGGCTGTGTTCCCACTGGAGGAATTTTGCAATACTGTATCAACAGGAAGTGAGGGAAAATGTCTGAAATGGGGATACAGACTGCAAATAAAACCTGACAGGGGTTCCCGCTAAACTGGAAAAAAATATTGGCTGAAGTTTACATATCCCTTGCGCAATATGGTTTCAGCCTTATTGAGGATGAAACCAGAAATTGTTAACAAAGTAGACGTTGACACTTTTTGGGTTTAGAGGGAGTCTATTATAAAGCGGGTCATCTGCTTTGAGATGGCTGAGATAAAAGTAGCTATCCATCAAATGTGTTCCCTTTCTTGTTCTTTGTACGTGCATTGAGCCACCTTTTTCTTCATATATCCAATGAGCAAGCCATACACACGCAGAGAGGTTGATTTTTCTAAAGGCAGTTGCACTCATTTTCCACAGAGTTTAGTAAATGTGGTGAAAATCTGCTGATTGCCATCATCCAATTAGGTGAATCAAATCAAAGTGAAGCTTCATCACATTCACTAAGCTCTAGGAAAAAAGTGTACAGTCTATTTGCCTTTACTAAATCAACCCCAATGACTCCCTCCTTCACTGGAGATATGTAGAAATGACAGTGGGACAGCTGAATAACAAATCTGGCCATATAGGTATTTTCAAGCTAATACAAAAGGCAAAAATACAAATGCATCAATCTGTTTCGGTAGGACAGTTTGACCCTGTATAATAAAGAAAGGAACTTTAGAAAGGTGATGTTCTGGACAGGGGCCCCAATATCTGTTGATGATGATCCAGGTTTTCTGTAAATTATATGCTACTGTATATATACACAAGAGATTTACATATAGGCCAAACCATTGTGCACACCCGAACATCACACCTATATTAATCTGTTGGACATCCCCTTTGAAGCTGTAACAGATTCCATTCCTCTGGGAAGGCCTTCTGCAAGATTTTGGAGTATTTCCTTGGGAATTTGTGCCTATTTGGTTGTAAAGAGCATATGTGAAGTGGGTACTGATAGTGGACAAAAAGGTGTTCAGTAGGATTGGAGTCAGGGCTCTGTACAGGCAACACAATTTCCTCCACCCCAAACTCATCAAACCAGTCTTTATGTTGCTGACTTGGTGCAAGGGCCAAAGTCAAGCTGGACCATAGAAAGGCCTTACCTAATTTGTTGACACAATTGTCTAAAACGTCTTTGTATGCTGTAGTATTACCAGCTCCCTTTGTGATATCACCCCCTAATTATTTGGAGGGGTGTTCATACACTTTTGTCCATGTGGTTTATGTTTGAAAAAAGTACAGTGTATAAGCCTTTTTACTCAGAGATAACAAACTACCATACTTAACCCTCCTCTTGTGTTAGGGTCAGAACCGACCCGTTTTCAGGTTTTGAATGTCTATAAGTATCACATAAATTTGTTTACTGCATCAAGATTTTTTTACTTTGTCAGGAACCTCTATTTAAACAATGTAATAGAAAAAGAATCCTTTTCACTAAATTATAAAATACTGAAAATTAAGATGTTTATGGTGTTAGGGTCAATTCTGACCCAGTTATAATATAGGATTATAGGACACTAATAAGTGCCAAAACTGAAATCATAAACACTCTCTCTGCTTAGTAACACTGACAGCCAATCCCCTCTCAAACCTGTGAGCTGTAGTTAGGGAGGGGCCTATCTCTTTTCCTGCTTGTCTGCTTCTCTAAATAAAGTAAAGAAACATAGGACCAATACATTTCAGAGTTGCTGGTTTATTTTACCATTTTTTAAATTTGAAAATGAGAGGTATGCTATCAAAAGAAAGGTCTTAAGGGGTCACACCAAAAATATTAAAACCAATCTTTTCAAGGATAAAGAAGCCTAACAAGGTGACCAAGAGGTAAGAAACAAATTGGATGATAAATAATTGTTCAGAGGGTATTTTATGGCTGATTTAAGACACGGGTCAAAACCGACCCGTTAACATCATGGATAGTAACAGAAAGCTAACATAAGAGGAGGGATAAAGCAAGTATTAAAGGAGTTCCTCCCTACTCCAGTTTATGTCGTCTTTTTAGACTGCAGAAAGTTATGTCTTAACAACCCATTTGAACAATAATGGTGACAGGACCTTTCTCCTTGCAGTTTTTTGATTGGCCATCTCTGGTGACCTACAACTATAACAGGTAAATTAAGAGCTAAGACAGTGAAACAGCAAGAAGAAGTATGCCATCTGCCCCATATAAGCAGATATTAAGTTATAACCTCCCTTCAGATAATGAAAACTGGCTTCAGGAAATTTTATAGAACAATTATGGGATTTCGATCAGTGACCTTAAGAAAAAATAATTAAAAAAAACTCTAGAGTAGTATTTCCAGTTCTGGCATCAATGTCCCAATACTGTTCCATTCAACTCTGTTTTTGTGGTAATGGCCCCAGTGACGATTATAAATGTTTTGTACAATACTACTCACCACAGCATTTACTAAAGTGACACTAACACCATGTTTTTTTTAGTGTTTTTCTTAAACTATGTGTTAATTATAGTTTGATTTAAACTGATCAATTTCAGAAACAAGCCAAAAAGGTCACCATTACAATGATGTCTTTAGCACTCTTTGAACAAAGCTGCGGTAGGGGTTAGAGTGGAGAGATTATCTTGGAAATGTGAGGCCTGCAACTATTAAATACTGTTGTTATATCAAGTGTTTGGCAAAAACAAAAAAAACAGTTCTGATTGTCTTATATGGCCAATGTCTTCTCTGTTACAGTCTCTGTCGTGATCTGTTTTGTTGTTGTAACTTTCAGGAAGCCCAGAGTAGTCTCTTCCTCCTTGCTTGTCTGTTCTTCCTGATGGCTACTGAAACTCACTTGTGGCAGGCTGATCTTGAAACCTTCTTGAGAACCTTCTTCGATGTGTTTTTCTATCTCTCTAGAACTGTCCACCTCTGTCCCTGTCTTAGTCCCCAGGGATAATTTAGGTATCTTATATTTAGCTGATTTGTCTTTGCTGGTGCTCCCCTCTGTGTCGTCCTCTAGGCCAGTATTGTCCACTGTATACTCCCCCTTGGATTTACTTGACAAGAATCCAAGTGAAATGCGCCCTCTTCCTGATTTTGAGTCTCCCTCCCCAACGTTTTCCACTGCTGCTGCATACTCACCTTTATCTTTTTTCTTAAAACCAGAAAAGGCTATTTTAGGAGATTTAAATTTGCTTGAGAAGGAGCTCTCATTTGTTTCTTCTTTAGAATCTAGCTCTTCCTTCTTCACCAAATTTAGATTCATTTCAGGGTCTATTTCTTTGCCTTTGTATGGTGATGAAAATTCAAGTTTAGGAAACTTGAGTTTTCCAACTTTAAAGGCCCCATCCTGAGATCCATTTTGGACAGACATCTCATTCTCCCCATTCAAGTGGCCAGAGGAACCAGTTCCATTTACATTGATCTCTCCAGAATGTGTCTTTGAGGAGGAGAACCCTAACTTGGGAAATTTAATCTTTGAAGACTTCCCCGAGCCATCAGCACTAATATCAGCATCTGCAGCATCAGGTTCTCCGTTTACTTCTGCCCCCTTTCCCTTTCCTCGTGACCGACTGAAAGAAGGTTTCATTTTTATTTTTGGTAACTTGATCTTCAGGTCTGGTCCTTCAATTTCTAAACTTCTATCTACATCAGATGTAGTTTTATCCTTTACTTTTCCAAGAGAGAAAGTCTTTTTGGCTTTCTTTCCTTCATGATCTTCCCTGTGGCCTGAACCTTTCAAAGTTATGTCACCGTCATTAGTATCTGACTTTAGTTTGGGAGCAGAAAGCTCAATATCAGCAGTCACACCTTTTGGTAAACTGACTGCAACCTTGGGGAGTTTCATGTTGAGTTTCTTTTCAGAATCATTTTCCATAGTGCCATGATGTTTGTGTTCCCCCTTAGTTTTACTGCTCTTTTTTAAAGAATCGCTTATTTCTGTGTCCAGTTTTGGACTATCCACTTCATATTCACCATGTGCTTTGATCTTTGGAGCAGAAAGTTCCACATCTGGCATCTTAAGGAAAGACTTCTTTGTCTCTGACTCCTCATCAAGTGACATCTCCATTTCATCATCTCCCTTCCTTCCTGGTAATCCAATTGTTGGCATCTTGAATTTTGGCATTTTCAGGCCCAAATCTATTTCTAAGTTTTCAATGCTTGATGATGTGGTGCTTTTGATTTTCTCCATGGTACTGGCTTGACCACCTTCTGAAGACATCAATGCCTCACTATCACTTCCTGAAAATCCAACATCAGGCAAAGAGATGTTTGGCATTCTGAACTTTGTACCTTCCTCATATGGTTGCAGTGGCTCAGTAGCAGAATCTGCATTGTCCCTGGTAATTCCAATTGAAGGCATCTTGATTTTGAATAGTCGCCCATTTTCAGAATCTTCATGGTCTGAAGCTTTTGCATCACCTTTCACATACACTTTATGGTCACCTTCTTTTTCAACATCACCTTTTCCTTTAATAGATCCTACTTGAAGCTTAGGCATTTTAATTTTAAAGCCCATAATCCCTGAATCTGAACCTTCCTCTTGTTTGGAAGCCTTAGCATCTAATTTGGCGGTGTCGTCTTGTACGCCAGCACTGTGACTTCCAGATTTAGATAACTTTATTTTTGCCATCTTGAGTTTTAGCTCATGTTGGTCACCTTCAGAAATGTCTAAATCTGCTTTTGGTATCTTTGATGTGTCTCCAAATTTTACATCATCTTTGCCTAGGCTGACATCTAGCTCAAGTTCTGGCGCCCTTATTTTGGGAGTAGACATTTTTGGAAACTCTACAGAAGGCAAAGAGAATGCGGCTTCAGTAGATCTTGTTTCAGCACTTGAACCATGCATTTTTAGTTCACTCTCAATAAATGGTATGTCTTCTTCATCTAATTTGACTTTGGGAAATGAAATGTCCACATGTGGCATTTTCATTTTTGACCCTTTCATGCTGCTGTCCTCTTTGGCTTCTGGCTCTCCAAACTTTGGCAGTTCAATCTTTGGCATTGCCAATTTTGCAGCTGTCTTTTCCAAGCTAAGACTAGTTTTATGTTCTAAAGTAGTGTCCACAGTTGCTTTGGGTAATCCAATGTTCAATTTTACATCTGGCAAAGAGACATCAATAGATGGTATTTTGGGTATTTTTAAATCACCTTCATATTTTTTAATATCTGCATCAGAAACATCCACTTCTGCTTTTGGCAAGGAGGCGCAAATATCTGGTTTAACACATGGAACAGAAATTTGCAAAGCAGGAACATTTGGTGGAGTAGAGATTTCCAGAGAGGGAATCTTCACCTTTTCACTGAGCTGAACCTCGAGGCTTTCCAGTCTCTCTGATATCTTTGTCTCTGTTTTTGGAAGAGTAGCTTCAGCTGCTTGATCACCCTTTATGCCAAAAGAAGGCAGTGCAACTTGGGGTACTTTGACATGAATGTCTGGCAGGTGAAGGTCTTCTTTTGAACCTTTCAGCGTAACATCAGCTTTGGGTGCCTGCACTTTTGGAGAGGACATTTTAAACGTAGGCATTTTAATAAAAGCCATTTTTCCATCATCATCTTTTATAACTTTTGTTTCTTTTGCTTTCTTTGTTTTATCATCAGGAGTTTTGATCTCTACATTTCCTACAGTAATATCAGCATCTTTCTTTGATATTCCAAATGATGGCATCTTGATTCCTGGCATTTTTATTTTCACTTCTTTGCTTTTTCCTTTGGCCTCAATGCTTCCGAGTTCAGCAGAGATGTCAACAGTCTTTGTTTTTTTAGACGGAGAAACTGCAACTTTTACTTTTTCTGATTCTGTATCTTCATCAGATCCTTTGCCCTTTCCAAATTTAGGCAATGAAAATTTGGGAAGGCTCAATTTTGTATCTGGAATGTCAATATTTATTTCCGGTGGTTTGTCCAAGATTTGAGATTCTTCACATTTTGGAACAGCAATGTCTACCCCCAACTTTGGAGCAGAGATGCCAATAGTGGGTAGTTCAATGGATGGAAGCTTCACTTTCCCATCAGTGGATAATTCTACTTGGCCATGAAAGGACTGTAACTTTCCTTTACTAGCTTTTATGTCTCCTTCAGCCTCAACATCCTGTTTCGCTTTTGGGAACCCCATTCCAAATTTGGGCATTTTCAACTTTGGTCCTTTGACTGCAACCTCTGTATCTTTCTCTGTGTGTAATGTTTTTATATCTACCTCACCACCTTTCTTCACTTTAGGGCCTGAAATGCCAAGTTTGCGAAGAGAAAATTTTGGGCCTTTCCATTTCGTTTCAGCCTCACTGGAAACATCTACTGCTAAACCCTCTTTACCTGACAGGTCTACATCCGGAATGCTTGGCGTAGTGATTTCAACAGAAGGAAGTTTGACTGATGGCAACTTAAATTTAGCTTCTACATCTTCCACATCAGGCTTTTCCAGTTTTATTTTAGGGAGCTTGGCATCAACTTTTTGCTTAAGCTCACCGACTTCTAGTTCAGAAACTTTCCCTAATCCAATCTCCACTTTTGGTAAGCTAATTTTTACACCTGTATCTTCTGTATCCAGTTCAGGTACCTTTGTGTCTGCAGTAACATGTGGTAAAGACAAATCACCTGTGATCTTTGGAACATCAAGTTCAACAGCCATATCTTTGGCTACATCACTCAGTTTAGGAAGGTTTAGTTTGGGCATTTGAAATTTAGCCTCATTTTCTTTACTAACTAGTTCAAGTTCATCAGTTTTCATTTTTGTCAGGTTTAAGTCAACATGAAGACTTGGGGCCTCTATCTCAAGAGCAGGCATTTTAATAGAGGGAAGACCAATTTTTGAGTCTCCCATTTTCCCATCGAATGCTATTGCATCAGATTCCACTTTTGGAAGCTTCATTGCTAATTTTGGCTTCTCCAGCGAAATGCCGTCATCAGATTTAGGTAATGTTATGCCAAAGTCAGCAGGTTTAATCTTGGGAATAGAAATATCCAATTCAGGGATGATTTGTTTTTCCTTTACAGTCACGTCACCTTTTATTTTTGAATCGCTGCTTGGACTGTGGATTCCCATTTTCGGGGGAGATGCATCAGGTTTGATAACCTTTGTGGAGATATCTAACTTGGGTAGGGAGACGTTGAACATCTTCAGCTTCAAGTCTGGGCTTTCTAGTTTAGGTGCTTTAATATCTATCTTAGCTGAGGGAGCGTTAACTTCCAGCTTACTTGGCTCAGCGACTTGGACTTGTGGCAATGAAACGTCAACAGATGGCAACTTAACAGAGGGAAATTTTAGTTTCCCTTCTACTTCTGTAGATGGTTTTTCTGAAGCATCAGTCTCTGATTTCTCTTTGGATGACAAAATTCCAAAGCTGGGCAACTTTATTTTAGGCCCTTTCAACTTAAACTCTTCATCTTCTCCTTTCTCGGCTACTTCCTCAGCTGGGACCTCCCCTTTTAAGCCCACTTTAGGTAGGCTAAGTTTTGGCATTTGAAGCGTCACATCAGGTATTTCAACTGTGCCCCCTGCTTCAGACTTTTCTGTCTTCACATCACCCATATGGGCTCTTGCAGCATAAGCATCCTTTACTTTCATGCGTACTCCAGGGGTGCTTATTTTTGGCATTTTTAATGTCACATCTGGAACTTCTACTTGCTCAACAGCAATGTCTCCTGTTTCCAGCCTGGGGACACTTACATCAACATCCATTTTTGGAACAGATATTTCAAGAGATGGCAATCTAATGGCACTTTTGTGTTGACTATCAGGACTATCTCCTTCCATTTTACCTTTAGGTGTAGAAATACCAATTTGTGGTGTTTTTATAAATGGCATTTTTAACTTATCATCAGAAACTTTCACCTCAATATTTTTTTTTATTTCTGGTGGTGTTGCTTTAAAACCAGTTTCTGGCGTTTTGCTAGACATGCTAAATTTTGGCAGTTTAATTTGAAAACCATGGCTAGTGCTTTCAGGAGGCTCAACTTCTACAGCGCCTTCAAGTTTTGGCAGACTGAGATCTACATCCACTTTAGGTGCTGCTATTTCAATTGAGGGTAATTTGATTTCTGTTTTAGATCTTCCATCAACCTGAATAGTAATATCTTGCTCCTTTTCTATATGAGGTGTACAAATACCAACTTTTGGCAGTTGGGGAATGCTGAACTTAGCTTCTGGAGCTTCCAATTCAACACCAGCTGTTGGCATCTTGATTTCAACATCTGGAAGTTTAACACCAGTGCTCAGTCCAGGTACTTTAACCTTTTCAGGAATATCTGGTGTTTCAGTTTTTATAGCTGGAAGAGGTATGTCAAGTTCTACTTGAGGTGCCCTACAAATTGTTTCTTCTTTGGCTCCGATTGCAGCCTTCCTCATAGAAACGTCAACATCTGGCTTTGATACCGTCACATCTACTTTGGTTTTTTTCATTTTTGGAACAGAAATACCAAATTTAGTTGAAGATTTTTCTTTGACCTCACCCTCAGCTCTGGCTTTTACTTTGGGTTCATCTACAGAAACTCTTCCAGCAGTATCCTTGACCCTAAATCGTGGGAATTTCATCTTTAGCCCTTTCTGTTCTTCAGATGTGGAAACCTCTATAGTCTTGGTGACAGCTTCACCTTCTGCACTACCTTTTGTTTTCAGTAGCTTGGAGAATTTGGGGAAGGAAAACTCAACATCTACTGGTGGAATATCCAAATTGGCAACAGATAGTTCAGAGCCTTTTACAGCATCCACTGAAACCTCAGAATCCTTCACTTGACTTGGCACCTTCTTTTTTTTCTTCTTCACAGGTGTAAGGCTTTTCACAGACTGAAAAAAAAAAACATATTGCTTAACATACATTTAAAATTTTATTTCCAACATTTTACAGCAGTTTGTATAATTCATGTATCAAGGAAATAACTTTTTTTTGTTTAGCTTATTGATGTTGTATCACTTTTTCACAATTTTAACATATTGGGTGATCCCATCCCAACCCTTGTTTTAAGCAGTAAACTAAATACCATGTAATGGAAAGATATGTATACTTACCTAATCCAAATGCGGTCTGGTCATGTGATCTCCCCAGCAGCCAGCTTCAGGAGAGAGGAGACAGCAACAACAGCAGCTGCAAAGCCTGGGTGGTGACATCGACTTATTATGTGACATCTGTTGTCTGCTGTCCCTTCTCTCCCCTGAAGCCAGCTCTGGGACCCGATCACGTGACCAAACTAGGAAATCCTTAGATTAGGGAAGTATACACATCTTTCCTCTGCAGGGTAGTTAGTATAGGGCTTGGCATGGCTGCTGTTAGAAATCACGGGGCCCCATACAGCCTACCTGACAGGGCCCCCCGGCAGTAAATGACTGACGACATAGATTTATCAGTCCATTTCTCTGCAGCCTCAGCTGCACAGATTAATGAATAGGAAGCGCTCTCATTCACAAACTGAAGCATATTAAACTGTGATGAATTGGCACAGGAGTAATTGGTACCGACCACTTATTGTGCTCATTCAGGAAAGGAAGGGGCCAGTAAATTACATATTTACTGACCCCTCCACCTGCTCTCCATCCAGAAACACCCTCGTGTGTGCCCTATTAGCAGTGGGAGAGAATGGAAGCCGGCAGCACTTCGGGGGAAAGGGGAACACGGGGGCTTGGACAGCAGATGGAAGGGGCACATGTGCTAGGACCAATCCCCCCTGCAGTGCAGCCGGAGGGAGAAAGAGGATGAGAAACTGGCAGAAGAGGATTGGTGTCTGCAATAAGACAGTACAGCTGGCCCTCCTGCTCAGCAGGTGCTTGGGCCCCCTTTTGAACTGATGGAGACTAGGCCCAGTACAGGAGGGCTGGCTGTACTGCCTTATCAGTGGCCTTGGTGCTTGGAATGTGGGTGGGAGTAGGTTTAGGCTTAATTAGCGTTTAAATGGACTTCTACTTTAACTTCTACATTAACCCTGTATGCCAGTAGTTTATCTAAAAAGCCAAAATCAACTTACAACATGAAGCTAGATGACAGATATCTCCACTAGGATCCTGAACAGCTGAAGAGTTTAAGCAGTATACTAAACCCACTCCACTCCATTCAAAACAGAAAAAAAATCATTTCTGGTTGGATTGGTCTGCTTCCAATACCTGTATAAGTCCTATTTTTTCCAACATACCATTTTTGGCATCTTGGCCTTTGGGCCTTTGACCTCTACAGTCCCAGATTCTGATGACACTGTGACATCACTAGACGGCACTGTTCTCTTGAGGCAATAGGAGACTTTGTAATGTTCTGCATACTGTAGGATTTTCAATGCATCTTCATACTTAATGTTCTCAAAGTATACTCGGGCACTGATGATCTGGTCCCCTGTGACATTGGGACGGAGACAGAAGGAAGAATTAGCACACATTTAATAATTGTTCTATAGAAAATAGAATGCTCTAGTCCCAGTTCCTTATTAGACTTTTGGGCAGTGGCGGCTGGTGCTCAAAATTTTGGGGGGGGGGGGGCGCAAACAGAAAAATGAGTGACCAGCGTGCTCCCAATCAATGCATAGCGCCACAGCGTGCCCCCAATCAATGCAAAGTGCCACAGCATTGCCCCCAATCAATGCAGAGTGCCACAGCATGCCCCCCAATCAATGCAGAATGCCACAGCGTGCCCCCCAATCAATGCAGAGTGCCACAGCGTGCCCCCCAATCAATGCAGAGTGCCACAGCGTGCCCCCCCAATCAATGCAGAGCGCCACAGCATTGTCCCCAATCATTGCAGAGCGCCACAGCATTGTCCCCAATCATTGCAGAGCGCCACAGCATTGTTCCCAATCAATGCAGAGCTCCACAGCATTGTCCCCAATAATTGCAGAGCACCACAGCATTGTCCCCAATCATTGCAGAACGCCACAGCATTGTCCCCAATTATTGCAGAGCGCCACAGCATTGTCCCCAATCATTGCAGAGTGCCACAGCATTGTCCCCAATCATTGCAGAGCGCCACAGCATTGTCCCCAATCATTGCAGAGCACCACAGAATTGTCCCCAATTATTGCAGAGTGCCCACAGCATTGTCCCCAATCATTGCAGAGCGCCACAGCATTGTCCCCAATCATTGCAGAGCGCCACAGCATTGTCCCCAATCATTGCAGAGCGCCACAGCATTGTCCCCAATTATTGCAGAGCGCCACAGCATTGTCCCCAATCATTGCAGAGCTCCACAGCATTGTCCCCAATTATTGCAGAGTGCCCACAGAATTGTCCCCAATCATTGCAGAGCGCCACAGCATTGTCCCCAATCATTGCAGAGCACCACAGCATTGTCCCCAATCATTGCAGAGCGCCACAGCGTGCCTCCCTCAATGCAGTGTGGGCTCCCCCCCCCCCCCCCCGAGACCAATGCACTTACCTGGCGGCGGCTTCCTCTTCGGTCCAGGCGGCGGCGGCTTTTCCTCACTCTGTCCCCCGGCACGTCTCCATGAGTACTTCTGGTCCCGCCTCCTCCTCGGCCAATGGCAAGGGGTTTGCCTTGCGGCCAATCAGGAAGCGCGTATCGGACGCGCTTCCTGATTGGCCAGGAGGAGGATCGGTGTGGCAATAGTGAATTTTCATTCGCTATTGTCACACAATGGGTGGAGTCGGGACGCACTGCTCTGCGCCCCGTCTCCACCCTTTGCATCGCCCTATTAGAGCCTCTGGCTCTTATCAGGTGATGTTAAAAAAAAAACCCATTAAGCTCCATGCGTCTGGCGCCCTGCATGCAGATTAGGGGGCCGGACGCATGGATGGGGGGGTGGCGCCCCTGCACCCCATACACACCGGCCGCCACTGCTTTTGGGTGTCCTGTACAACAGGCCTGCTACAGCTGTTTGAATTAGGATGGGACATCAACCCCACCCGGCTAGATCATTTACCTTCTTGCAAAGGCAGATTTTTGGCAGCTGGGGAGTCTTTGAGGACATCTGATATGAACAGTCCTTCCTTTCCTCCTCCAGAGATGCTGATGCCACTCATTCCAGACTGAGCCTCTGTTTCTACAATCACCTCCACCATCTCCGAGGCTCTCAGCTTCTCCTGGTATCAAAAACATCAAAAAGAGTTGTTAAGCAGATCAGTACATACATGTCCTTTCTAAGACTGGCCAAAAAATCATGATCCTTACTCAATTTAGCTAATTTTAGTAAGATCAGGCAGGAATTATCTGCTGCCTATGGGTGCTTTAGTAGGTTCTAATCTACAGTGTTCATTGGTTAAACACCTTTTGGAAAAAAGATTGATGCTTAGGGACAATAATTCTGTCAGATCATTAATGTGATCATCAACTGATTGAAAATGCAGTGTATTGTCAGATCTGAATTACTATAGCCTATTATTAAAAGGAAATTATAATGTGTTTTTCTGGTCAACAGAGACCATGCATGCAAATCAGTTTGCGAAGCATGCTTGCTAGCAACCTGTGTGCAACTAGCTATTTCATAAAGTCCTATCTCTGCTACGAGAGGGAGGGGTGTCTGTCCTTCCTCTGACTCATTCAGCTGTCTGTATATTCTGATCTTCCAGTTAAAAAAACAATGTTAGTAGTGATCATATATATGAATAAAGAAAATATACAATATACTGTATATTTAAATATGTTTTCTCTCTCACCTCTGTGATGTTGAGCTTAGTCTCCATCTTCGGTTCTTCTGTCTCTGCTGAGTTTCTTTGTCCTTTCAGTAGTAACACTTTCTTTAGCTCCTCATGCAGCTTCTCTTTCTGTGCCTAAAAACAACAAGATCAGAAACAACAGTTTAGGCTACCCATCATTCCACTGTGTTACTGAATGGACGAACATCCAGAAAAGAATGAACAAGGTTCAAGCTATGCAGTGCCATCTTAAGAGCATTAAAGGGCCCCGGGCAATGCGGTGCACTGGTGCCCTGCCTACACAATCACCCACAAGAATAAAAATGCAAATTATCGATAAGGCGATATTTATTGGTACAGCAGTTCCAGGGTAATGACAGCTTCCAAGTTGGGCAGCTGGGTCCGGTGAACACACACACGGACAGGAGTCAGACTCGGCTATCCTGTGTGTGCCTGTTCCCATGGAGGCAGACAGGCATTCCTGCAGTTGTGGACTCCCCCTCCATGGCCCAAGTGGCCTGACAGCAGTGCAGGGCCGACAGGCGCTTTCCACCTGTTAGGTTCGGCGGCGGGATGCACACATGAATCGGGACTAATGCTTGGCTGGGGCTAGGTCATTGGGCAGCAGGGGAGGACTGGGCCAGGGGGCAGGGGGGCAGTTGCCCCCTGGGCCGCTCTGGTGTCCTGAAAAAAGGTTGCACCGCTTCTGCCACAGACATGCCTAAAGGATTCCTGGTGAAGAGAAGTTAAAAGTCCCCACTGCTGACCTACTGAGTCTAGGGGAGGACTGGGCAAGGAGGCAGGGGGGCAGTTGCCCCCTGGGCCGCTCTGGTGTCCTGTATAAAGGCTGCACCGCTTCTGCCACAGACATGCCTAAAGGATTCCTGGTGAAGAGAAGTAAAAAGTCTCTGCCACTGACCTACTGAGTCCAGGGGAGGACTGGGCCAGGGGGCAGGGGGGCAGTTTCCCCCTGGGCCGCTCTGGTGTCCTGTAAAAAGGTTGCACCGCTTCTGCCACAGACATTCCTAAAGGATTCCTGGTGAAGAGAAGTTAAAAGTCCCCACTGCTGACCTACTGAGTCTAGGGGAGGACTGGGCCAGGGTGCAGGGGGCAGTTGCCCCCTGGGCCGCTCTGGTGTCCTGAAAAAAGGTTGCACCGCTTCTGCCACAGACATGCCTAAAGGATTCCTGGTGAAGAGAAGTAAAAAGTCCCCACCGCTGACCTACTGAGTACAGGATGAAGACAAGGACAGAGCGAAGCCCCCCCCAGCATGGATGGTGTAAACTGTGTCTGAGCAGAGGCCGGTTCCATGCCCCACTGGTGTCTCTCCTCCCCTGACCAGCCCAAACTGAGCTGGCCCAGCTCCCCCCAACCGCCCCCTGCTGGCCAGGTTAGGAACCCGGATTCAGTAGAGAATACCTGGAGCAGAGCTTCATCCTGGAATGGGGGTCAGGGGGAGGACAGGAAGAGGGAGAGTGGGAGGGGGGCCAAGTCTTTGCACTATTGGCCTCTGGTTTGTACTTGCCCCCTGGGCCGAAAGTTGCCAGTCAGGCCCTGTTGGGCAGGTGGTGCCCCCCAGGCAAGTGGGGCCCCCGGGCAATTGCCCAGCATGCCCGTTCGGTAAGATGGCCCTAAAGCTATGTTGTCTCACTTGAGGTTGGTTGGTTTTGTTTGTAGCACCAGTTCATTATAAAACTGGTAAACTAGTTAAAATAATTGTAAAACAGGGCAACCTGTAAAGAAAGGGATACTTACCTGTTCCTGTTCTATTGCCAGTCTTGCACCTTCCACGCGTTATTATGTAGAGGGAGGTTGAAGGAACCACTATACGTAAAAGAGAACCAAGCAACCCACACTCCTAAAAGTTGGTTGCACTGCAAGCTTAGCTCTTCAAGAGAGTGAAGACTGGTGGCACGGTTGGCAGGACAAGTACAAGTATTATTATTAATTATTTTCTTAGCAGAGAGCACTTTTTAATGTTTTTAAATCTAGTAATAGAGATGCTTTAAGTTCTGCCTATGAGCGATCACTCCAAGATACCTGTTATTACATTTATTAGCCAGAAAAGCCTATTTTAACTTTGGTATTGATACTTGACATTCCATAACTTCATAGCTAAGCCTAACCATCATGCCTCTGACCAACGAGATTGTCTCAGTGTCAAATGAAGCCACTCTCAATAATCAAGCTTATAGCAATTGGGTAGAGCTTAGATTAAAGAGACACAAATAAAATAATTCTCCTAGTAACAAAGGATAAAAAGGCATCTTGTGATTTCTGCTTATCAGGCAGGACTTATATTGTCACCCATTTAAAATAAGTAACAGGTTCACTTTCCAAAATAGGTCAGATTATTGCCCTTTCATAGCCACTCAGAGAAATGAGCAATGGAACTTTAGTGATCCTCACAAATGGTTTTGACAGGAAACATCAGGAATTTGACTTACAGGAAAAACGTCTTATGTTGATGTTACTCATAAGATAACTGGGCACAGGCTAGATCAGGAAATGAAAGTAACGAGGGACTGGATAATTGGGTCAGAGGGGCTGAAGATTTCTCAGAAAAATACTACCCGTTCACTTCTCACCCTGTCCCATTTCCTCGCTTTATTGCATCTTCTATCTACAACAGAATATCATGTAGAAGTGAGGTTCTACAGTATCTCACAAAAGTGAGTACACCCCTCACATTTTTGTAAATATTTTATTATATCTTTTCATGTGACAACACTGAAGAAATTACACTTTGCTACAATGTAAAGTAGTGAGTGTACAGCTTGTATAACAGTGTAAATTGGCTGTCCCCTCAAAATAACTCAACACACAGCCATTAATGTCTAAACCTCTGGCAACAAAAGTGAGTACACCCCTAAGTGGAAATGTCCAAACTGGGCCCAAAGTGTGAATATTTTGTGTGGCCGCCATTATTTTCCAGCACTGCCTTAACCATCTTGGGCATGGAGTTCACCAGAGCTCAGGATTTAGGTCTGGAGACATGCTTGGCCAGTCCATCACCTTTAACCTCAGCTTCTTTAGCAAGGCAGTGGTCGCCTTGGAGGTGTGTTTGAGGTCGTTCTCATGTTGGAATACTGCCCTGCGGCCCAGTCTCTGAAGGGAGGGGATCATGATCTGCTTCAGTATGTCACAGTACATGTTGGCATTCATGGTTCCCTCAATGAACTGTAGCTCCTCAGTGCCGGCAGCACTCATGCAGCCCCAGACCATGACAATCCCACCACCATGCTTGATTGTAGGCAAGACACACTTGTCCTTGTACTCCTCACCTGGTTGCCACCACGCACGCTTGACACCATCTGAACCAACTAAGTTTATCTTGGTCTCTTTAGACCACAGGACATGGTTTTCATTAATCCATGTCCTCAGTCTGTTTGTCATCAGCAAACTGTTTGTGGGCTTTCTTATGCATCATCTTTAGAAGAGGCTTCCTTCTTGGATGACAGCCATGCAGACCAATTTGATGCAGTGTGCGGCGTATGGTCTGAGCGCTGACAGGCTGACCCCCCACCCCTTCAACCTCTGCAGCAATGCTGGCAGCACTCATACGTCTATTTGCCAAAGACAACCTCTGGATATGACACTGAGCACGTGCACTCAACTTCTTTGGTGGACCATGGTGAGGCCTGTTCTGAGTGGTATCTGTCCTGTTAAACCGCTGTATGGTCTTGGCCACCGTGCTGCAGCTCAGTTTCAGGGTCTTGGCAATCTTCTTATAGCCTAGACCATCTTTATGTAGATCAACAATTATTTTTTTCAGAGGTGCCATGAGGTGCCATGTTGAACTTCCAGTGACCAGCAATGTTCCCTTTAAACTGCGCGCCTGCGCGGCAGCGCAGTCTAAATGACGGTCCCGCGCAGTACAATGTCAGACGGCGCAGCCACGCAGTGCGCCGCGAGAGCCCGCCCATTGTGTTACAATAGCGAATGAAAATTCGCTATTGTCACACGGATCCTCCTCCTGGCCAATCAGGGAGCGGGTCCTCCCGCTTCCTGATTGGCCGAAAGGCATACCACCCCCATGCCATTGGCCGAGGTCCGAGGAGGAGGCGGGAGGACTGAGAAGATGTAGGGACGCGGGTGCCGGGACTAAAGAGAAGCTGCTGTGACTCGTCGACTCGTGAGGTAAGTGCACGGGTCGTAGGTGGAAGATTTTATCATTGTTTCCTCTTCTGTATATCCAATGCAAAATTATTTACAGGTTCTGGTAAACCTCACTTCCTTACTCGGGGTTCTTGGGTATCTGTAAGATCTGACACTGGTTAAAATATTTATACAGTGCATTCTTTACTAAGAGTTCATTAAACATTTCTGTGCATTGCTATGTTCAGTATATTATACACACTTGCTGTGTGGTGTTGCAAACGGTTTCTACACTGGTGGGTGAGCCAGTGCTCCCATCACCTTTTTTAACATTTGGGAATTAGCGAAGGCTTTTTTTTTTTTTTCTATGGTAAATACACCAGTGGTTTTCCAAAAATAGTTTGTTGCCAGCATGTGCTGCTTTGGCTGGAGCTTACACAAGGCTGCAAATTGTCTCCCCACCCCCTGGGAGGGCACTAGGCCGATTGCCAAGCTCCAGGGTTGTAACACGCACCTCCATACCCAGAAGTACTGCACTTATCTGATGTTCAAATACTCTTCTCCCATCTATCGATCTGTACACTTTTAAAGTCCATACATCAGTCCCCATAGTTTGAGTAGCAGCAAAATTCTGCCAATAGCTAGCAGTCATTGGTCAAAACTGTCATAGGATGGCACTAGACCAATCACCAGGGATGTCACCTGCACCTTCATACCCAGAATTACTAGGTTTTTTCTTCACTCCTGTCAGCTAAATGGAGCAGTGGGGATTCGGGGGGGGGGGGGGGGCTGGGACGGGACGCTGGCATCTCTGCATTGATTGGGGGCAATGCTGTGGGCACTCTGCAATGTATTGGGGCATTGCTGTGGTACTCTGCAATGTATTGGGGCATTGCTGTGGTACTCTGCAATGTATTGGGGGCATTGCTGTGGTACTCTGCAATTTATTGGGGGCACGCTGGTCACTCTGCATTGACATCCCCCCATTGCTCAGTCTAAAGTTTGGCGCTCAGAAATTTTTTTATTTGCTCAGCACAGTAAAAAATTAGAGGGAACATTGGTGACCAGTATGAGAAAATGAGAGCGATAACACCAAATTTACCACACCTGCTCCACAATCCCCTCCCTTTGAAAACTGGGCCGCAGGGCAGTATTCCAACATGATAACGACCTCAAACACACCTCCAAGACGACCACTGCCTTGTTAAAAAAGCTGAGGTTAAAGGTGATGGACTGGCCAAGCATGTCTCCAGACCTAAATCCTGAGCTCTGGGGAACTCCATGCCCAAGATGGTTAAGGCAGTGCTGGACAATAATGGTGGCCACACAAAATATTGACACTTTGGGCCCAGTTTGGACATTTCCACTTAGGAGTGTACTCACTTTTGTTGCCAGCGGTTTAGACACTAATGGCTGTGTGTTGAGTTATTTTGAGGGGACAGCCAATTTACACTGTTATACAGGCTGTAAACTCACTACTTTACATTGTAGCAAAGTGTAATTTCTTCAGTGTTGTCACAGGAAAAGATATAATAAAATATTTACAAAAATGTGACTTTTGTGAGATACTGTACATTAGGCTAGCTGTAAAACTGGGCTTGTAAGGAACAGTCATAACAATGTCTTCCTGTAATTTTCTTATTTATGTAAGCAATAGTCAGTAGTTACAATAATGAGGTCATTTTCTCAAAGTTGAACTATGGACGGTTATTTACAGTACATCTGCCACAATACCATCAATTTTGAAAGACTTACAAACAACAGGGTGATCGAAGGTGATCAAGGATTACTCTGTGAAACAGATGCCCTTGTAGCTGCTACATGTGGCCTTCCAGGAGGAGTGCTGTGCTGGCAGATCTGTTTGCAAGGATCTACCAATCCGGATAGCAGGCTGGGCACATATGTCCTTCCCCAAATGCAAGAGTATGTAGGACCCCTATGAAACCTTTCTCTAACCTTAGCCTACCTTCCAATAACCAGTGGGTGTCTGTCTCTATCTGTAATCCTCACAGTGCTGGCATGCCGAAATTATTCAGCAGGGGCTATGTGTATAATCAAAGTCCACGTCTGAGTCCAAGGTGGTTTCCCAAATCTCAGGAAAGCTCCAATCAGACACAAGCTCCCCCAAGGTGGCCACTGGGAGCCTAGTGCAGAGGACAAGTCAGCACCACTCTCAGTATTATACTGTGAGCTCAGGCTGACCCAGGGGGCGTGTCCATGACAGCCTGTGCTCACAGGAAGTGGGCAACAATTAACTTAGAAAAGGACCAGTGCCCTGTAGACTGTTTGTGGGGGGCAGTGCTGATGACAAGGTGAGCAATGCTGTGAAATCTACTTTTTCATTTCTAAGATTTCTGGATTATTTATTTTTGAAATATTTGTTTTTACAATAGAGATTTGCTTTGAAGTGGTTGTAAACCCTTACATATACCCAGTGAAGTGACTGGTCTCAGGTGATACACAGATATGGAACAAATCCTCCTAAATAAGTTGTACCTGTTTATCTGCAGTCTTCTCTACAGCTGTTCAAAGTCCAGAATTATTAAAGCTTGTCTAAGCTATCAGAAATAACGGGACGGGGAACTGAAAGTAGACACTGCAGAGCTCAGTGAGGAGTGCTCTGAGAGCTTATTGGAGGAAAGGCACACACCCTCCTTCACACATCACGCAGGAACAGAGCTGAGGCTGTCAATCACAGGCTGTGTGCTGGAGTTCCCTCCTCTGTCACCTTTTTCCTCTTGGTGTCAGGAAAATTTATTAGAAGTGATTCATGCTGATAGCAGAGGAATAAAGCAGCAGACAGAAATTACTTACTCATCAGAAATTACACTTAGTGCTCTGGATTGGGATAAGTACACACTATAGAGGGATATGCTCTGTTCATATCTCATGTCTGAGGTTTATAACCGCTTTAAGTACTTTTTGAGGCTCTAATTTGGAACAAGCATGTAGATCAGCAGTCCTGACTTTAGTCTGCATGCTTGTACCAGGTCAATGACTTAGAAATACAAGATACAACCAGACATCTAGATGAGAAATGGCTGTTCCCAGATTTCTCCCAATACAGGTGTTCTGTAATGCTGAAGGAAAGGCGACTAGACAGGCTTCTCCATTATAGTCATATACACTATATTACCAAAAGTATTGGGACGCCTGCCTTTACACGCACATGAACTTTAATGGCATCCCAGTCTTAGTCCGTAGGGTTCAATATTGAGTTGGACCACCCTTTGCAGCTATACCAGCTTAAGCTCTTCTGGGAAGGCTGTCTACAAGGTTTAGGAGTGTGTCCATGGGAATGTTTGACCATTTTTCCTTAAGCGCATTTGTGAGGTCAGGCACTGATGTTGGACAGGAAGGCCTGACTCACAGTCTCCACTCTAATTTATCCCAAAAGTGTTCTATGAGGTTGAGGTCAGGACTCTGTGCAGGCCAGTCAGGTTCCTCCACCCCACACTGGCTCATCCATGTCTTTATGGACCCTGCTTTGTGCACTGGTCCAAATCATTTGGTGGAGGGGGGATTATGTTGTGGGGTTGTTTTTCAGGGGTTGGGCTTGGCCTCTTAGTTCCAGTGAAGGGAACTCTTAAGGCGCCAGCATACCAAGACATTTTGGACAATTTCATGATCCCAGCTTGGTGGGAACAGTTTGGGGATGGCCCCTCCCTGTTCCAACATGACTGCACACCAGTGCACAAAGTAAGGTCCATAAAGACATGGATGAGCGAGTTTGGGGTGGAGGAACTTTACTGACCTTAACCCGAGAGAACACCTTTGGGATGAATTAGAGCGGAGACTGCAAGCCAGACCTTCTTGTCCAACATTATTATTTATTATTATTATACAGGATTTATATAGCGCCAACAGTTTGCACAGCGCTTAACAAAATGAAGGCAGACATTACAGTTACAATACAATTTGGAACAAAAGGAATCAGATGGCCCTGCTCGTTAGAGCTTACAATCTAAAAGGGAGGGTCAATTGATACAAAAGGCAATAGCTGTGGGGGATGAGCTGATGGAGCAAGTGAAACAGTGTTATTAGTTAGTAGCCGGGTAGGCTTCTTTAAAGAGAAGGGTTTTCAGGGATCGTCTAAAGATGGATAGATTAAGGGACAGTCGGACAGATTGGGGTAGAGAGTTCCAAAGAATGGGAGAAGCTCTGGAGAAGTCCTGGAGGCGAGCATGGGAAGAGGTGACAAGGGAGCTAGAGAGCAGGAGGTCTTGGGAGGACCGAAGAGAGCGGCTTGGTTGATAATTTGAGATCAGGTTAGTGATGTAGCTGGGGGCAGAGTTGTGGATGGCTTTGTAAACTATTGTTAGCACTTTGAATTTTATTCGTTATGTGAGTGGAAGCCAGTGCCTGATCTCACAAATGCTTTTCTGGAAGAATGATCAGACATTTCTTTAGACACACTCCTAAACCTTTTAGTTGATGCTGTCAGAGCTTGGCCAACTCAATATTGAACCCTATGGACTAAGACTGGGATGCCAATAAAGTTCATGTGCGTGTAAAGGCAGACGTCCCAATACTTATGGTAATATAATGTAGATTTCTATCATGTAATAGCACAGTTTAGAAATGTAAAGCTCATAACTATTTAGTTGATATTAGCGACACTTTCCACTTCCAGCACCATGCGACGTGCCTATGCTTCACTTGTGCGAGAAGTGCATTTCACCTTCTAACATAACACAGGATGTGAGCTGGAGTGATGACCCCAATCTCTGCTACTTTAGCCTAACATCCCTTTCCCCTCCTTGCAATGAATGAGAGGAAATTCTCACCGCTCGATCTGCGTCTTTGATTTCCTCTAGGGACAGGTGGGGGCGGCCAGCGGGGGGAGACCTCTGCTTTAGGGGGCTGAACTTCTCTTTTACAGTTGTTTGCTGTAGAAACAAATAATATACTATTAGCAAGGCAGGTGAAGGAAAATCCGTAAAAATGAATCCCAGAGTGATAGAAAGAAATTAATTATTGGTACACAACATACTGTAGGTCTGTGTGGTTTTGTTACTACGTTCTGGAGTGCCCTAATGGCACTTTTCCACTGCAAGTACCGGCTCGGCTCTACTCGGCCCTGCTTGGCCCGGTTTGCTTTTCCACTGCTAGTACCGCATGGTACGGTGTTGGAACGGTTTGGTATGGTTTGCTTTTCCACTAATGTAGTACTAAAGTTAAGTGGGTGGGATAACAACGATTCTCTGACCAATCAGTGGCTAGTAGTGACTGCATGCAAAGGATTGTGGGATATGGTACCGGGTATGGTACCTCTTGGAACCACAATCGAGGTGGTACTGTTTTAGAGAGCCGTACCGTTCGGTTCCATGCAGTGGAAAAGCGCCGCCGTACCGAACCGTACCGAACCGTTCCTACACCGTACCATGCGGTACCAGCAGTGGAAAAGCACAAAAGCGAGCCGAACCGTTCGGTTCCATGCAGTGGAAAAGCGCCATAAGTGTTGCTTTTTTTCTGAAAATCTCAAGTGTCACATCAGGGGGCAATTCAAGTTTTTTTTTTTTTAGTTCAACAGGGTGTGCTGGTGATTCCTTGAATTAGAACTTATGTTTTGATGGCAGGGCTTTTTTTTAGCTGGAACTTGGTGGAACTCAGTTCCACCACCTCTGGCTGAGGCCCTTTGCTCCCTGATCACCACTACTTTAGGCCCCAGAGTGTCCATAGGAACAGATCTCGGCATTATTCATAAGTGGGCGCATAGGGCAAAAGATGCACACCAAGCAATCACATTAAAGTTTACTACAGACAAATCAGTTAAAGATGATTTCTGTACTATGCACATCTTAAGGGCTCTTTCACACGGTCCGCCTCCATAGGCGGATCTGTGCTGCTCAGCGGGGATCGATCCGCCGATCCCCGCTGAGCCGGCGGATGACAGCTCCGTCTCCGCTTGCAGTGCGGAGAGGGAGGTGTCACAGCCCCCGCTGCTCTCTATGGGGGATCGGATGAGAGCGGACCGCCTGTCCGCTCTCATGCGATCCGATCCGATCCCTGAACGGATGGAAAAATAGGGTTTCCATCCGTCCAGATTTCACGGACAGGATCGGATACGGATGGCAGCGGGTGTCAGCGGAGGTGTCTCCGCTGACATCCGCTGCCCCATAGAGCTGCATGGAGGATCCGATCAGATCCGCCTAAAAAACTGACAGGCGGATCTGATCGGATCGCCCGTGTGAAAGAGCCCTTACAGTTTTTTTTTTGCACAAGCAAACTTGTATACATTTACTTCCTTTGTATCTTTTCTACCAGAGTTCAATTGTTTTAGGATCTTATATGCCTAAGAGCCATTAATATGGGTGCACAGGTATCAGTGTACCATTGCTATGGAATCTTCTAGTGCCATTCTGCCATTATTGTTCTAATAGTCTTATATGCCATCGCCCCAAAAAAACAAAATGTTTCATTGTCCTAGGACAGTGATGGTGAACCTTTGCACCCCAGATGTTTCAGAACTACATTTCCCATGATGCTCATGCACTCTGCAACGTAGGTGAGCATCATGGGAAATGTAGTTCCAAAACATCTGGGGTGCCAAGGTTCACCATCACTGTCCTAGGATATATGATGCCAGTGTATTTTTACCTTTGCAAGTGACAAAAGCTTTATGTGATTCAAAGGAACGGCAATTCAGGTATAGTGAAAGGCAGCATGCACATGATAGAAAAAATACTTACTGTGGGTTCAGACACTTTACTGACCACATGTCTCTCTAATCTTTCTTCCCCTACACCTGTGAGAAGAACAATCAGTCAGTATTTTATCCATTATTACTACAATCATGACATTCTAATAATGCTTAGAGTCATAAAATTATTTCACATTATCTTCTTTTACAAAGAAGGTCATGCCATTAACAACTTGTTTCCCTAAATACAATAAATGCCTCATTTATTTGGGAAAATCTTGATACTCCATTTAAGTGTACAGACTAATAATTTACTGACATAAGACCATACAGAGTCCTGCAGAACTGCTACTCCATATTTTCCAGCCTTTAACTACATAAGGTTTAGGTTGAACCCCAGACAATGGCATCGGGTAGGTCAGCAAGTTCCGATCCAATCAATCCGTGTCCCGCGGCGGCGGTGGCTCTCGCTCTCCTGTGTCCTCTCTCCGGCGGGAACGGAAGGTGATCGTGATGCCGGGGCGGTGCACCGCCCCCACGCGTCACGTCACCAGGTCCATGTCCTCCTGTGATTGGTCCAGGCTGGAGTCTGGACCAATCACAGACCAGACATCAGTAAAGTGGGGAGTGTCGGGGCGCATTGCTCTGCGCCCCGATGACCCCCAGAAGAGCACCAATCGGCGCTTCTGTTTGCAGCATGTGGGGTCAAAAACCCCACCCCCCCCCCCCATACCCAGCTCTAAGTCTGGTGCCCCTAGTGGGCAAAAATTTACAATTTTTTTTTTTTTTTATTTAATCTTTTTTTTTCCTTCTTCTTTTTTCTGGGGGGGGTGGTGCCCCTGCGCCCCTATCGGCCGGCCGACACTGGTTGAACTCCAACAACCCCTTCTGCCATGGCATAAATGACGGGCAAGTGAAGGGACTGGCTTTCCTCAGTAATAAATTTGGATTGCCAGTTCTTCTCTGTGTCCAATAGTAATAAAATCTTCCCTCCACACTACTGAGCTCTACTTCCTTCACCATAAATGTATCCAGCACAAATGGTGAAGTTCCCTCATTATGAACATGGAAGGACCCAGAAAAAGAACCCAGGAAATTTAAGAAACCAATAGGTTATTCAGCTTCCCAGTATCTATCTTGAGTGGACTGGTCCTTCAGGCATGGAACAGAAAATCCACAGATAGATAGATAGACAGATAGATAGATAGATAGATAGATAGATAGATAGATAGATAGATAGATAGATAGATAGATAGATAGATAGATAGATAGATAGATAGATAGATAGATAGATAGATAGATAGATAGACACACAGAAATATCAAACTTAACCCTATAGTAATAGCGGAAAGCATGTGAGTAGATTAGTTCAAACTTCCATTTGCACAGTCACAGTTTCAAGCACTTCTCTGACTGCCAGTCTTTTCTGAAGATCAGGAGTGAGATTTGGTAGTGTCAAGGACAAGAACAATTCATAGTTAGGCAGTACTGGGGAATTGGGCAATACTGGTGACTTGTCCTTTGTCCTCTGTCTGCCTTTTTTTTGGGCACAGCTTTTGGAGTTTAGTTTCACTTAAAGGCAAGGGTCTCCAAACTTTCTAAACAAAGGGCCAGGTTACTGTCCTTCAGAATTTAGGGGAGCCGGACTGTGGTTAATGGGAGTAGAAATGGGTATGGCATCAGTGGGAGTAGACAATGCATCTTATGAGGAGAAATGGTGACCCATTGTTGGTGTCAATGGGGAAAATAAGGCCCCATCATTGGTGACAATGGGAGAAATATTGCCCCATTGCTGATGCCAGTAGCAGGAATTATGCCCTATTGTTGGTGTCAGTTGGAGAAATAGTGTCTTGTATCAGTGGGAGGAAAAGCACTCCAAGGGTCAGATAAAGGCAAGCAAGGGGCCGAATTTTGGAGACCACAGCTTTAAGGGTTCTGGCAGCCAAGTTTTCCACTAGAACCCTACCAACTTCCATCTCAAGTCAGGTCCATTACAAGGGTTTCATGTTCTTTCAGTTGAATTCTTAACTGTATACCATTTTCCATGTTGAAGGACACAGTAGGAGAAGTATACTGTCCTTGTTCAATTTTATTAGGTGTTCCTATAGTGGAGAGCGTGAAAGCAAACATTTTTAATAAGGACCACATAAACAGTTCTCCTGTCAGACACTTTCCTACTAGAACTGGAAACAAAACTACCCTTGAGGTGAGAACTGTAGATTATACCATATTATCTTTAAATAGTACAAAAGTGCTGTATATATGGACAAGCAAAATGAAGGTGTAGGGAGATATAAGATACATAATTCGTTAGGGATCCCATTGCATTGCTACCAACAGCTTTAAATCTCTCCACTACTCATTTGTATGATTTCTTATAAAGTTTAAATGTCATACAATGGTAAATCAGTATGTAGGATATAAACAAACCAAACAAGACGCTGCAGGCTAAGCACTTGGAAACATAGGTCCCCAATACTGATGAAGCTGGACCAATAATTAAAGGTGGTGCTCACAGTGAATGCAATAGATACACCATGCAAAACCAGCAAAAAGGAAGGAGGTTACCAGCTCTCCAAAGATGCGTTTTCCCAAACGTGAGAAACACATTATGAGAAAGGGGACCTTGCAACATTGGCATTTTGACCCATGTGACATAATGGGGTTAATTTACTAAAATTGGAGAGTGCAAAATCTGGTGCAGCTGTGCCTTGTAGCCAATCAGCTTCTAAATTCAGCTTGTTCAATTAATCTTTGGCAATAAAAATCAGATCTGCACCAGATTTTGCACTCTCCAGTTTTAGTAAATTAACCCCAATGTGTTTCTTACAATAAATGTTGGAGTGCTTGCATATTTTCTTCAAGTTCTTTCTACAGACTGCACTTAAATATTATGGTTAGGCACATGTAGCACCCTCCTAGGTAGGTGCTAGGTAAAACACATCTGTGACCCTGCTTATCAGGAGGGTCTGATCTGTTGGTTTAGCCTGTCACACGTTTCCAGGTGTGATTCACTGGGTCTGAGGGAGGGTCCCCACTGCAGCCAATGAGGGAGCTTATTGGACAGAGTAGGAAACCGAGCCGGTGGCACACTCTGTTTTATGTCAGTTCCAGTGGGAGGGCATTCCTGCAATGCATCCTGGGATTGGACATAAATAGGAGGGGAGCACGTGACAGGGTGTTTTTTGGCGGGAGCAAAGTCAGAGGAGGAGGTGGACAGCTTTCTTTCCTCCTGCAGAGTGAGGACGGTGGTCCAGGCAGTTGGCCTAGGGACCAGGAGTAGAGCTGGGCTGCAGAGGATCCAGTGTGCTGACCAGTGGAGCTTCTGGGCAGAATACTTCTGGAAAAACGGTATCGTGAGTACTTAAACATCTGCCCATGGGTCTGCCTAAGAGAGGGGACCACTCCAGAGAGGTCAAGGGGATCAAGGAGCCAGCTAACCCAGAGTGTTACAGTAAAGGGGGTGTCAAGTTGTAAAGCCCTGAAGATTAGGGGTTAAAGGGGGTTCCAGGAAGGACCCTGAAGTTACTCAGCAGTGCAGTCTATTATTAATGTCAGCTACCTCAGGAAAGGAGTGCCTTAGGAAGCTAATAGGACTCTTTCACAGTCAAAGGTGAATTACAGTAAGCGGCCTAGCCGTGACTAGCTCAAGCAGCATTAGCCAGCATCAGTCAGCATTAACCAGCATCAGTCAGCATCTTTTGTACAGTCTCTGCCTTTTTGTGCATAGTTCAGTTATTGGAGTATCCCACTCATCCCTTCTCCTATCCAAGTTACAAATAAAAACACAAAACCCAAAGAAACTGGACTGGTCCCCTTGTCTGAGATAAAATCACTTAGAAAAATGTCTGAATGTTCTACTGTTGCTAATGGTAACCCAGGGGAACCCGTCTTCAGCAGCTCCCTTGGGAGTAGTGCTACACATTGTGTGATTGGACAATAAAGGAGCAGCAGAAGATTGTTGAGTTCTCCCTCTGCTTTGCTCCTGGTAAGCATGTTCACAGACAGCACTGTGCAATATAATAAAACCTGTACTAGCTCACACTGATGCCCATCCCTCAGCCAGGTACTTTGGACTTGATAAAGCACAGTGGACCAACACCAGCAGATGACATGGCTCCCCAAATCATCACCAACTGCAGAAACTTCCCACTGGACCTTACGCAACTTGGATTATTTAACTCTCCACTCTTCCTCCAGACTCTGGGACCTTGATTTCCAAATAAAATGCAACATTTTCCCCAGTCAGGGATGATTTGGGGGGCCATGTCATCTGCTGGTGTTGGTCCACTGTGTTTTATCATGTCCAAAGTCAGCGCAGCCCTCTAGCAGGAAATTCTTGAACACTTCATGCTTCCCTCTGCTGACCAGCTTTATGGAGATGCTGATTTCATTTTCCAGCAGGACTTGGCACCGCCCACACTGCCAAAACTACCAATACCTGGTCACACAATCATGGTATCACTGTGCTTGATTGGCCAGCAAACTCCCCTGACCTAAACCCCATAGAGAATCTGTGGAGTATTGTCAAGAAGAAAATGAGAGACACCAGACCCAACAATGCAGACGAGCTGAAGGCCACTATCAAAGAAACTTGAGCTTCCTTAACACCTCAGCAGTGCCACAGGCTGATCGCCTCCATGCCACGCCGCATTGAGGCAGTAATTGCTGCAAAAGTGGCCCAAACCAAGTACTGAGTGCATATGCATGCTCATACTTTTCAGAGGTCCGATATTGTTCTATGTACACTCCTTGTTTTATTGATTGCATGTACTATTCTAATTAACTGAGATTGTGGATTTTGGGTTTTCATGAGCTGTAAGCCATAATCATCACAATTATGACAAATCACGTCTTGAACTATCTTGCTTTGCATGTAATGAGTCTATCTCATATATTAGTTCCCCCTTTTAAGTTGCATTACTGAAACAAATTAACTTTTGCACAATATTCTATTTTTTTGAGTTTCACCTTTACATTCTACCAATCTATCAATCAGATCAAACATAGCACCTATAGGAGGTGGGGGGACAAAATCAGCAGGGTAGAACAGCAACTAGTCTACATTTACAGCACTACAGTGATTGGGTTACTTCAGGTTATTATTTCACAATCACTCATTCTGTAAGTCCAGAGCAGCGTCCCTCATCTTCTAATGGGGTAGATGTGGGCCTGGCTATTTTAGGAAACAAATTCTCGATGCCTAAGGACATATGGACACCTGCCTCCCTCACTCTGAGCTCTCCGACACAGGGATCAAGAGCAGGGCGTGATCATGTTGGACAGCACAAGGAATTCCTGCACAAGGCATGCCTACTGAATGAGCTATAAAAACACGTGCATGTGTTATGATATACAGTATCGGGGTTGATCTACGAAAGCTAAATAGGCTGTTTACTATGCAAGTGAATTTGTACTTTACAAGGGAATCTACCCTTTGAATGAAGAGAAGCTCTACTGACTTCCATCATCCAATCATTTACAAGCAAAAATCCTTTTTTTTTTTCATTTTTCCTTATATGCGATTGGGTATTCTTTGCCAAGTGAATTTTCACCACATTTACTAGGCTAAGGGAAAATTCCCTTGCAATGCGCATATTCCCTTGCCAACTGGACAGCCTTTATTATATCAACTCAATAGAGTCACAAAAGCTAAAAAGGCCACAAAACAAAAATGACAAGTTAGTTTATACAAAATAACTTTTAAGACAATTTCTAGATAGATTTGTTGAAGTTAAAATAACTTTTTGGAACTATATAGATTTAAATTGTTACTAAACCCACATCATAAAAAAAAGAAAAATCAATAAATGGTGTACTACATGATGTTCATACTCACTCTGGATTTGTTTTCTGTATTGTGCAAAAACTCTGGTAGACCCTACTGCTCTCTATCTCCCCCTTTTGATCATGTCCCCAAAGCAGTTGTGGATTTTGTAGAGCAGTGTTGGCAGCTTCTGCACATGCTCAGTTTTCAGTGAGTTTTTATGCCAAGCATCTCCTCCTTATTACATCTGAGCAGCCCATGTAAATATAGAATCACATATGTGGGCGTATACACAGTGGTAAATGACAGCCCACTCCCTTCCTCCTCCTCCATGCCGACTAACCAGTTAAATACAATGGGGCGGGATATTACATGTGGATTGATGGGGGCTTCACCTCCCTCTTATTCTAAGATACAGGCTGGAGGGACGTGACACAGCCTGCGACTGGCAGAAATCCGCCCACACCATGTTATTGCCAAAAATTAATAAAGATTTGGTTTCAAATAAATGTATTTGTATGACAATTTAAAACAGTTTATTGATATTAATTATTTACTTTTACTCTGTATTACAAAGGCTGTTTTTTTTTTTTGAACATGTGACCAGCAGCAGAGGACTATATGCTTCTCCTGCTTATGTTTCCCTGCAGACAGGCTGGGAGAGAGCTGGGTCATGTGACAGCTGTATATCAATTAGCAAAAAGGTATTTAGATGTTCTTTTTTTTATTAAAATAAATACAGTGCCAGCATCCATATACAGAAAGAGATCATGTTAATTAAACAGTGCATGTTTAGTATCACTTTAAGATGTTAAAATGAGGAGAGGCTATCCCCAGCACATAACTTCATATGCAAAAAAACCCAAAGAGACAAAAATATATATGATGCGTTATCTCAAAAGGAGCACTGACTCACCTAAATAAAAAAATTATCTTCCCAGGTGGCATCCTGGAAACGAATAATACTACTGAAACAAATAGAGATGGGAGCCAAAGAAGTCCACCATACAAAACAGTTCCAAAAAAGGACGACAGCGGCATTACCCAAAGAGATTGCTTTATTACAAAATCTAAACCAAATCAATTAACACAAAGGAACCTCCACCCCCTCATCGCTAAAATTAGATGACAACGTTGTTGTTTTAATTTATATTTTGTAATAAAGTGATCGCTTTGGATAATACCAAATATAAAGAAGCTGCGCTATGAATTCTATGTGGTCCTTAACATGCCGCAACTCTGCTGTGAGATATACACAGTACCAAAGAACTCACTAGATGCAGGGGTCTGACACCCCAGGTCATCATCAGTGTGGGACGAAACGCGTCAGAGGGAGTGACGTGCTGACGTCACTGCGCTTTTCAGATCCCGGAAGGATGGACGTTTATGTATTAGCTGGCAAACTTGTGTTTTGCCAATGCAATTTTAAAATACCTTTGATGTAAGTCAACTTTTTATGTTAGATTAAAGTGGAGGTCACATTTTATTTTTGGTGTTGGATGGTGTGGATATCACTGGAAGGATTCCCTTCAACATAATTGGGACGAAATATTGGATCTATTTAGCTTTCACTATCCCTGCTATGGTGGTCCAGTGCAGTCCTTATATGATTGTCCATTAGAGACAATTATATTCTACAGCAGGACTCTTCTCTTTTTTTCACAATTTGGACTATATATTTGATTTGTTTAATTTTTTTTAAAAACGTTCACTGAATTTTAAGCGCAGCTCTATATTTGATCACTTTAGGTAATAGAGCTGTTGTCTTCATTTGAAACAGCTTTGTATGATGGGCTTCTTTTCCTCCATCTCTATTTGTTTCAGTAGAATTATTAGTTTCGAGGACGCCACTTGGATTCCCATCTCTATCCCCAGCACATACCTGCCTTCCATTCCTCTAAATCTATATCTAGGAATGTTGTTATCACTTTGAAACGTTTTAGGGCTCAATATAGACTGATTCAAAGGGAAAGTTCCATTTCTTTGCAGTGCAGCGTCAATGCACACTAATGGGAATTCATCAAAACTGGAGCAAGTAGAATCTGGAGCAGTTGTGCATAGAAACCATTGAGCTTCTCGCTTCCATTTTCAGAGCTTAAAGCGGTGTTCCAGCCACTGTAGCTGCTGACTTTTACTATTAGGACACTTACCCGTCCTGGAGTTCAGCGATGTCGGCACCACAGCCGATGTTTCCATCGGCTGTCGGGTGCTGCCGCCGCCATTGCCAGTAAGGGAACCCGGCAGTGAAGCCTGTGCATGGCTGCGCATTCGGATTGGCTCGGTGGCGGGGGAAGGAGGAGGGGGCCAACCGTCCGAGGGACAGCGCCGTGGCGCCGTCCCCCGGAAGTGGGGAAGGGTACCTGTCAAAAACAGGTGCTCGTTCCCCCCTCCCCCCAGAAAGGTGCCAAATGTATCACCGGAGGGGGGGAGAAAGCAAATGAGCGGAAATTTCACTTTTGGGTGGAACTCCGCTTTAACTGAACAAGCCGATGATGGAAGCTGATTGGTTGCTATGCACAGTTGCTCCAGATTGTGCCTGCTCCAGTTTTAATAAATTCCCCCACCATGTGTTAATTTGCACTGCAGTGAGTTGTAATGCAGGTGAGTTCTGGTGGTGCATTCAAAACAAATTACTTTACCCATGAACCACTGGAGTAAACAAGCTCTTACACTGACTTCAGAAAACACATTAAAAGCAGGTAAAATTATAAATATGTGGACATTCTTATCTTTGAAAAGTTTGCAATCCTATGCAGCCTCTTTTGTGATTCATGCACCTCTGCCAGACAGTATAGCCAGGATGAGGACATTTGCTCTGTTAAGCAGCCCATAGATGGATCAGTTTTTTCATATTCCCCCATCCACACATTAAAGGTAGGTATGGGAATCCCCCCCCCCCACCCAGTGAGTCACTGTATTTTGACAGTCAGAGACTTCCCCACCGTCAGAATACACTGGTAAGCATTGCAGGTTATACACTGCAGTGCTGATTTAGGTGGGAAAAATCTGAAAGGGGCAGTTGTACAGAAGTCAATCGGTAGATCAATTTCTGTACAACCACGGTGCCCATACATGGATCTAAATTCATCAGGGCCCTGCTGAACCAGCAGCTGAATTTCGATCCATGTATGGTCTGCTTTAGAGTTAAAGTGACACTATCAGTAGCTTCAAATATGAAATAGCTGTTCCCTGTAATAGAAGTGTTCTTATGCTCACCTACTTTCCCCCCATTTCAACACTGCGACCTCTAGAAACATCTTCAGCATTAAATGCCCTGGTGAGTGCTGGATACCTGTGTCACTTCTCAGTGGTTCCATCTGCCGACTTCCCACATCAATAGAGCATTTAGTGGTGAAGAAGGGGTGGAACAGGGGACACAGGCAGAAGTGAGTATACCAATTCTACTATTTCAATTCTTTAAGTGACTATCAGGTGTGCTTTAGGGAATACAAAAAAAAAAAAAAAGAAGGGGAATACTGTCGTGTTGAGGGGTAGGGGTACAAAAGTTCCAGAAGTAATTCTGCAGTTTGGCCACACTGTGTCACTATAGTTATTTAAGAGAGTAGATGCAGGGACCCTTTTAATGAGAAGGGAGTGTAGTTACCTAGATAGCCACTAGAGGCCCCCAGAGTAGTAGTGGGGTGTGATGCTAGGAAGTGTCAGCCCTGCTCCAGCCAGTGTGGGGCATCTTGGGAAGTAGGCCTCAGATAATATTAGTCTTGATGTGGTCTGTGAGGCTCTATTTATTTTAGCTTACCCTTGTGGGGGTGTCAAAGGAAGATGTAGGACTAACGGGGACTACTTGCATCCTGTTTGCATGGGATGCTGGACACTGATATAACCCCCTATTAGGTGTAGGCTCCTTGACTCATCTCTCCTCTCACCTACGTTCTCTGAATTGTGTTGTCAACACTGGGACGACCAAAGGATCTATATATGTGTTCAGTAAATAGTTAAATAGCTTTCGGTGGGTGGGCTCTTCTTTCTCCTAACTTCAAGATGGAGATGCCCTCTGGAATGGAATGGTGCTGGGTGAGGCAGCTATTGGGGTCCATGGCCGTAAGGCCTGAAAGTATGGGACAGACTGCTTGAAGGTGTTGGTTAGGTCAGGTCAGGTTGTTGTCTGCCGGGAACTGTTCTGCTTTCTTCAAGGGCCCCAACTTTGCCAGCCACCAGTTTTTTCAACAATCACTGACCAGTGGGATAAAACAGGGACTGTGATAGCAAGTTAGGACTGTCTTTGTATTCTGTTGTTCGGTAAATGCAGTTCAGTGCTGTTAAATACTGTTAGTCAGAATACTGCAGGTGTTTAACCATATCTCTCAGAGTAACATTATTGTTTTATTGTTTGTTGAAGTACACTTGCTAATCATTTTTCCTTTTAGGCTACGCTTGGCCAATTATATTTTCTGAAATACCCCAAGGTGTATTAGTAAATGCTGAGTGAGTAAGGTATGTCATCTTCAGGTGTGCAGAGAAATCACAAAACAATTCAGCGGCTCCTCTGGGGTTAGCGCTACAGATATTTTCAAATAATACTTAACTGCACTGAATGGTGTATATCTTAAATTTGGCTTTAAAGGTGCTTTTTGGGATTATTTACCTAAAGGATTGCCAGGAGAGTTCAGCTGAAGGTTGTATAATTGTGTTCACAAAAGGGTTCCAATATGGTGTTAGGTTTATGCGGAAGTAAAAAAAAAAAAAAAAAAAAAAAACAATATTTGATATATAGTAAGCTTCCAAAAACGAACTGAGGCTAACATACAACGTGGGCATGCCACCAATGAAAGTGACACCGCCATTTTCTATATGGAACATACAGGAGGTACCTCCATTAAACTGTTTAACCTTAGTTGGAATGAATGCATTAGCCAAGGGCAAGAGCAATATTCATACTGATTCTGGTTACTCAATTACTATGCCTATTGATAACCTTTTGATTGTATTTTAGGCCAATTCTAAAATGTCCTTTAAAGGGTACCATTTATGTAACCCTTACTTATTAAGGTGTACTTATTTGTATATACTACTGCGGGCGCACTACACCCCGGTCAAACTTCACCGAATGGGTAGGCTGGCCGACCCTGTGTGCGGCAAATGTAGGCGGGCCTCGGGTGACCTTATCCATCTTTTGTGGCGATGCCCAAAGCTTCACCGATAATGGCACAGGGTTTTATGTATACGTAACAGAATTTTCCAGGTTTCTGTCCCCTTAAAGCCGGCTCACTGTCTCCTGGGGATTCTTGAGGAGGTGATGAGACTAGCCTTTTTTAGGGTCCTGTTCCAGGCCAGGAAGGTGATACTTCTTGGATGGAAGTCGGAGACCCATCCTTCCATTAAAAGGTAGGTGGCCAGCATGGGCAATGCACTCATACTAGAGAAATATATCTACCAACACAGAGGTCGGCCTTATAAATTTGAAAGACTATGGTCTCCCTGGCTTGATACCCCTGGGATGTCCCCCGAGGAGCTGGTAATGCAGAGGTTCTTGCAGTGACACATGATGGCGGTTGGTTCGAAGGACTGGAGGGGTGCTGAGCTTCAGAGGTATATAATGATTCTTGGGTTCCCCTGGAAAGTAATTGGCTATATATTGAGATTCATATATACAATTTAAGGTACATGGTGGATGGGTGACCGGCTGGGAGCAGCAATAGTCATGCCAGGAAGAGGTGTTGAGGTTTGAGATTGTTAATTCCTTCTGAGTTTCCTTTCATGCTTTGGATCTGTTAATTATGTACAGATATACCTGATGGAATTATTCATATCCTGTATAACACATGTGAAATGTTATTTGATCTGTACTGTTTATTTTTTAAAAAAAACCTTTTCTGATTAAAAAAAAAAAAGGTGTACTTATTTTGCTTTTTTTCTTATTCTTCTTTTTTAACACTTAATTTAAAATGATAACTAAACATTGGAAAAAACAATATTTTAGCAATGCTTGGCCTACATTGGAGTTCATGAGACAACTATTCGAATGCTAACCAAATGCTATACCAATACTTATGAAGCATTTTTAAGCATGTAGTAAAATTAAACAGTTAACAGGTGGTTGGTTATATAGCTTCTCGGAAGTTTATTGTTTCAGGAAATGGCTCAGCGGCTACACAGGGAGGAAATCTTCTGTACGGCAATCACTTTCCACAATGGCCCCACCAGACTCCAACACACATCCCCTGTCATCAACCCAGGAGGGCTCTAGGGGCCCATTCAGACCTGTGTGCTGTGATAAATTGAGGCACATTACGCCATGCGGTCCATGATATGTTGTATCCCTAATTTGGAATGGCACCTAAATTCACAGATACAGTATGGGGCAGTGCACATGCCATATGAAAATGAATGTGATTCCTTAATTTAGCAACCTAGCAAAGCGGACCTTCACCTAAACATGAATGTTTCCCCAATAATCTTAATCCCCCCCCAGTTTATTGGGAAATCACAGCTTTTTTGGGGAGAGTGAGTACTTTTTTAGTGGTACTTACTCCCACCTTATTCCTCATCTAGATGAGGACGGAGTCACCTCTTTACAACCCAAACATCTCAGAAGACTATAGGATAGGTCTGCCAGCAGACTGCCATCTCGCCAAGATGGCGGTGTGGAGGATCTGAAGCCATGAGAAGAATTGGCCGTGTGGAAGGAAGCACTGGTCTTTGATGGTAGGTAAGCAACTGTTTCCAAAAATCAGCAGCTACAGTATTTGTTTAATTGTCACACGTTTGGTGAAGTTCCTTTTTAATAAAAAAGGAATGGTATTAATGCATATGCTCTACACCCAACGCATAGTGTAAGTGGACCCTTATATTTTCTGGAAAAAGATTAAGGGTTCATTTCACATCATCTCTCCTGTTACCAAATGATTGGAGGGCTTTATTAATTGCTTACCAATTGCCCTGCAAAGGCTTAGTAAATGCCTCGGGCATTAAGCTAACATTTTGTCACTTTAGGAATTAATGTCAGTATATTTATATTATATAGGATTTATATAGCGCCAACAGTTTGCGCAGCGCTTTACAACATGAGGGCAGATTGTATAGCTACAATACAATTTAATACAGGAGGAATCAGAGGGCCCTGCTCATTAGAGCTTACAATCTAGAAGGGAGGGTCAAGCGATACAAAAGATAATAGCTGTGGGGGATGAGAAGCTGGAGAAAATAAAACTACAGTTGTTAGGTGGAGCAGAATAGGCTTCTCTAAAGAGAAGGGTTTTCAGGGATCGTCTAAAAGTTGACGGAGTGGGAGATGGTCAAACAGATTGGGGTAGAGAGTTCCATAGGATGGGGGTGGCTCGGGAGAAGTCTTGGAGGCAAGCATGGCAGGAGGTGATGAGGGAGCTAGAGAGCAGGAGGTCTTGGGAGAAAGGAAGAGAACAATTAAGTTGGTATTTAGAGACTAGGTTAGTGATGTAGCTGGGGACTGAGTTTTGGATGGCTTTGTAAATTGTTGTTAGTATTTTGAATTTAATTTGTTGGGTGAGCAGAAGCCGGTGGAGGGATTGGCAGAGAGGAATAGCAGACACTGAATGGTTATTAAGGTGGATGAGTCTGACAGCAGCATTCATGATGGACTAAAGAGGGATATAGCCTATGTAAAGGTAATTGCCCTAAAGTTACATAGTTACATAGTTGGTTGAAAAAATACATCAGTCCATCCAGTTCAACCCATAATGTATGTGTGTTTACTGTTACCCAAAAGTGATTGTAAAGCTCTAATTTTTTTAAATTAAAATAATAAACCTGTTATACTTACCTGTTCTGTGTAGGGGTTTTGGGAGTGGCCCAGATCCTCCTCTTCTCAGGTCCCACGCCGATGCTCCTGGCTCCTCCCTCCTATCGGGTGCCTCCACAGCAAGCAGCTTGCTATAAGGGCTGCTCTGTGTGCCCATTCACCAGTTTGACCCCACCCCCTCTGTCTTCTGATTGGCTCACTGGCTGTGATTGACAGCAGCAGGAGACAATGGCGTCCACTGCTGCCTATAGCCAATCAGAAGTGTGAGTCCCTGGAGAGGCAAGGCTCTCGTGGACATTGCTGGATCAAGAGGGGGTTTCCTGTATGTATTGGGTGGGGTGCTGCTGCCCAGAGAAGGTTTTTACCTTCATAGAAGGCATGAAGGTCAAAAAAACCTTGTGCCTTTACAACCACTTTAGCCCTATTGTGACTAGAGTCCATTGATGTTTACACGCCCAGACTACATTTAGAAGCATTAGTATGCTTCAGCTGACTTGATTAAAACACTAAATTGTTCTAAATTGTTTGATAGTGTTGTCTGAGAACTAAGAATGCACACAGGTGTGCACTCCTTGATCCCTGCTGCAACATGTTATGTTCTCACAATACATTGCGACAGGGATTTAGGAAATTTTTATTAGTGAAAATTTAACATAGCTTTTTTTGCTGCCTATGTCCTTACTAGGGAGTTTTTCCCCACTTCCTGCCCCTGGAGAGGAAACCAACTTAACCACTTAAGCCCCGGAAGATTTTACCCCCTTCCTGACCAGGGCCTATTTTGCGATTCGGCACTGCATGACTTTAAAGGACAATTGCGCGGTCGTGCAACGCTGTACCTAAACGAATTTGACGTCCTTTTTTCCCCACAAACAGAGCTTTCTTTTGGTGGTTTTTGATCACCTGTGCGATTTTTACTTTTTGCGCTATAAACAAAAAAAGAGCGTAAATTTTGCAAAAATAACAATATTTTTCACTTTTTTTACATGAAATTCCCCCAAAAAAATGTAAAAATCAAAATTTTTAACATTTTAGGTCAATTTGTTTTATGCTACATATGTTTGGTAAAAAAAATTGCAAAAGCGTATTTTGTTTGGTTTGCGCAAAAGTTATTGCGTTTACTAACTAAGGGAAAGATTTCTGTCATTTTTGGTGTTTTTTTTTAACGCGTAATGGCGGCGATCTGCAATTTTTTTTGCGGTACTGCGACATTGCGGCGGACAGATCGGACCCTTTACTGACATTTTTGACACTTTTGGGGTTACCAGTGACATTACTACAGTAATCAGTGCTATATATATGCACTGTTACTGCAAAATGACACTGGCAGGGAAGGGGTTAACTTTATTGGGGAAGGAGGGGTTAAGTGTGTCCCTAGGGGCGTGCTTCTAACTGTGATTGGACATGGCTACTGGTGTAGGAACAGTGATCAATGGTCCTACATAGTAGAACCGTATGATCACTGTTTCTACACAGGGGAGAATGACAGGCGGCTTGTTTACATTAGCCACCTGCATTTCTCCCTTCATGGCGGACGATCGCGATTGACCGGCGGACATCGGGTCCGCCGGTCACACGCACGGACTTCCCTGGGAACGAGCCGGGGCGAGCGCCCACCCGCTATTGGCTCACAAGCAAGTGACAGGCTAGTGACGTACCCATACGTCACTTTGCCTGGCCGGGGCTGACCGCCGCAGTATATGTACTTGTGGCGGTCAGCAACCGGTTAAAGTGGTTGTAAACCCACTCTGGTAACTTTTACTTATAGTTAAGCCTTTAATAGAGCTTACCGATAGGTACTGTAAATATCTCCTAAACTTGCACCGTTAAGGAGATATTTACATTTCATGCAGCTGATGATGTCATCGGCACATGCGCTCTGAAGAAACGGCCACCCATGCCGTTTCTTCAGAGCCCTGTGCCGCGACCTACAGCTCCCGCACTCATGCGCAGGAGTGACGTCACGTGGCTCCTGGCCAGTAGCATAGCCGGAGTCCGCAAACGGAAGGAAGACAGCTGAAGATGGATGCGACCGCCAGCGGGAACGACGAGGGCTTGGTTTGGCGGTAAGTATTACATAATGTGCTAGTATGTGATGCATACTAGCACATTATGCATTTACTTTGCAGGGAAGAAAAAAAAATTAAAAAAGGAAGAGTTTACTTCCTCTTTAATAGGGATACAGACAGACAAATCTGATAAGCCCTAACCCTTTCTCACATTACAAAATTCAGTGTTTTCAATTGCTGCTGTTGTCCTTGTTGGAGAGTTTTCCCCTTTCTTCCTGTTTTAGCAACATATTAGGAAACAAGAGGAAATGAGAACCCAGACAGAGAAACCTGACAGAAGTGTTACATCTTAAAAGAGAAGTATGAGAATCAGGCTTATTGCACATTTATACTTACCTAGGTGGATGCTGCATCGATCCTCCACCAAATATACACTGAGAACCGAGCGATCTAATACCGCCGATCGCTCGGTTCTCACAGCTCCAAGATCAGAGAGCTGCTGAGTGTCAGTCACCGGGTCTCTGTTCTGCGCCCTCCTTGCACACCGAATCGTTGAGGTGTGGAGGGGGCAGGAGCTGCTGGCTCAGACTCTCGCTGAGAGGCTAGGCCGGGCCGGGTGCCACTCCAGGCATGTGGGCGGATTCCGACTCCATGGTCCCGATCTTGTCCAAACCTGGACCGGCTCTGTGATGTCAGCAGATGGCGGACTTCAGCCCACTGTGAAAACGGGTCACAGGAGAGCAGAACGAACTCATCCACAGGATCCACAAGCTTTGGCTGTACTTCTCCTTTAAGGTATTTTTAAAGTCCAAAATATATCTCTTTAGCTTAGTGCATTCTCTGAATTAAGGTAAAAAACTCCCCACTACTCGTCCCAAGCCCCCACAATCCCTCAACACTTACCTGCCCCCTCTTACGATCCAGCGTTGTCTCAGCTGCAGCAGCTCTCTCCATCTTCCTGGTCTCACAGGAGACACAGGCAGCAGTGGGCACCATAGGCTCTTGCTGCTGTCAGTCAAATTCCTGAAAGGAGTGAGGGGGCGTGGCTTAGCGGTACTGTTTGTGTCTATGGACATACACTGCATGGATCAGGAGGAAGTCTGCACGGATGCCCCCTTAGCACTGCACTTGCTGAGCGGGCACCCAAAAGAAGGAGAAGTGGACAGTGTAGGCAGGGGGACTCCAGAAGAGGAGGTAAGTGACTGCTCTGTGCAATGAAATTGCAGAGAACATGTATGCATGACATCTTTTTTCATTTCTGGAAAAAAAAAAAACCCAACCTTTGAAACCTTTAGTCCTTTGTTGGAACAGACAGTGGTCAAATCTAGTTTACAAGTGATAATGAGATCTGCCAGCACAGTACAGACAGGATTAATTATGGTAAATATTACCTCTCCTTCCCCCTCCTTAACATTATGTAGAAGGAAAGGAGCAAGTAAAAAGGTAAGCAGCGATTTCTAAAGGGTTAGTTCACGTTTAACCTCCCTGGCGGTATGATTGTTTCAGATTTTGGGTGCTGAAAGCGGTACCATTATTTTGCATGTAATTCTTAAAGCGGAGTTCCGGGCACAGAAACCATTTTTCAACAAACATACCCCCGGGACAGTCAGGGCTAGTACATTCCACAATGGCTAGCCTCTGATCTGTCCCGGTTCACACTTACCTGCAAGAAGAAATACTTACTTATAAAATTTCTTCCACAGCGTTGCCATCTCTCTTGTGGGCAGCTGAAGCCGGCGCGATCCTCTTCTGTGTCTTCTTCCGCGTCTTCTTCCGCGTCCTCTTCTCCCAGAATGCGCCTGCACCGGCCCCTCTCGTCACTTCCGGTGCAGCCCCGCATTCCTCCACAGCTTCTGGGCATGCCCAGAAGCTGTTTAGCAGGAAATGCGGCATCGCCCCGGAAGTGACGAGCAGGGCCGGTGCTGTCGCATTGATTCCTGGGAGCGATGACGTTCAGCTCCCAGGAATCATTGCAAGCCAGGAAGTGACGGCGGAGCCGCGTCGCAGAGGGAGGAAGTGAAGAATAGGTGAGTATATTCGATCTACAATTACAAGGTAAGTACAAAAAAAAAAAAACCTAACTATCCAATTCTGTTTCAGGTGAAGGAGAACAAGCGGACGGGCACAAAAAAAAAAAGGTAGATTTTGTGCCCGGAACTCCGCTTTAAGGCCGAGCAGCCCAAACCAACTATTTACATATGATTTTTTTTTTTTACTGTGCGTTCTTCTTTATAACATCTCGGGTATGATAAAGTTTGAAACACAAAATCATAAATTATAATATAATAAATACCTATAAATAAGTTAAAGTATATATATATATATATATATATATATATATTCTATATATATATATATATATATTATATACTGTATATTCGTATACATACACGTGTGTATATATATAGATATATATACAGTATATATATCTGTATATATATATATATTTTTTTTTCATTTGCCGCCGGTTCCACCCCCCTGCGACGCGACGCGACGCTCGCAGGGAACGGAAGCCGGGGCACACAGCATCAGGCGGAAGATCCAGCCGCCATACACTTCCGGAATACATTGCGGGATCCTGGGGACAAGGTAAGGAGCCTCTTCCAGAATCCAGTGAAAAATTTTAAATACTCTATGCTCTTTAACCACTATAGCACTAGCCACTGTGCTGCTACTGCGGCACAGTGGCTCGTTATCATCTAGCGACGTAGACCTACGTCGCTAGACTCCTCCCCTGTAGGCGGCGCTCGCGCGCCGCCAGAGGTGCGCTCCCGCTGTTTTCATTCACAGCGGGAGTCGGGCCAGGGGAGGAGCGGCGGCGATCGCCGCTGCTCTGCCCCGATCATCGGGGAATCCAGTTTGGAGATCCGCCCGCCTGTGTAAACAGAGCGGGCGGATCTCCTAAGTGACAGGGAGTGACAGATCGGAGTGTTCAGCATAGCTGAACATCCGATCTGTCCTTGGCTCACTCAGTCATCTCCCCCCCCACACGTTAGTAAGCACCAGGCATACATTAACCCCTCCCTCTCCAATAAAATTAACCCCTTCCCTGCCAGTGTCATTTTTACAGTAACAGTGCATATTTATAGCACTGATTACTGCAGTAATGTCACTGGTACCCCCAAAAGTGTCAAAAATGTTAGTCAAGGGTCCGATCTGTGCGCCGCAATGTCGCAGTCCCGCAAAAAAAATCGCAGATCGCCGCCATTACGCGTTAAAAAAAAACACCAAAAATGACATAAATCTTTCCCTTAGTTAGTAAACGCAATAACTTTTGCGCAAACCAATCAAAATACGCTTATTGTGATTTTTTTTTACCAAACATGGGTAGCAGAAAACAAATTGGCCAAAAATTTTTAAAAAAATTGGTTTTTACATCTTTTTTGGGGGGGAATTTCATATAAAAAAATGTTAAAAATATTGTTTTTTTTTTTAAATAAACGCTCTTTTTTTGTTTATAGCACAAAAAGTAAAAATTGCACAGGTGATCAAACACCACCAAAAGAAAGCTCTGTTTGTGGGGAAAAAAAGGACGTAAATTTCATTTGGGTACGGTATCGCATGAACGCGCAATTGTCAGTTAAAGTCGCACAGCGCCGAATCGCAAAAAGTGGCCCAGACGTAAGACAGCAAAATGCTTTAGTGGTAAAGTGGTTAAATACTTGTAGGCTTCTTGTGAATGTGATGAAGCCTGCCTGCCCTTCTGATATTGGCTTCTGAGTAAAGCCAAAGGCTTCTGATATGTTTCATAGCTCTGTCCTGTCCTCCTCTGTAGGACAGACCAGCCGTTAGGACGAGTGACCCTTAGTGGTACAGGAGCATGCGCAGTCCTTCTGAGGCCCAAACATGCGTAGCACTATCTTTTGTCACCACAGATGACCTCAGCAGCCCCAATACTCTCCTGTTGCAGCCCCTGAGCTCACCTGAGATTACAATGTGCATGTGTTGGGGTTAAAGATGGATGCCGCTCCCTCTTGTACTGCTAGGGAATAGTGTACGTGAATTTGATAGAGTATGTTTTAAAGGTGAACTAACCCTTTAAATATCATGTTTGAGTGATGCTATGTGAATGGGAACATGTAACAAATATAAAGTAGGTTTTAACTCAAATTGGCTACAAATGGGGAAGTACACTTTAAATCTCATTTGCTATAAAGTTTTCCAATCAAGCAGTGCGTTAAAGTCTGTTTGCAAGTTTGGGACTGTAAGAACTTTATTCTACTCCAAAGCTTAGTGTCATCTGAAAACACTGAAATGGGACTTTTTAATCCAAAATTCGATATCATTTATAAATGTGTTAAAAAAATAAGGATCCCAGCGCTGGACCTTGGGGTACACCACTAATAGCCTTAGATCAGTGGTCCCCAAACTGCGGCCCGTGGGTCAGATGCGGCTCTTTGCTTGCCTTTATCTGGCTCCTTTGGTGTCCTTCCACTGACACCAATGATGGAGCATAAGTTCTTCCTCTGGCACCATTGATGGCACATTATTCCTTCCACTCACACCAAACATGGGACACTATTCAGGGCCCTATACAGGAGGACTGGTGGTGCCACCTTATTTACGGCCCTGGCACTATTTCTCCCACTGACACCAACGATGAGGCATTTATTTCTCCCTATGAGACCAACAATGGGGAACTATTCTCCCCACTTACACCAACGATGGGGGCAAAATTCCTCCCACTTATACCAGTGGTGGGGTACTATTCCTCCTCCTCCTAACCACAGGAGTACTGTGTAGTTTTTTTTACTCCCGCTGACCATGAAGCTTGAGGCATTATCTACTCCCACTAGCCACAGTCTGGACCCGCTAAAGTCTGAAGAACAGTAAACTGGCCCATTGTTTAGAAAGTTTTAAGACGACTGCTTAGAGCATTCAGAGTGTAGCACCCTCCTAGGTAGGTGCTAGGAAGAAGCATATGGGTGGCCCTGTCTGCTTATCAGGAGGGCCTGATCATTTAGTTAGGCTGTCATGTGCTTCCAAGGGTGTCTGTTGAGTCTGTGGAGTCTCCCCACTGTGTCCAATGAGGGCTCTTATTGGACAGTGGAGGAAACCTGAAAAAATAGCATGCCAGGGCTTGTATCCATCTCAGAGGGCAGAATCTGCCGCAAAGCATCCTGGGATAGTGTATAAGTCTGAGAGGAGCACATGACGCAGTGTCTTTGGCGGGAAGCAGAGTCCCCGGAGGAGGGTGGCGGCTGTCTCTCTTCCTGTCAGCGAAACTGAGAGTGTCCTGGTCGACCTAGAGGACGAAGGTTGAGCTGGGCTGCAGAGATGGATCCAAAGTGCTGTGGACCGAGTGGAGCTGCTGGGCATAAGTTTCGGGGAAAACAGTATCATCAGTACTTGGGAATGCCCAGGGGTCTGCCTAGGAGAGGAGACTACTCCAGAAGGTCAAAGGGATCCAAGAGCCAGCTAACCTGAGGAGAAGGTTTAGAGAAAGGGGGTGCCAGTGTTGAAGCCCTGAAGATAAGTGAGAGAAAGAGGGTGCCGGTGTGGGCCCTGAAGTGTTTAGCAGCGCAGCAGCATACATAGCTACCTCAGCAAGGAGTGCTCAGGAAGCTAAAGAAAGGACTTCTTTAAGTGAGAAAGCAGTCCAAGGTCAGTTTGGAGTTAATAGGCATCAAGCCAGCATTAACCAGCGTCAACCGGCGTTGGCCGGCATTTAGCCAGCGTCAAGCCAAAGGAGTATCCCACTCATTCCCTTCTCCCATCCAAGTTCTCAAATAAACCTAAAAAAAAACAAAGATACTGGACTGATCATTGTCTCAGCCCTCACACTTGGAGAAATATGCACAAGGGTACTTTTGTTGCACCCGGTGGCCCAGGGGGACCCATATCCAGCACATATCCATATCCTGCTACAAGAGTATGAATAATTAGGCACTACTCTCTGAATACAATCTTTAAGCCAGTTTTCTATCCATTTACAGATTTGATTTTCCAAATCTATAGACCTTAAAGGGGAAGTATAGACCCCTGAAATACAACCCCCCTCCACATCCCGTGCTGCCATCTTTGAATATCTGGCACATGTGTAGATGTATTGAAGGTCTTTTTAGGCACTTCAGACTTGGTATAAATTTGAAGAGGGATCCCATGCATAAAATAATAAATAAATAATGGTGAGTGCAACACCCCAAAATCTACACCAGACCCTTATTTGAGCATTTAACCTGGGTGGCCAGGAAAGGGGAGGGGGGTGTGCATGTATCCTCTCCAGAGCCATACCAGGGCACATGGGATACTTTGCACTGCTCATCTCAACTCAAGGACATTGCCCAAGACCCCCCCCCCCCCCCCACGCTCTGTTTGTTTTATAATTTTACAATTCCTTGCCTAATAGCCTAAGAAATGGCCAATACTGGTTTTTAACATTCAGCTTCCATTGACTTCAAAGAGGTTCAGATTCAGGACCCGAACTTTATTTATGTTTGCTAAACCCCCATCAAACCCAACCCAGGTATGTTTAGCTTATCTCTATGCAGGAGCACAATCAGGGGACATGGACAAAGTGTTGTCACAATGGGACATGCCTGAACAAGGATCTTCATGGCAGGATCACCAGGTATGATTTTAATAAAAGCTGTAGATTTAAAAACTTTAAAAATTACGTTTAGATGGCATTAACATATGTTCGGTATGGCATTTATGGCTTGGACCAATGTAAGTAAACCTGTGTCATACCTGGAAGATCCCCATGGTACCTGGAAATCCCTGTAGTAGGAATTGGGTCTACAGATTGGACGAGGTGGAGATCATGATGTCATCACTCAACCTCTCCACCTCGTCCAATCAGAGAACACTTTGCATTCATTAAGAAGTTGTAAAATGTTCTCCGAGTGGCGCCTGCACCGAGCAAGTAATCCCCTCTCTTCACAATGCAGCAGTGCACAGAACCCAGAGGTTAGGGGAGATCATTGGAGTGGCAGCGCTTAGTAGAACTATTTCAAGCTTCCATGGGGATCCCACTGGTATAGTGTATATACTTACCCAAGCTGGGCCAATGCAACTATATAAAAGGTGCCATACCTGGAATTCAGCCTTAAAGCTTATGTGACATATCAGTGATTGGGTTTACGCATACTTTAGGCTCCATAGTCCTTTTTTTAATATAAGTTTACTGATGTTCTCTTTAAAGATGTCTTTATTTGTAGGACAGAGTTGGATTCCTCCCCAGCAATTTTACTATTGCTTCTACATAATACTCCTGAAATATTGTTACAATCAGCCAACAAAGGGAAGAGTTCATTATCGCACAAAGGGGTCTGCTCATTGATAGGAAATCCCTGTGCAACAGGCGTTAATCCTTCCTTTTTCTCAAAGGAAAGGGTAGGAAATTTTGACTGCATATGTGCTGCTTGGCCAAATGGGCCATATCACAAAGTGAACTTTGCCATGGGTCCCATTATGTTCCACAATAGGCAGATGTCCCGCTGCCACTGTTTGTTCCAACACACCTACCGCTGCCACTGTTTGTTCCAACACACCTACCGCTGCCACTGTTTGTTCCAACACACCTACCGCTGCCACTGTTTGTTCCAACACACCTACCGCTGCCACTGTTTGTTCCAACACACCTACCTTTCTTTTAAAGACCTTGATACCTTGGAACTGTTTTTAGCATCAATATATGTCAGCTCCAGTTAAATTCTGGACCATTCTGGACCTTAGGGTCAAGGATCCTAGTGGTTCCTCTTGTGATCATTCAATACGTTCTGCACTACTATTCAATGATATTATTCTAGAGGTGTCTTCCTATTATTATTATAGGGTACTCATATGGTTTATTTTCAAGCTGCAGGGTATATATCCTCAAAAATAATTCTAATACTTTACCACTGTATCAGATATTTAATGTATATATATATGAGGGGAGATTTACTAAAACTGGTGAACTCGGAATCTGGTGCAACTGTGCATGGTGGCCAATCAACTTCCAACTTCAGCTTGTTCAATTAAGCTTTGATAAAAAAAACCTGGAAGCCAGATTTTGTATGCTCTAGTTTTAGTAAATCCCCCATCTTGTGCCTTATAATATAATGTGTGAGCCAAGTTCAAGGATCTTGGTTGTTGTGCATTGAGGTGAACCACACTTACAATTTGCACTCACCGGCCACTTTATTAGGTATACCTTGCTAGTACCGGGTTGGACCCCCTTTTGCTTTCAGAACTGCCCTAATTATTTGTGGCATAGATTCAACAAGGTGTTGGAAACATTCCTCAGAGATTTTGGTCCATATTGACATGGTAGCATCACGCAGTTGCTGCAGATTTGTCGGCTGCACATCCATGATGAGAATCTTCTGTTCCACCACATCCCAAAGGTGCTCTATTGGATTGAGATCCGGTGACTGTGGAGGCCTTTGGAGTACAGTGACCTCATTGTCATGTTCAAGAATCCAGTAGTAAGATGATTTGAGCTTTGTGACATGGTGCATTATCCTGCTGGAAGGAGCCATCAGAAGATGGGTACACTGTAGTCATAAAGGGATGGCTATGGTCAGCAACAATACTCAGGTAGGCCGTGGCAATTAAATGATGTTCAATTAGTACTAAGGGGCCCAAAGTGTGCCAAGAAAATATCCTCCACACCATTACACCACCAGCCTGAACCGTTGATACAAGGCAGGATGGATTCATGTTTCATGTGGTTTATGCCAAATTTTGACCCTACCATCTGAATGTTACAGCTGAAATCAAGACTTATCAGACCAGACAAAGTTTTTTCAATCTTCTATTGTACAATTGTTGTGAGCCTGTGTGAATTGTAGCCTCAGTTTCCTGTTTTTAGCTGACAGGAGTGGCACCCGGTGTGGTCTTCTGTTGCTGTAGCCCATCTGCTTTAAGGTTTGATGTGTTGTGCTTTCAGAGATGGTATTCTGCATACCTTGGTTGTAATGAGTGGTTATTTGAGTTACTGTTGCCTTTCTATCATCTGGAACCAGTCTGCCCATTCTCCTCTGACCTCAACAAGGCATTTTCCTCCACACAACTGCCACTCACTGGATGTTTTCTCTTTTTCAGACCATTCTCTGTAAATACTAGAGATAGTTGTGCGTGAAATTCCCAGTAGATCAGCAGTTTTTTAAATACTTAGGCCAACCTGTCTGGCACCAACAACCATGCCACGATCAAAGTCACTTAAATCCCCTTTCTTCCCCATTCTGATGCTCGGTTTAAACTTCAGCAAGTCATCTTCACTACATCTAGATGCCTAAAAACAGTGGGATTTTTTTTTACCAAAACTGGAGAGTGCAAAATCTGGTGCAGCTGTGGAAAGAAACAAATCAGCTTCCAGGCTGTTTGTCAAAGCTTAATTGAACAAGCTGAAGTTGGAAGCTGATTGGCTACCATGGACAACTGCACCAGATTTTGCACTCTCCAGTTAGTAGCAAATCAACCCCATTAAATTGCTGCTATATGATTGGCTGATTAGAAATTTACCAAGCAATTGAACAGTTGTACCTAATAAAATAGCCGTTGAGTGTATATCTTGTCTCATTTATATTATTGGACCTATAGCGCTCCTGTGATAGTGATTAGTGATCAACCGATATCATTTATTTTTTGCCGATACCGATATTTTGGTCATTACATATCGGTATCGGGCGATATTGGCCGATATTTTCGTACATTACAAAAAATCTTTTTTTTGTATTTTTTATTTTTATTTTTTTACAGGTACTCTTTTGGAGGGTTCTGGGGGTCTAAAAGACCCCAAACCCCTCCTCTGCACTTAAAAGCATTCAAAATGCCAAGTTTGGCTGTTTTTAATGCTGTAATTTTTTTGAATTTGGCGCAGAGTACCTGGAAGCGATGTCATGACATCACTTCCGGGTTTTTACACGGCGACCCGATCAGAGACGAATGCCGCTTTGATCGGGTCTTCTCTTCGGCAGCCGTGCAGGTAGGATGCCCGGGTCTCCCGGTGGGACAGGAGACCCGGGCGAGCCGCGGAAGGTGGCAAGAGGGGGGGGGACGTCCCCTCCCGCTCCTTGGAATGACAGCGGAGCGGCTTCTCAGCTGCATTGCTTGTCATTACAAGACAGGCGACCGTCGGCTTTGGACGCCGGTACCGGGGTGATGCCTCTAGCTGCAGGCCTCACTCCGGTACAGCACTTTCCTGAAATATCGGCAATATCGGTCACCTCCGGGGCTGATTCCGATATATCGGGGGAAAGTACAGATCAGCCCTCGATATATCGACTTTGCTGATAATCGGTCGATCTCTAATAGTGATGGTAAGCAACAACAGCTAGGAATCTCTTATAATGTCATAAAGCAATATGAACTGCAATAAACTGCAGTGTTTATGTCTATTTAATTTTCACAACAAAAAAAGCAGTTCAGTTTTCCTCTATGCTTTACGTATATGTTGACTGTGCAGACTAATGTAGAACTGGCTGCAGGAGCCAGAGTGCCCATTCCAGAGTCCCACGCCTGGCAGAGTGCTGCCCACATTGACTGATTCTGAGAAAGGTCAAAGCTTCATAGATGAAATTCCCGAACCTTCTCGGCACAATAGGCAACCATATTCAGACTCCCTCAAAAAGCATTACAGACATACCAAGAAGAAGGGTTTACTCAAGTGAACAATGGCTCCCTTAATACAGGGCAAAGCTCCATATGTATTAACCCATTTACTGCTGGAATAGTATACAGTCAGCAACAAAGACAAGAAAGTAAATACACGTATATCATCAGCAACACGGGTCAGATTTTCTATACTGCTAATGTACTTTTATATAGCAGTGTGGTTTGTTCTTTGTTTTGCTTTCCCAAAATGCATAATGTATGTAAAATAATATGTCAATGCTGAAATCCCATCTCCAGATAAAACCTTTTTTTATGTGAGTTTTGGATAAAGTGGAAAAAGGTTAGATTTGTATTCCCAAACTAAAGACAATCCATCCAGCACCTTATACATAAACTCTTCCCACAGAGCCATTCAATGTGTTGGAGATGCCAAAAGGAAAAGAGCTCCATGGTTCACATATGTTGGTCCTTACCAAAGATCTCAAACTTTTGGAACAGATCATTCACAGACTAAAGGCCCGTACACACGTAGCGATTGTCGGCCGTAAATATTCGGCCACCGACCGATCGGCCGATTGTCGGCTTGTTAGTATGATGCTTCCGACAACCGACTGCGACTTTTCGGCCGAACAGAATCTGGTGTGCAGGCATTAAAATTTTTGTTGGCCAACACCAGAACCGGCGATTGTTTGCCAGTCAGTACAGAATTCGGCCGACAAACAGCAGATGAGCAAGACTGGGCATGCTCAGAGAAGAAAAAACACACGGAAAGTTAACCATCACATGACATCACTTCTGCAGTCGGCTGTTGTTGGCCGACAAAATTTGTGTGCAGTCTTTAGCACTTTTCAGCCGACAGGACAGCACCGGACAAAAGACGGCAGATCGTTCGGCCGACATTCGGTACGTGTGTACGGGGCTTTACAGACATAAAGCTACCGAAAGGGTTTGGACACCTTCCTCAAAATACAAAAGCTCTCTCCTTATACATTTCCTCAATGCAGCCAAGGCACCTATATATATTGGAAGCAAACCACGACACCACTGTTGAGTTTGTGGTTCACCAAAATTGAATACATTTGCATGATAGAAGAATTGACAGCTTTGGCTAACAATAAAGAGGAACAATGTCGTAACCGTTCTGTTGGACTGACTTTACCTTCTTCACAGATTACCAGGTCATGCTAACATCTAATGGCTAAAAGATAAACATTTCTGGTCACTGCTGACACTATGGGGTTGATATACTAAAGGAAAATAGACTGTGCACTTTGCAAAGTGCAGTTGCTTCAGAGCTTAGTAAATGAGGTAAAGCTTCACTTTTCAAGGAAAACCCAATCACGTGCAAAAAAAAAACAAAAAAACAAAACAAAAAAAAAAAAACAATTTTTACTTGGACATCATTGGATGATTAAAGTCAGCAGAGTTTCTGCTCATTTACTAAGCCCTGGGGCAACTGCACTCTGCAAAGTGCACAGTCTTTTTGCCTTTAGTAAATCAATTCTTATGTGCCCATAGCAGGGAGCCCTGCACAGCACCCTGTCCTGCCCTAACTCCCCTCTTTTTTTTCTTCTACCTTTCCCCCTACTATTTTTAAATGTCTTCTATACCCCTGAGAACCATACTCGCATGGACATTGACCTTAATGTATAGGACAATATAAAGTGAGCAGTAAAACGCTCTGAGACAAAGGTGCCGATTGTGGCAGAATTCCCTTGCTATTGAATGCTCATTTGCTATGTTCGGAGGACATGTTCACTTTAAAAGAAGCCAAGGGCTGCATCTAAAGCTCCCTGGCTGATTTGTTTGGTAGAAATCTACTGAATAATCATTTGTACAGCTGATAGTACACTTACCATAATAAGCATATTGTATGACTGGGACACAAGGCTTCGAGTTTTCCCCCACCCAAATGGAGAACAGGAACATTTCCAAGACAACCATTTGGATTGATTTTGGATTGGTGAAATTCTCGCGCTGTCACTTTATATGAATCCTAAAATCCTTTAAAGCTGCAGGTACTGTTATTGGTAACCTACACAATTCAGAAATGTATAACAGGGGGGAGTACCGCGCTTAAAAGGTGCTTAGTGCATGTTATTCATACATTTAATAATTTACTTTCAGTACTTTCAAATGTTATAAATATTCTCCAGTGTATAAAATTATATAAATATTCTTCAGTGCATAAAAATTAAAAAAATCTCATTAATAAATAAAATATTTCTTACAAGTGATGTAAATATGTGCTATAAACAATCCTTAAATATATCAAAAAAAATGAAACATAAAAATAAATTGCCAGTGATAAATTTATGTGCTTATAAGTTTCCAATAATTAATTCAAAAGTGAAAAAGTGCCAAAGTGTCCTTGTATATATAAATAAATTGGTGTATATTCAAACGCCTTTTCTTTCCCAAAATTCATGCAGGTGCTCTTCCATGCAGTGGCCACTAGGTGTCCTAAGCGCTCACCTCAATTGGCTTTATAACCAGCTTTGTATGGTATCATGTGTAATCCTCCTTTTCTATGGTTAATGGGTTCGGTCACTGATTCTCACACTTATCCCTTTTCACGCGATATTCCAGGGGGTGTGTATGGAGCCTTTGAATCTCCAAAATAAATGGGGCCACAATAGTGAGGTACCGTTTGGTAATTTTATTAAAAGAGATAAAAATCACAGACTCACATTTTCCTTCGTCTTTGCCAATGCATAACAATTGTACTGTCGCTACGTCACTTCCGGTTTGGCGTCCTACGCGTTACGCTGCGTGCCCACACAGCTTCTTCCAGGGATCCCTGGAAGAAGCTGTGTGGGCACGCAGCGTAACGCGTAGGACGCCAAACCGGAAGTGACGTAGCGACAGTACAATTGTTATGCATTGGCAAAGACGAAGGAAAATGTGAGTCTGTGATTTTTATCTCTTTTAATAAAATTACCAAACGGTACCTCACTATTGTGGCCCCATTTATTTTGGAGATTCAAAGGCTCCATACACACCCCCTGGAATATCGCGTGAAAAGGGATAAGTGTGAGAATCAGTGACCGAACCCATTAACCATAGAAAAGGAGGATTACACATGATACCATACAAAGCTGGTTATAAAGCCAATTGAGGTGAGCGCTTAGGACACCTAGTGGCCACTGCATGGAAGAGCACCTGCATGAATTTTGGGAAAGAAAAGGCGTTTGAATATACACCAATTTATTTATATATACAAGGACACTTTGGCACTTTTTCACTTTTGAATTAATTATTGGAAACTTATAAGCACATAAATTTATCACTGGCAATTTATTTTTATGTTTCATTTTTTTTGATATATTTAAGGATTGTTTATAGCACATATTTACATCACTTGTAAGAAATATTTTATTTATTAATGAGATTTTTTTAATTTTTATGCACTGAAGAATATTTATATAATTTTATACACTGGAGAATATTTATAACATTTGAAAGTACTGAAAGTAAATTATTAAATGTATGAATAACATGCACTAAGCACCTTTTAAGCGCGGTACTCCCCCCTGTTATACATTTGGATTGATTGCCAACAATCCTAACTTTGCCGATAGTCAAACAGATTGGCCTATAACAATCCTAACTTTGCTGATAGTCAAACAGATTGGCCTACAACAATCCTAACTTTGCCGATAGTCAAACAGATTGGCCTACAACAATCCTAACTTTGCCGATAGTCAAACAGATTGGCCTAAAACAATCCTAACTTTGCCGATAGTCAAACAGTTTGGCCTACAACAATCCTAACTTTGCCGATAGTCAAACAGATTGGCCTACAAAAATCCTAACTTTGCCGATAGTCAAACAGATTGGCCTACAACAATCCTAACTTTGCCGATAGTCAAACAGATTGGCCTACAACAATCCTAACTTTGCCGATAGTCAAACAGATTGGCCTATAACAATCCTAACTTTGCCGATAGTCAAACAGATTGGCCTAAAACAATCCTAACTTTGCCGATAGTCAAACAGATTGGCCTACAACAATCCTAACTTTGCCGATAGTCAAACAGATTGGCCTATTTGAAAGTTAAACTGAAAACATATTCCATTTCTGTGTTCATCACTTTGTTCACCGGCTACTTTCTGCTACATTTGCAAATGATTGAACAGCTAAATGGCCTGCAGGAAAAAGGCAAACAAAAGTGCAGTGTTTTTATGAAAATGTGCCAAATTTAGGGAAAATCACTGTGATCATTCATATAACCAAACTAACCTAGTAAATCTTCTGTTTTTGAAGTCCACATGTGTCTTTTTTTTTAAAAAAAAAAAAAAAAGCATAAGAAAAAGACAAAATGGAAATGAAAAACTATAAGCAATTGATGGCCTGAAAAAGTTATAAACTTATTGAAAAATAATCCTCAAAAAGAACAAAAGTTTCGAAAAAATGTGTATACATGGCAAATTAAACTATTGAAAATTGTGCTGGTGGTTGATACTCTATACTCCAATACTTTAAAGCGATGCTAACCCTGCTCTTCAATTTTGCTTAGTATGTATATGTATTTTGAATATGACAATAAATAGTGTGAAGCCATGTGTATATACAGTGCCATGAAAAAGTATTTATATCCCTTGAAATTCTCCACATTTTGTCATGTTACAACCAAAAACGTTCATGTATTTTATTGGGATTTTATGTGATAGACCAAGACAAAGTGCCGCATAATTGTGAAGTGGATGGAAAACGATAAATTATTTTCAAAATTTTTTACAAATAAATATCTAAAAAGTGTGGCGTGCATTTATATTCAGCCCCCTTTACTCTGACACCCCTAACTAAAATCTACTGGAGCCAATTGCCTTCAGAAGTCAGTCAGAGTCTGCCTGCATGTAGTTTTAATCTCAGTATAAATACAGCTAATCTGTGAAGCCCTGAGAGGTTTGTTAGAGAACCTTAGTGAAGAAACAGCATCACGAAGACCAAGGAACACACCAGACATTTCAGGGATAAAGTTGTGGAGAAGTTTAAAGCGGATTTCCGGGCACAGAAGTCATTTTTTAACAAACATACAGTCGGGGCTAGTACATTCCACAATGGCTAGCCTCTGATCTGTCCCGGTTCGCACTTACCTTTTAGAAGAAATACTTACTTATAAAATTTCTTCCACAGCGTTTCCATCTCTCTTGTGGGCAGCTGAAGCCGGCGCGGTCCTCTTCTGCGTCTTCTTCCGCGTCTTCTTCTCCCAGAATGCGCCTGCACCGGCCCCTCTCGTCACTTCCGGTGCGGCGCCGCATTCCTAAACAGCTTCTGGGCATGCCGTCGCATTGATTCCTGGGAGCGATGACGTTCAGCTCCCAGGAATCATTGCGAGACAGGAAGTGACAGCCGAGCCGCGGCGCTGAGGGAGGAAGTACCCTGAGGTGAGTATTTACGATCTTCAATTACAAGGTGAGTTTTAAAAAAAAAAAAAACCTAACTATCCAATTCCTTTTCAGGTGATGCAGAACTAGCGGACGGGCACAAAAAAAAAATATCGATTTTGTGCCCGGAACTCCGCTTTAAAGCAGGATTAGGTTATAAAAAAAATATCCCAAGCTTTGAACATCTCACAGAGCGCTGTTCAATCCATCATCTGAAAACTGAAAGCGTATGGCACAACTGCAAACCTACCAAGACATGGCCGTCCACCTAAACTGACAGGCCGGGTAAGGAGAGCATTAATCAGAGAAGCAGCCAAGATGCCCATGGTAACTCTGGAAGAGCTGCAGAGATCCACGGCTCAGGTGGGAGTATCCGTCCACAGGACAACTATTAGTCGTGCACCCCCACAAATCTGGCCTTTATGGAAGAGTGGCATAAATAAAGCCATTGTTGAAAGAAAGCAATAAGAAGTCCTGTTTGCAGTTTGCAAGAAACCATGTGGGGCACACAGCAAACCCGTGGAAGAAGGTGCTCTGGTCAGATGAGACCAAAATTGAACTTTTTGGCCTAAAAGCAAAGTGCTACGTGTGGCAGAAAACTAACACTGCACATCACCCTGAATACACCATCCCCACTGTGAAACATGGTGGTGGCAACATCATGTGGGGACATATTTATTTGTAAAAAAATGTGAAAACCATTTATCATTTTTCTTCCACTTCACAATTATGCGCCACTTTGTGTTGGTCTATCACATAAAATCCCAATAAAATACATTTATGTATTTGGTTGTAGCGTGACAAAATGTGGAAAATTTCAAGGGGTATGAATACTTTTTCAAGACACTGTATTATGTTTTTCCTGCAGGCCATTTAGCTTTGTAATTGTTTGCAAATGTAGCAGAAAGTAGCTGGTGAACGAAGCGATGAACACAGAAATGGAGTACATTTTCAAATAGGCCAACCTGTTTGAGTATCTGCAAAGTTAGGATTGTTGGCAATCGATCCAAATGGTTGCCTTGGAAACTTTCCAATTCTCCGTTTGGGTGGGAGAAACCTTGAAGCCTTGTGTCCCAGTCATACAATACGCCTATTATGGTATGTGTACTATCAGCTGTACAAATGATTATTCAGTAGATTTCTACCAAACAAATCAGCCAGGGAGCTTTAGATGCAGCCCTTGGCTTCTTTTAAAGTGAACATGTTCTCAGAACATAATAAATGAACATGTGTACTCAGGGCAGCCATCATAAATTTCAGGGCCCCTTACACTTCTTTAGGCCTGGGCCCCCCAGGCCTGACACTTTTAATCAGAGTTTACCCCTTTAATTAAGGTCCACAAAGTTCCCCCCCTTACATCAGGGTCCCCAGAGTTCCCCTCCTTTCATCAGTGTTCCCTCCTTACCTCAGGGTCCCAAGAGTCCCTTCTTCTTATATTAGGGTATACAGAGTTCCCCCCCTCCTTACATCAGGGTCCCCAGAGTTCTCCCTCCTTAGATTCGGGTCCCCAGAGTCCCCCCCCTTTCATCAGTGTTCCCAGAGTCATCCGCCATTACATCAGGGTCCCAAGAGTCCCTTCTTCTTATATCAGGTTCTACAGTGTTCCCCCTCCTTACATCAGGGTCCTCAGAGTTCCCCCTCCTTAAATTTGTGTCCCCAGAGTTTGCACTTACATCAGAGACCCTACTTTCATTAAGATCCCCAAAGTCTCCCCTTACATTAAGATCCCAAAGTCCCCCCTTACATCATGGTCCCTAGAGCCTATTCCCTTTCAATAGGGTCCCCAAAGTTAGAAGAGGTTTAGGAAAATAGTTGGTAGTGGAAGGGGAGGACGGAGCATTGTGAAGACCCCAGCTTGCATCAGGATCTATTCCTTCCTATTGCAGCAGTCAGCTACAGGACAGGTAGAAGCTGGAAGGCTGGGCCCTGGGACCGGATAAGTTTGGAGGAGGAACTTCATCCTCCTCTGAATGCCGGGGGTTGGGGGAGGGGCAAGCTCTGATTGCTGCACAGCCTGCGCTGTTGCAGAGCAGCTCAGCTGTGGAAACAAGGACACTGACTGGGTATTTGGCAGGATGCTGGGGGGGGTTGCATCCAGCAACAACTGGTTGGTTGCGGCTTGAGCCCCCCCCCTACATGTGTATGGGCTGTCCCCTCCCCCGATGTCAGCCCTGTTTGTACTAAGGACACCCCCTCACCCCCCCCCCCCCATGCCAAAAAAAAATCATACTGTGCTTTATTTTAGAAAAGTTAAAACATTTTAGCTATGTCCCTATGGCATGGTGTATCAGGCACATAGTGACAGTTCTGTTTGTTAGTCACATAACCAGACCCCACAAACATTCCGTTTTTGTAAATTACCATAAATTTTATTCATGTATTTTTCAGTCATGATATTATCCTGCATCCCCTGTCTTCTATACTGCTTCCCCTACAATTACCCCTCTAATATTTACACATGACTGCGAATAATAAACCTAATGATAAAAAGTCGATTAAACATGATATGTGATGCATGCCGGTGTTAGGAGATGGTGGGCGTATGAAGGCCCTGTCCTCTCTACATGACCACAACTCATGGATTAGATGCACATACCCCAGTACTCTGGTATCACAGCTGCTGCTCCATTTTTGGATGCGGTCTGGCCATAGTCTGGATGTATTGCTGGCTGTCACACACAACAAATCTCCCACACAGCCTGTGACAACACAGTAACCAGCATGAGGACAAGAAGTGCGTGAGATGAGCTGGAGTTCCCTTGGCTTCAAGTTCAAAAGAAGCTTGTAGACTATGCTGTCCTCCCAGTGTGGTATGTGAGTTAGCTCATACTTGTCATAGAAGATTTGTATTACTGTCAGAGGTAAGGGACCACGAAATTAGGAGAGCATACCATGCAATTTACGCAATGATGCATGAGAAAATCCTGAAGCCCAAAATTTTTTTTACATTTTGGATACAATGAAGAAGAGTAAGAGCCCATTCACACTGCTACGACTTGGACCGTGACTTGTCAGCCTGACAAGTCGTGGTCCGTCGCGGTCCATTGAGTAGTACAGGACCGGTTCTAATAGGAGCGACACAAGTCGTTCCGACTTAGAAAAATGTTCCTGTTCTACTTCGGGGCGACATCGGAGCGACTTGCATAGACATTCATTTTATGAAGTCCGTGCAAGTCATGCCAAAGTCCCGGGGCACGCGACTTCACAGGTCGCCCCCGAAGTCGGAGCGACGTAGTGTGAACCGGCACTTAGAATGCCTGTGTGTGGTACTTCAGATCTAATCCTTTACACAGAGTTGTATAAAGTACTCGAAACCCATACTTTAGTAAAAGTACAAGTGCTCAATCAAAAAGTGACTTGAGTAGAAGTACTAAAGTATCCAACATTTTTTGTACTTAAGTATTGCAAGTAGTTTTTTTAAACATTTTGCTACTCAAGTACTGAAAGTAAAAGTACCAGTAGTTTTGAAAAAAAAATTGCTACTCAAGTACTGAAAGTAAAAGTACAAGTACTCTGTTATGTACTTATTAAAGAAAGAAGTCAATAGTTTGAACATCATATTGTTTTTTATTATTTCAAATGCAGCTTTTATTTATACATACAGTAGCTTTTATTTTCGTATGCGCTGATAATACACATGTTTAGACCTTTATGAAACCTGCCATCTACTGTTCTGGCAGTGGTAATTTTTATAATTGTAACGAGTAACTATGCAGCACAAAAAAAAAAAATATCGGAGTAGAAGTATTGAAATCATTGAAAAAATGTAGTGAAGTAAAAGTAGAAGTAGGAGAAAAAAATTTTACTCCAGGAAAGTACAGATACCGCCTTTCGGTACTTAAGTACAGTAGTGAAGTAGTTCTACTTAGTTGCTATACATCTCTGCCTATACACAAGAGTGAAGATATAAGATCAGACTGATTAAGAAATTTTCCATCAGGATGGAAATTAACTGTGTCCTAATGAGCCCTTCTGACCATCTAAGGCAGGGGTCTCCAAACTTTTAAGCAAAGGGACTGTCCTTCAGACTTTAGGGGAGGGGGGCAGAAGTAGAAAATGCCCCCAGAATCAGTAGGAATAAACAATTCCTCAGGCTTGGTGGTCAGTAGGAGTAAAATAAATTACAAAAACACATGTGGTTAGTAGGGGAAAGGATAGTGCCCCATCATTGGTATTGGTGGGATGAAAAGCGCCTAATCATTGGTGTCAGTGGAAGAAATAGTGCCCCACTACTGGTGTCAGTGGGAGGAATAGTGCCCCACTACTGGTGTCAGTGGGAGGAATAGTGCCCCACTACTGGTGTCAGTGGGAGGAATAGTACCCCACTACTGGTGTCAGTGGGAGGAATAGTACCCCACTACAGGTGTCAGTGGGAGGAATAGTACCCCCCCTAGGGATGTTTCTGACCACTCCCCCCTGATATGCTGGCTGGAGTTGAGACCTCAGTCGTCCCTGTCTCGGGTCCCTTTGCGTCTCAATGCCTCCTGGTTAAAACTTTTTCCCCCTGGTAGTGATTTACCTAGAGCTATGCCCTGCTTCTTTTTGGATAATGATCTGTACCCTGATGTGTTGGTTCAATGGGATGCGTTTAAGTGCTATATGAGAGGGGTATTTATCGATGTCATTAACAAGGTTAAATCTTCTACTAGAGAATGGGAGGCTCACCTGACTGCGCATGTGAGAGATCGGGAGGAGGAGTATATTGGCCAACCCACTGAGACGTCCCGGGCAGCTTGGTTGTCTGCCCAGGATGCGCTGACTAGTTTTATCTCACATAGGGCGGAGCACAAGCGTTTTTTTTCCAAAGTCACTTTTTATGAAGAGGGGGAACAGACTGGCCGTCTCCTGGCAAAACTTGTTAATGTGCGTCCTGCGGTTCCTGCTATAGGGGCCCTCAAATTGCCTTCGGGCACCCTGGTTAACTCTTCGGAGCAGGTTATGGCAGAGTTGGTTCGCTTTTATACCGAGCTCTATTCCTCTAGAGTGTCATATACTGACTTGGAACTGACTGAGTACTTTCAGGGGGTAGATCTCCCCGCTTTATCGGCGGTGCATAGGCTCCAATTGGATGCTCCTCATACATTGGAGGAGCTTCGGGAGGCGGCTAGCTCTTTTCCCACCTTTAAGGCTCCGGGGAATGATGGGTTACCCATGGAGGTGTACCAGACCTTCCCTGACACCTTACTGCCACGAGTGTTGCGGGTCTTCAATGAGGCTCTGCGCGGTGGTCGTCTGCCCTCGTCCATGTCTGGTGCCAGTATCACGTTAATCCTGAAGCCGGATAAGCACCCGGTAGATCCCGGCTCTTATAGACCAATCTCTTTGTTACAATCTGACGTTAAGATTCTGGGAGGAATAGTACCCCACTACTGGTGTCAGTAGAAGGAATGGTGCCTCAACCTTGCTGACAGTGGGAGGAATAGTGCCTCGTATCAGTGGGAGTATTAGTGATCCAAGGGCTGGATGAAGGCAAGTAAAGGGCCACATCTGCAGGCTGCAGTCTGGAGACCATTGATCTAAGGTGTTACAATGACATCCAAAGCATCAGAAATGACCTGGCAATACAAGAACCACTTCTTGCTTTTATTGAGCCATCTCTGGTCAGCCAGACTGAAGGTGTAGAAGGCCATTTGAGAGGCTATCTAAGGTATTATTTTAAAATAATCAGTTTATTATTTATTAAAGCTATAGTTTTGAAAATTATATCAAATATTTTTGCAATTACATTCACATGTCAAAGATTATATATGTGAGGTTAGTAATTGTCTTTAGATCTACTTTAACAAAGTCTCAGAAATAGCACCCCTCCCAAGCAAAAGCTAACTTACCTCTGACATGAAACCAACAAATCACACTGGAAAATAGAATACTTTAAATACCCTTGCCTTTTTCTGACATTAAACCACGAGGAAGGAAAAGGCCCTTCCTGTCATCCGTGGTCCCCACCAGTCTACAGACACTTGGGCGTCTTCTCCTGCCTCTCCCACTACACTGCATCATGTCTCAGCATCCGGGAGAAGGCCAAAGCCCTCAATTTCTATTTACAACACAGTTAATCAGCTTACATCCTTCCGGGGGAACGTCACGTTTAAATGTCTATACTAGACAATGACACAATGAGTGACTTGGAACGCAATGATTCATCTCAAAGACATTTCAGCTTTTTCAACAATGCAGTGGAATGACGATGCCTAGTGGCTTTTAGTGGCCCAGAACAAACACTCATATTTTGCTATATGGCAGTCAGATCAGCGAAGGTTTCTGATTGATTATTATATCCCATTAAATGGGGATTCACTGGAGCAAAAAGGCAGCAATAAAAACCTAAAAAAAATTCCAACCCTTCCCCTAATACAAGTATTTCTATTGTTTACTATGTTTTCCATCATTTCCAGTACCATGTGCTATCCTTAACTAACAGGAAGTCAGCCGTGTGCATCAAAATGTCTCCTCACTAGGTTACCCAACAGTTCTAAGCCAGTGAAGCTTGTGGCGTCCCCCAGAAGCACGTTGTCTAGCTGTTCCCTTGCCAGGGTCCACAGGAAAACATGTATTTTTCAAGATGGTGGTCCAGTGAGCTAAATTGATATCTTCTGGTTCTCCATTGAGGTTAGATTCCGGTTTATTCTATAGGCTAAATTCAAGGGGGTCCCTTCAGACTCTGGAGCCCCATTTATCCAGGTGCATGACACAAAAGGTGAGCAGACCTTCCCCCATCAAGCCACCACTGACTTCTGAGCTGGGGCTACTTTTCCACACTTATCAGGTGTTGTCTGTTCCATGTCGTCTTATAAAAAATATTAGTCTGACCTAGCAATTTTAGCACTGCACTCTTTGCTGTAAATGCTGATATTCCCCACTTTACACACCAAGAAGACTTAGTTGGTTTATAACAGTTATGGTGTTAATTGCCTAGCGTGGTACATCAATGAGAGTCGTTTGTTCCAAAATATGGTTCCAAAGATATGGTGTGTAACGGAACAGGGCACCCCTGACTGGGTACCTCCGTTGACAGATGCTCCTAGTGCTTCCCGAGGGCTCCAAGCACTCCACCAGAAACCGTAACCACTTCAGACCCCACGAACGGCCGCAGCTTGGTTAGGGTCTCGCCATCTCCTACCCACCCTGGACCTATGACAAGGCTCCAGGTTCCCGTGGGTGAACCTCTCTTTCCCCAGAGAGTGCAGCAGAACAAGCTCTTACACAAGCTCTTACAAGAGCTCAGTGATTATCCAAGGGAGTATGGAAGACCATAGCAATCCCTTGTAGCAGATTCCCCCAATAAGAGACAGGACTCTAGATTGAGGGTGAAGTAACTCTAGAACAACTTTATTAAACAAGAAAAAAGACTTATATACAGTTTTCACCCACAAGGTTACCACCCAGGTGGACCTTGTTGAAGACTGGACGTAACATTCACCATCTAATAGGAACAGAGTTTTACACTCTCATACAGTGTACACAAAAATATACAATGTGGGACAATTCCCCCTCCCCCTTAGCATCCAATCCACATACCTATATACATCCTATAATAAGTTTCTCTTAAGGCAGACAGACAGAACAATGTGATGTCATTAACACTTAACAATGAGACAGGGTAATCCACATTCCCTCCCAATACACAACAAAAGGAAAACCTGTCTGACATTGAAAGATATATATACACAGCATTTAGGAAGAACAGATTTCATGGCAAATGGGAATAAATCTTTATATTCCTATATGGAGATATTGCTGGCAAATATGACCGTCCCATCTGAAGCAATTCAAACCATTAATCATCTGTTTTTAACTTCCAGTGACGGTGAATACTTTCACATGGTGCATTTTCAAAAAACATGGTAAACCTTGGAAAGGTATTTTCAGTTACATAAAGTTAGTTACATTACTGGGTGCTACTGAAGGGGTGCTGCGGCACTCCATGAACTGTAGGAAACTCACCTTTCAGTATTCCCCATTAGCTCATTCACTATTGGTCCACTACATTCCACTTTTCCCCAAAGGGGAAAAAAACAAGTGCTCCACTTAAGCTTGCCATACATTATACAGTTTTCTCATTCAATTTCCTATAGATTTACCTTCAACTATGTAGTGCAAAGGCCTGCCTGATTGCATACAAATTGAAAGTGTTTAGGTTTGACCTCATATTATATGGTTTTGGTAATTCTAATGGGAAATTGTATAATTTTTGGCCAGCCTAAATGTTGCACATTCTGGTATCCAACTCCTTCCCTCTCTCCTAACCTACCTCCCACCCAATGACACCAGAGGTCTAAGGCCTATCATTACAAAAGGGAATTCCTACCAATAGGGCTGCACCTCACTGCAAGCTGATACCATTCAGTTTTACTACAAGTGATATAATTCCCCTGAGCTGGTATACAGCACAAGAAGTCGGAGAATATCATCTTCAGCTGAGGCTCCCCATTCAGGTAGTATATGTTTAGGACTTACAATAAAAGAATGGAAGACACCCATAAACATTGGAAGAATTACTACTCAGCTAAAGGAACTCCTGGTAATCCCAGAAACATTGGGATCAACACACATTTGTTTCTAAGGCTATTTGTGGCTTTAAAGTGATATTAAAGGCAGATTTATATTTAAATAACAAACATATTATACTTACCTGCTCTGTGCAGTGATAATACACAGAGCAGCCCTGATCCTCCTCTTCTCGGGTCCCCTGGTGGCGCCCCTGGCCCCTCCTTCCTACCAAGTGCCCCCATAGTGTGTCCATTCACACACACAGAGCATGGCTCAGCCCCACCCCGCTCTCTCCTCATTTTCTCACTAGCTGTGATTGACATTAGTATTAGTCAATCGCTCCCGCTGCTGTCTGAGCCAATGAGGAGGAAGAGACCAGGGAGAGCCGCTGCTCGAGTGCACATTGCTGGATTGCGATGGGGCTCAGGTAGGTACTAGGGGGGCTGGGGGGCTCCTGCACACAGAAGGTTTGTTTACCATAGATTGCATGAATGTAAAACACATTGAGCCTTTACAACTACTTTAAAGTATAACTCCAGACATATTGTTTTCTAGATTTGGATAGAGTGTAGGCACATTGGATCCGCTGTCAGGTTTTCATTGTTGTGTTCACTTGTTATGGATTTTTATTCTCACTCTGGGGGAGATTTACTAAAACTGGTACACACAGAATCTGGTTCAGCTGTGCATAGCAATCAATCAGCTTCTAACTTCAGCGTGTTCAATTAAGCTTTGACAATGAAGCCAGGAGGCTGATTGGTTACAATGCCAAGCTGCAGTTTTAATAAATCTCATCAGCATCACTTGTCTTAAATTATTCAGGTATTCTGGCAGCAAGACTTTCCTAATTGAGTTCTCACCTCGCCAACACATCAGTGGTGTCATGCTTATCTTAGTCCAGCCAAAGATGGTTCAAATCTTGGCTGATTCAGCAGGAATCGGCCAAGATTCGAACCAAGTATAGGCAGGCTGAATGTACCAAGTAGATCGATTAATCAACTTGGGTACAACCAGCCTGCCGGATTTTACTTGGAATTATCGCTAGCGGCTGCTATAGCATCACAATCACAATGTCTCCACAGGAGGGATTCCCTTGTCAGCACTGTCTGAGTTGATGGGGGAATTGTAGTTGCAGGAAAGAAATTTGCACCGTCTATGGCCTGTCTGACTGTACATTCCATATTGTAAAACTATGATTAAAGTAGTCAGTAGTCCATCCTAAAACACACTTGTTATGGTCATAGGCGTGCGCACAGGGTGTGCCAGGGGTGCCTGGGCATACCCTAATCATCCTCTGCGGTGCTGAATCCCCCTGCTTCCTGGCACCCCGTCTCCCCCCTACAGTGCTGCCAGCTTCCCTCCTCTCCTCTCCCGCCTGCTGCTGCGGGGGATATTTCAGGATGGATGGATGAATGAAAGAACACAGTGAGTGATCTGTATCAACCGCTCCTGTGTTCATTCCTAACTGAAGCATAGTAAACTATTTACTTGCTTCAGTTTGCGAATGAACAGGAAGCCTCTCAGAACAGAGCACTTCCCATTCATTCACTGTCCAGTGCAGCTGGGGCTGCAAAGAAAGGGACTAGTGAAGCCCTGTCTTCAGTCCCTTTCTCTCTGTTTAAACCTTTGATAATTCACCAAAACCCCGCAACGGCTCCTAAAAAACATTGTAAAAAATAAAAACTACTGAGACCATCCACTGTGCTACTGACACCAATCTCTGCTCTGCTGACACCGTGCACTGCTCTGCTGATATACACATATATATATATATTTGTGTTTTGGGGTGGACAACCTAATGCAATAGCCTACGCACAGCAATGGTTATGGTCATGGCAAGATGAATACATTTGGCTTAGTATGGAAAAGGAATGATGGAACGTTCTACCATTCCTCTTCTTTAGTCTGCAAATGGGCACCACCACCATATTCATTCCTATGCGGAGCTGTACTCATGGTGGCCTCCCCATAGGAATGAATAGAGTCACAGTGCATCTGTGCAGGCTGAAGAGGATCTGGTGAGGATGTTTTCAGATGCAAGGTTGTAAAGTGCCCGGCAGGGTCGCACATTTTAGACCACTGGATGAGAGGTGAAGATAAACATCTGACCTGGTGGGCTGCATGAATAAGTTGGCTGCATTTATTAAAGAACAACTTCACCATCACCTCTCCTGGTCAAAATACTAGTTTCATGGCTATCATTTCATTTTGTCACTTCACTGACCTGGAACATGTGTGCAGTATAGGAGCTCTGGCTCCAATTTGCTCAAGTTTTAAAACCAGAGACAGCCAGACGACTAGCATTCTCAGAGAAGATTAGCAATGGCAGCCTCCATTCTGCTCCCATTAAATGTTTGACCATTCTTCCAGAAACGCATTTGTGAGGTCAGGTATTGATGTTGGACAAGAAGGCATGGCTCACAGTCTCTGCTCTAATTTATATTAAAGGTGTTCTGCCAGGTTGAGGTCAGGACTCTGTGCAGGCCAGTCAAGTTCCTCCACCCCAAACTCGCTCATCCATGTCTTTATGGACCTTGATTGTGCACTGGTGTGAAGTGATGTTGGAACAAGAAGGGGCCATCCCCAAACTGTTCCCACAAAGTTGGGAGCATGAAATTGTCCAAAATGTCTTGGTATGCTGACGCCTTAAGAGTTCCCATCACTGGAACTAAGGGGCCAAACCCAACCCCTGGAAAACAACCCCACACCATAACCCCCCTCCACCAAATAATTTGGACCAGTGCACAAAGCAAGGTCCATAAAGACATGGATGAGCGAGTTTACAGTGGAGGAACTTGACTGGCCTGCACAGAGTCCTGATCTCAAACCTATAGAACACCTTTGGGATGAATAAGAGTGAAGACTGCGAGCCAGGCCTTCTCGTCCAACATCAAAGCCTGACCTCACAAATGCACTTCTGGAAGAATGGTCAAACATTCCCATAGACACACTCCTAAACCTTGTGGACAGCCTTCCCAGAAGAGTTAGCTTTTATAGCTACAAAGGGTGGGCCAACTCAATATTGAACCCTACAGACTAAGACTGGAATGCCATTAAAGTTCATGTGCGAAGGCAGGCGCCCCAATACTTTTGGTAATATAGTGTGTGTCCAATCCATTCTTTTCCATGGAAAGTCTTTTGACTTGCAGATAAGGAAGAGCAGACTGATGATTGGTGGAAACTAAAGCCAAGAAAATGGGAGCAGCAAATGATGTTATAAACAATTTAAAGAACAAATATAAAATTAATGGGTAGGATTTACTAAAGACAAATAGACTCTGCAAGTGCAGTTGCTTCAGAGCTTGATAAATGAGATGAACTTCCATCATCCAATCATGTGCAAGCAAAAATGTTTTTTTTTTTTTTTTTCCTTGCATGTGATTGGGTATTCTTTGCAACGCTTCATCTCATTTACTAAGCTCTGGAGGAAAAGGTGATTGCTGATAGGCTGCAGTTTACACAATGCTCTTTGAGCAATTCACACCATATATTGGTGCCGTGTATTAGGGCAGCCAATAACTTTGAACGGCTCTCAACATGTAAAAGGAAAAAAAAATGCCCATGTACTATTTCTGCTATTTTTGACAGTCCAGTGCAGCACACTGTACAGAACATTCACATCTCTGTGTTATGGTACACTATAGAGTAGGGATATACAAACTGTGGCCCCCCAGCTGTTGCAAAACTACATATCCCATCATGCCTCTGACTCTGGGTGTCATACAATGCCTCATGGGACTTGTAGTTCTGCAACAGCTGGAGGGCCAACGTTTGCATCTCCCTGCTATAGAGTATGAGCTTTAACCACTTTACCACCGGAGGATTTTGCTGTCTTACGTCCAGGCCACTTTTTGCGATTCGGCGCTGTGCGACTTTAACTGACAATTGCGCGGTCGTGCGACGCCGTACCCAAACAAAATTTACGTCCTTTTTTTCCCACAAACAGAGCTTTCTTTTGGTGGTATTTAATCACCTGTGCGATTTTTACTTTTTGCGCTATAAACAGCGTTTATTTTGAAAAAATAACAATATTTTTAAAAAAATTTTTATATGAAATTCCCCCCCAAAAAAAGATGTAAAAACCAATTTTTTTTTTTTAATTTTTGGCCAATTTGTTTTCTGCTACCCTTGTTTGGTAAAAAAAATCGCAATAAGCGTATTTTGATTGGTTTGCGCAAAAGTTATTGCGTTTACTAACAAAGGGAAAGATTTCTGTCATTTTTGGTGTTTTTTTTTTTAACGAGTAATGGCGGCGATCTGCGATTTTTTTTGCGGGACTGTGACATTGGGGCGGACAGATCGGACCCTTGACTGACATATTTGACACTTTTGGGGGTACCAGTGACATTACTGCAGTAATCAGTGCTATATATATGCACTGTTACTGTAAAAATTACACTGGCAGTGAAGGGGTTAAATTTATTTGGTAGGGAGGGGCTGTGTGTGTCCCTAGGGGCGTGGTTTCTACTGTGATTGGCTGTGGCTCTAGCTGTAAGGACACTGATCAACGGATCTACATACTAGATCCGAGTGATCAGTGTCTTTACAGCGAGGAGAATGACAGGCAGCTTGTTTACACAGGGACAGATCGCATGTTCAACTATGCTGAACACTCCGATCTGTCAGTCCCTGTCACTTAGGAGATCCGCCCGCTCTGTTTACACAGGTGGGCGGATCTCCTCACTCGATTCCCCGACGATCGGGGCAGAGCAGTGGCGAACGCCGCCGCTCCTCCCCTGGCCCGACTCCCGCTGTGAATGAAAACAGCGGGAGCGCCGCCTACAGGTGGAGGAGTCCAGCGACGTAGGTCTACGTCGCTGGACGGGAACGAGCCACTGTGCCGCAGTAGCAGCACAGTGGCTGGGGGTAAAGTGGTTAAAGTAGTATTAAACCCAAAAGCAAACATTTATTATATTGCAGCTTATCAATTCTTAGATATGATGGCTGCATTGGTTTTCTTTTTAGGCTTTCTTTCTCCTACAGTGGGTAAAAAAATGTATTTGATCCTCTGGTGATTTTCTATGTTTGCCCACTGACATAGAAACGATCAGTCTATAATTTTAATGGTAGGTTTTTTTTTTAACAGCGAGAGACATAGCAACAACAAAAATATTTAGAACAATGCATTTCAAAAAAGTTATAAATTGATTTGCATTTTAATGAGTGAAATAAGTATTTGATCCTCTATCAATCAGTAAGATTTCTGGCTCCCAGGTGTCTTCTATACAGGTAATGAGCTGAGATTAGGAGCGCTCTTCACGTTACCGCAATGCTGAGGAGTGACTCCGGTCTACTGATAAAAGGTTTGCATTGTTGGGCTCTCCTTTTAAAAATTCTGTTATCATAGGCGTGCGCACAGGGTGTGCAGGCACACCATAAACACCCCTGATATCCACACTGATTCCCCCTGATGTCCAGCCCCCATCCCCCACCCCTCCTTCCCTCCTCTCCCTCTGGCTGCTGTGGGGGATGTTTCAGGATGGAGAGCCAGAAAAAGGGCCAATAAATATGTAATTTACTGGGCCCTTCCTTTTCTGAATGAACACATTGAGTGAGCGGTACCGATCACTTCTGTGTCCCATTTTTTTTACTGAAGCATAGTAAACTGTTTACTATGCTTCAGTTTGTGAATAAACAGGAAGTTGCTTAACACGGAGCACTTCCCATTCACTCACTCTCCAGTGCAGCTGAGACTGCAGAGAGAGGGACTAGGGAATCTCTGTCCTCAGTCCCTTTCTCTGTCTCAAAAGTGATTCATCAGGGGTATGTTTAGACTCCTAATATTAAACCAAAGCCCCCAAACAAAATTGTAAAAAAAATAATAATAATAATAATAATGATATTGTAAAAAATAAATAAATAAAGTGTAAAATAACAATAAAAAATTAAAAATTAAAAATAGAAAATGACTGACACCGTCCACTGCCCTTACTGACACCGTCCACTGCCCTACTGACATCGTCCACTGCCCTTACTGACACCATCCACTGCCCTTACTGACACCGTCCACTGCCCTACTGACACCATCCACTGCCCTTACTGACACCGTCCACTGCCCTACTGACACCGTCCACTGCCCTTACTGACACCGTCCACTGCCCTACTGACACCATCCACTGCCCTACTGACACCATCCACTGCCCTACTGACACCGTCCTCTGCCCTTACTGACACCAATCTCTGCCCTACTGACACCGTCCACTGCCCTACTGACACCATCCACTGCCCTTACTGACACCGTCCACTGCTCTACTGACACCATCCACTGCCCTTACTGACACCGTCCACTACCCTACTGACACCATCCACTGCCCTTACTGACACCAATCTCTGCCCTTACTAACACCAATCTCTGCCCTACTGACACCGTCCACTGCCCTACTAACACCATCCACTGCCCTTACTGACACCGTCCACTGCCCTACTGACACCATCCACTGCCCTTACTGACACCGTCCACTGCTCTACTGATACCGTCCACTGCCCTTACTGACACCAATCTCTGCCCTACTGACACCATCCACTGCCCTTACTGACATCGTCCACTGCCCTTACTGACACCATCCACTGCCCTTACTGACACCGTCCACTGCCCTACTGACACCATCCACTGCCCTTACTGACACCGTCCACTGCCCTACTGACACCGTCCACTGCCCTTACTGACACCGTCCACTGCCCTACTGACACCGTCCACTGCCCTACTGACACCATCCACTGCCCTACTGACACCATCCTCTGCCCTTACTGACACCAATCTCTGCCCTACTGACACCGTCCACTGCCCTACTGACACCATCCACTGCCCTTACTGACACCGTCCACTGCTCTACTGACACCATGCACTGCCCTTACTGACACCGTCCACTACCCTACTGACACCATCCACTGCCCTTACTGACACCAATCTCTGCCCTTACTAACACCAATCTCTGCCCTACTGACACCGTCCACTGCCCTACTAACACCATCCACTGCCCTTACTGACACCGTCCACTGCCCTACTGACACCATCCACTGCCCTTACTGACACCGTCCACTGCTCTACTGATACCGTCCACTGCCCTTACTGACACCAATCTCTGCCCTACTGACACCATCCACTGCCCTTACTGACAATATCCACTGCCCTACTGACACCAATCTCTGCCCTACTGACACCGTCCACTGCTCTTCTGACACCATCCACTGCCCTACTGACACCAATCTCTGCCCTACTGACACCGTCCACTGCTCTTCTGACACCATCCACTGCCCTACTGACACCATCCACTGCTCTACTGACACCGTCCACTGCTCTACTGACACCGTCCACTGCCTACTGACACCATCCACTGCTTTACTGACACCGTCCACTGCCCTACTGACACCGTCCACTGCTCTTCTGACACCATCCACTGCCCTACTGACACCGTCCACTGCTCTACTGACACCGTCCACTGCTCTACTGACACCGTCCACTGCCCTACTGACACCATCCACTGCTCTAATGACACCGTCCACTGCCCTACTGACACCGTCCACTGCCCTACTGGCACTGTCCACTGGCCTACTGACACAGTCCACTGGCCTACTGACACCGTCCACTGCCCTACTGACACCGTCCACTGGCCTACTGGCACTGTCCACTGGCCTACTGACACCGTCCACTGGCCTAGTGACACCGTCCACTGCCCTACTGACACCGTCCACTGGCCTACTGGCACTGTCCACTGGCCTACTGACACCGTCCACTGGCCTAGTGACACCGTCCACTGCCCTACTGACACCGTCCACTGGCCTACTGGCACTGTCCACTGGCCTACTGACACCGTCCACTGGCCTAGTGACACCGTCCACTGCCCTACTGACACCGTCCACTGGCCTACTGGCACTGTCCACTGGCCTACTGACACCGTCCATGTTTAATACATTATAAAATGTTTGTATACATTTTTTTATTAAGAGTGTGTGTGTATGTCTCTGTCTCTCTTTATATATATATATACACACACACACACACACACATGTGTGTTCGAGCTCTCGGGTGCACACCCTAATGCTTTAGGCTGCAGACATGGCTGCTATATTGACACGAAGAAGAAAGTAAATTCTGGGGTGCAAACAGACTGTGCACTTTGCAAGTGCAGTTGGTCCAGAGCTTAGTAAATAGAGGGAAGCTCTGTTGACTTCCATCAGCCAATCATGTGTAAGCAAAGCAAATCAAAGTGAAGCTTCATCTAATTTGCTAAGCAACTGCACTTGCAAAGCGCACAATCTATTTGCCTTTAGTAAATCCACCCCTATGAGTCACTGATCAAGGACAAGTACGCAGATCAGGAGCGCTAAATTTTCTCTGATTTCACTTGCCGCATGCTTGTTCTGTAACAGTCACCTAAGACTGCTGGGAAGCTAGCAGTTCAGATCAGTGTCAGCAATGGCCACCCTCTGTAATGTTCCTTTAAGCTAAAGGCTTGACTACACATCAGATTTTTGTCTCTTGGTAAGGTGAGACATAGCTCCCAACTGTCCCTGATTTGGAAGGACTGTCCCTGATTTGGAACAAAGTTCCTCTTTCTTCCTCATTTGTCCCCCATTTTGGTCTGATCTATAAAGTTGTATATAAAATGCATTTTTTATCTTTCAAAAAGTGTTTCACAGTGCTATATATTTCCTCTAAAGGACTGCATTTGTAAACCAAAGCCCCCTAACAAAATTGTAAACAAAACAAAAATAATGATAATAATAATAACAATAATAATAATAATATTGTAAAAAATAAATACATAAATAAAGTGTAAAATAACAATAAAAAAATAATAAAAATAGAAAATGACTGACACCGTCCACTGCCCTTACTGACACCAATCTCTGCCCTACTGACACCATCCACAGCCCTACTGACACCGTCCACTGCTCTACTGACACCATCCACTGCCCTTACTGACACCGTCCACTGCCCTTACTGACACCGTCCACTGCCCTACTGACACCGTCCACTGCTCTACTGACACCATACACTGCCCTACTGACACCAATCTCTGCCCTACTGACACCATCCACAGCCCTACTGACACCGTCCACTGCCCTACTGACACCGTCCACTGCTCTACTGACACCATCCACTGCCCTTACTGACACTATCCACTGCCCTACTGACACCGTCCACTGCCCTTACTGACACCGTCCACTGCCCTACTGACACTGTCCACTGCTCTACTGACACCATCCACTGCCCTACTGACACCAATCTCTGCCCTACTGACACCATCCACAGCCCTACTGACACCATCCACTGCCATACTGACACCGTCCACTGCTCTACTGACACCATCCACTGCCCTTACTGACACTATCCACTGCCCTACTGACACCGTCCACTGCCCTTACTGACACCGTCCACTGCCCTTCTGACACCAATCTCTGCCCTACTGACACCAATCTCTGCCCTACTGACACCGTCCACTGCTCTACTGACACCAACCTCTGCTCTACTGACACCGTCCACTTCTCTACTGACACCGTCCACTGCTCTACTGACACCGTCCACTGCCCTTGCTGACACCGTCCACTGCCCTTACTGACACCGTCCACTGCCCTTACTGACACCGTCCACTGCCCTTACTGACACCGTCCACTGCCCTACTGACAACGTCCACTAAAGGCTTGACTACACATCAGATTTTTGTCTCTTGATAAGGTGAGACATAGCTCCCAACTGTCCCTGATTGAAGGGACTGTCTCTGGTTTGGTGGGACTGTCCCTGATTTGGAAGGACTGTCCCTGATTGGAGGGACTGTCCCTGATTTGGAACAAAGTTCCTCCTCATTTGCCCCCCATTTTGGTCTGATCTATATAGTTATCTTTCAAAAAGTGTTTCCCAGTGCTAAACCTTTCATCTAATTTCTAAAGGACTGCATTTGTAAATTTTAAAAGCCAATATAAAGGAATAGTAGTGGTAAAAAAAGCACTTGTGGTTTTAACTACTTTTTTTTTTTTTTATAAGTCTCCTATAAGGGGGCGTGGCAAGGGGTGTGTCTTATGCCTACATACTTTTGCTAATAGGTGTCCCTCAATCGGATTTCAAAAAATTTGGGAGGTATGCAAGAGATGATCCTTCTGCTGAAAACTATATTTTATTAGAATCTCATGAAAATCAACGGGACCCTTTATTAATCAAGGAAGAGCTGAATACAATATGTGCAAAAAATGCCTGTTGATTCTACCAGAAATCCTATGAGCTGATATCTCCTGTGTTCTCTGCCTGTGCTGCATTTTTATCAGGTACATTATTACCAGTTATTTCTGTGGGCTACAAAACACCTCCCCCTGATATTCTGAAGATGCAGAGAGGTGGAGGTGTTCTGTAGTCCTAACACTTCCTGTTATAAGGTGACTATGGATACAGTACTGTAAGTAGGTGGTGTCACCCTAGGACAGAATAACTAGATAAAAAAAAAAAAAAAAAGAAAAAAGATCTAAAGACTGGCAAGCTGAAATATAAAACATTTTTCTTAATGGGTTTAGATCTACTTTAACCTGCCAGATGACACAGTCCTGACAGCCTGTCATACACACGGTATTATTTATGTTACCCGAGCCCTGAACTCTTCCCCAAGCCCAGAGGGTGATTAGTTATGAAGCCTTGGATAAGTTTAGAAAGTTTATATTGGGTCAGAGCTGACCATCAATTGTCACATCCTTGAATTCAGATACATGAAAACACCCAGCAGGCAACACTGAGATCTGGCAGATACATAAAACTCGATGCCCCATTGAGCCAAGTGAGTGGGAGAAACATGCCCTGTATCATCTACCCAACTACAACTATTACTACGCAGCAAAGGAACAGATGTGTGGTTACTAGAGGTGGCTGAACTACACTTCTCATATCTCCAAAAGTTGTAGGATCAAAAGTCCCAAAATGATGTAACACAGCCTTTCTCAACCAGGGTTTTGTGGACTCTTAGGGTTCCTCCAGAAGTTACTAAGGGTTCCTTGAGAATGGAGCAAATCCTGACTCTCGGATAAATAATCACTGACTCCAAGGATCTTTTTAGCTATCTTTAAGCCCTTGTTCATACTGAACGCAGCTTTGAGTTCATCTGAACTCGCACGATTTCAAAGCCACATTTCAGTCCAACTTCGGGGGCGACTTTTAAGACATCTGCGCGGGTTCACGCACAGATGTACATTGAAACCACCCCCGAAGTCCCCAAAAGTAGTGCAGGAACTACATATGAAAACCGGTGCGGCGCTGCAAAGTTGGCGTTGCACCGATTGGGACGCTCCCATTGCCAGCAATAGGCTGTGATTTGACATGAGATTTGACCTGTCAAATCACACTGATGTGAATGGGGGCTAAGGGAGAGATTCTTACCACTGACTACCAATGTAAGAAGCATTCTTCCCACTGATCACCAAGGTAAGGAACATGCTTCCCAATGATCACCGATGTAAGGGGCATTCTTCTCACTGACCACAAATGTAAAGGAACATTCTTCACACTGACCACCAATGTAAGCAGCATTCTTCCCACTGACCACCAATGTAAGCAGCATTCTTCCCAATGATCACCGATGTAAGGGGCATTCTTCTCACTGACCACAAATGTAAAGGAACATTCTTCACACTGACCACCAATGTAAGCAGCATTCTTCCCACTGACCACTAAGGTAAGGAACATTCTTCCCAATGACCACTAAGGTAAGGAACATTCTTCCCAATGACCACCAGTGTAAAGGGCACAATTCCCACTGCCCACAGACATAAGGAGCATTCTTCTCACTGACCACCAATGTAAGGAAGGTTCTTCCCACTGACCACCAATGTAAACAGCATTCTTCTCACTAATCACCAAGGTAAGAGACTGACCCCACTGACCACCGATGTAAGGGGAATTCTTCCCAATGATCACCAGTGTAAAGGGCACTATTCCTACTGACCACAAATGTAAGATGCATTCTTCTCAATGACCACCAATGTAGGGAGTATTCTTCTCACTGACCAACGATGTTAGGAACATTCTTCCCAATGAGCACCAATTTAAACAGCATTTCCCACTGACCACCAACAGAAGGAACATTCTTGTCAATTACCACCAATGGAAGGAACATTCTTGTCAATGACCACCAACAGAAGGAACATTCTTGTCAATGACCACCAATGGAAGGAACATTCTTGTCAATGACCACCAACAGAAGGAACATTCTTGTCAATGACCACCAATGGAAGGAACATTCTTTCAATGACCACCAACGGAAGGATCATTCTTGTCAATGACCACCAATGGAAGGAACATTCTTGTCAATGACCACCAATGGAAGGAACATTCTTGTCAATGACCACCAACAGAAGGAACATTCTTGTCAATGACCACCAATGGAAGGAACATTCTTTCAATGACCACCAACGGAAGGATCATTCTTGTCAATGACCACCAATGGAAGGAACGTTCTTGTCAATGACCACCAATGTAAACAGCATTCTTTCCACTGACCACAGATGTAAGGTGCACTATTCCCACTGACCATCACACTAATGTTTTGTGAGTTGCAGACTTAATAATTATTAGCGGGGGTTCTCTGAGATTGCAAAATTATTTCAAGTATTTCTCTATGCTACAAAGTTTGAGAAAGGCTGATGTAACACAAGTCGACTTATTAAATCTTCATCAAAATAATAAAATTAGGACTTGTGTGCATGGGTAATATTATTTAATGCTGCATTTTGTAATCGATTGCAGCGCTGTTTAAACATATGCATTTGACCTGATTTCAAGACATCTTAATAGGATCTGTTGGGACCAAAGAAACACAATACAAAGCAGGTCAAACGCTGTCTCAGAACCTTCATTCTAATTACTCTTTTAATGTAATTGGAAATCTGCTGCCCTGCGTTTCATGTGGGTTTAAAAAACAGGCAAGAGCCCAGTCCACCACACCAGCTCAATGCTGACACTCGTCTCCTCACCTTTTCCTTCTCTCTCAAGTTGAGGTTGTTAGGCGATATGTCTGTACTACAGAAAGATGCTTTAGTGATAGGACTCGTTGGTGCTGATAGAATATTTTATTAATCTAGAATAGCCATTCTCAGCATTTTTACCCTGGAGGAACCCTTGACATAATTTTCATCTCTAAGGAACACCTGCATAAATGTATAACTACAATTCATAGTATATTAATAACAAACTAATTAAGAATGTTCTGTACCTGGAGAATTTCATACCCAGAACAGATCCTTTTACAACACCCTGTTGCTCTGCATGACAAAATTATGAAAAAATTTATAGTAATAATGGCAATAAAAACATAGAGTGTGAATATAGCATCCCCCTTACACTAGTCGCCAGTGGTGAAGTGCCCTCTTTATGTTAGTAATTCATTGAAAAGTGCCCCCATTGATGGTTAGTGTAGAAGTGGCCCATTACATTGGATGTTAGTGGAAAACTGCCCCCTTACATTGATGCAACAAAAATAAAAACTGAATCGCCATACCACTGCTAAGAGGTCCAGATACAACTTTATTCCAATAATGGTCAGAGGGACAATCCAAAAAAAAGCCAACGTGTTTTGGGGGACCCATAAAACGCATTGTTTTTTTTTTTTTTAGGAATGTTCCCCTGACTTTTGTTGGAATAAAGTTGTAACGGGACCTCTGAGCTGTGGTGTCTCTTCAGTTTAAATTTGTGTCACCTTGCACTACAAACCAAAGAGACCTCTAGGGTGTAGATCTACTGGTGTAGAAACTGGCTGACCGGGAGCCACATCATTTACATCAATTCCTTAAGCCTCGTACACACGAGTCGAAATCGGCAGGGAATTTTCGTCCGACGACCGATCTGCTGATTTTCGGCTTGTTAGTATGATGCTTCCGACAACCGACTCCGACTTTTCGGCCGAAAAAAATCTGGTGTGCAGGCTATAAAATTTTTGTCCGCCGTCAAAACACGGCCGATTTTCGTGCAGTCAGTACAGATTTCAACAGGGAAAAATCTGATGAGCAAGTCTGGGCATGCTCAGAGAAGAAAGAACACAAAGAAAGCAAACCAACACATGACATCACTTCTGAAGTAGAGTTTTGTCGGGCGAGAAAATTCGTGTGCAGCCTAGGCACATTCCAACCAACAAAACACCACTCTGGACAAAAGACGGACGATCGGTCGGCCGATAATCGTTGCGTATGTACTAGGCTTTAAGATAGCAAGAACAGTGAGAGAACCCTACGGGTCCAGTGCTATTTTTCCACTTTCTCCTTACATTGATGGTCAGTCTGGTTTGGAGATCAATATCCACCATTGCTTACAGCTCAGCAACTTCTGGAGGAACCTTAAGGTTCCATGGAACCCTGGTTGAGGATAACTGAGCTAAAGTCACTATAAGATGCTTTGTAAAGGGACATGATCCTTTTCGGAAGTTTTCTGAAGTTTGACATCAAATGCAGGTCAGCAAATTCCCACTGCAGTTTAATGCAGTAGTGTAGATGACAATTCAGGGGCAGCATTTGACCTGCTTTGAGAGGCGCTGCATTTTTTCAGACGCAGCCGGTCCTGTTGGGGTACATATGGATTGCAGGCAAAGCAGGTCAAGCGCTTCATTTTTAATACATTTTGTATTTAGTTAACATAGTGAGAAATAGAACATAAACATATTAAAATATTAGATTGATAGCTATCTATCTATCTATCTATCTATCTATCTATCTATCTATCTATCTATCTATCTATCTAATATTTTTATATGTTTCTATTTCTCACTATGTTAACTAAATACAAAAGTAAATAGATAGATAGATAGATAGATAGATAGATAGATAGATAGATAGATAGATAGATAGATAGATAGATAGATAGATAGATAGATAGATAGATAGATAGATAGATAGATAGATAGATAGATAGACGGATGGACGGACGGACAGACAGACAGATAGAATTATATAGCTATAAAAAACAATGCTACTAAATAATTTCTTTAAAAATGTAGATATAAAATAGGCTGCTATTTATGATCTGGCGTGTTGGAGGGCCATTCCACCTATAAGTGATATTTTGGTTATAGGTGGACCCTAGTGGATTAAGTCAGTGCCTGCCATCTCATTCGTCTCTTGTATACCCCAACGGCGCAATCTCCCTGCCATAACTCCCCTATCTGTTCCTGTCCATCTGGGAGTTCTGGGTGTTGGGTGTTCCTGTCCACCTTTGTGCGTTCAAGCATTTCCTTCCCCGTTCTCCATGATATGAAATAAATTTAAAGAAATCCAATTGGGAGAATGGAAAATCCTTGAGCAGGTGTTCAGACCCAAGAACTCGGGACAGAGATCCCACTAATAGAGTCTCCAACCAGTATATTTAGCGGTTAGGTAGTGGAACCCTCTAGAAGTTTTGGGTAGACTGATCCTGTAAGTGGGATAGGCATTTCAGCAATCCCGCTTCCATTTTGTCACCTGCCATGTTTCTTTTTAAAATCCGTCCATAAATGTTGCAAAGAATAGATTTATGACAACTGACACAAAGAGATTATAGAGCATTTCTTATGGGAACCTCAAGGCTTCACCTTTCATCCAGCAATCTGTACTAAAAAATCAATAAGGATTCTAGCTCCTACCGGCAGCAGCTGCATTTTTTTTTTCTTATAAATTAGACCAAAAAATTAATTATTAAATTGCATGTATACAGAATATATACAGGAAAAGAAGAATTAAACTTAACATCACAGCCATAGACATACATTAAGCTGCACTGTGTGATAGATTAGTGTTAGTTCATAGTGAAATCTACTCACCAAGCTGTCCGTTGGAGTAGCCCCTGTTGGTGTGAGCCCCCCCAGCCTGCTCTCTCCTGGAAGGTCCAGAGAGTGTGTGAGCTGTCACTGGGACTGTGACACTCAATGCCAGAGGGAGAGGCCATGCAGAAGGGGAGAGGACGAAAAACTTCCCAAAATGACTCTATCTGACCTGTCATTGGATGCAAAGGGCTGACATCACTCAAACATTTCCCAGCTGTGTGATACAGTATATTATCTAGTGCAGAATGTCATATTACATTGCAATAACAATTCTTTACAGACATAGCTGACTGCCCATTGCAGCTTTTATATTCAATTCCTTTTATGAAGAATGTGTGCAGAATGTCAAACTCTACAGGGAAAGGAAACGATCCTTAACCACTTAAGCCCCGGAGGATTTTCCTGCTAAAAGACCAGGGGGTATTTTGCGATTCGGCACTGCGTGACTTTAACGGACAATTGCGCGGTCGTGTGACGCTGTACCTAAACGAATTTGACGTCCTTTTTTTCCCACAAACAGAGCTTTCTTTTGGTGGTATTTGATCACCTGTGCGATTTTTTGATCATGCGCTATAAACAAAAAAAGAGCGACAATTTTGCAAAAATAGCAATATTTTTCACATTTTTTTATATGAAATTCCCCAAAAAAAAATTTAAAAATCAAATTTTTTTAAAATTTTTGGCCAATTTGTTTTATCCTACCTATGTTTGGTAAAAAAAATCGCAAAAAGCGTATTTTGATTGGTTTGCGCAAAAGTTATCGCGTTTACTAACTAAGGGAAAGATTTTTGTCATTTTTGTTGTTTTTTTTTTTAACGCGTAATGGCGGCGATCTGCGATTTTTTTTTTGCGGTACTGCGACATTACGGCGGACAGATCGGACCCTTGACTGACATTTTTGACACTTTTGGGGTTACCAGTGACATTTCTACAGTAATCAGTGCTATACATATGCACTGTTACTGTAAAAATACACTGGCAGTGAAGGGGTTAAATTTATTTGGTAGGGAGGGGCTGTGTGTGTCCCTAGGGGCGTGGTTTCTACTGTGATTGGCTGTGGCTCTAGCTGTAAGGACACTGATCAACGGATCTACATACTAGATCCGAGTGATCAGTGTCTTTACACCGAGGAGAATGACAGGCAGCTTGTTTACACAAGCTGCCTGACATTCTCCCTCTCCCCCGACGATCGCCGAGTGGCCGGCGGACATCGGGTCCGCTGGTCACACGCGCGGGGGGGTCCGTGACCGCGCTCGCTCCCCAGACCCTCCCAGGCTAGTGACGTTAATTAACGTCACTCTGCCTGGCAGGGGCTGACCGCCGCAGTAAATCTACTTGCGGCGGTCGGCAAGCGGTTAAAATAGAACAACGACCAAAGCTTTTTCATTTTGGATAAAGTGGAAAGGAGTAAGAACATCTGTCATGGTTTTACTGCAGTCTATGACCCAGAAAGAGAAGATGTGAGTGCTGGGCTTGGATATTTCGTCTGTTGGACAGGAGGTGTTGGTTGGGCTTGATGGCTTACCAAGTGCCTACTGGGCACTTTTACCCACTTCCTGCCCAGGCCAATTTTCAGCTTTCTGTCCTGTCGCACTTTAAATGACAGTTGCGCGGTCATGCAACGCTGAACCCAAACAACATTTTTTAATTTTTTTAAATTTTTTTTTAGACAGATAGAGTTTTCTTTTGTTGGTATTTAACCTCTTGCTGACTGCTCACCGTAGTTTTACAGTGTCAGGGTGGCTCGGCTACGCAAAATCACGTAGTACTACGTGATTTCGTGCACATGGTTTCGGCAGCGTGTCTAAACACAGCGGGAGGCGGGCCGTGGGAGGAGCGGCGGTGATCGCCACCTTCCTTCCGCGATCGTCGGATAAACTGACAGAAGACCCGCCTGCTTATGTAAACAAAGGATGAGGAAAGACTACAAGCACTGAACCTATTCTCTCTGGAGAAGAGACGATTGAGGGGGGATATGATATCAATGTACAAATACTGTACTGGCGACCCTAGCATAAGGAAAAACCTATTCAGAGAAAGGGAATACAATAAGACACGTGGCCACTCACTAAAACTAGAGGAAAAGCGGTTTAACCTTAAAATACGCAGGGGGTTCTTCACTGTCGGAGCAGTAAGGATGTGGAATTCTCTTCCACAAACAGTGGTATCAGCAGGGAGCATTGATAGTTTCAAAAAACTATTAGATGGACACCTTAAAGACCACAACATACAGGGGTATACAATGTACGGCTAACAGCAAACACACACATCATAGGTTGAACTGGATGGACTGATGTCTTTTTTCAACCTCACTAACTATGTAACTATGAGTGTTCTGTGAGCTAGGCGGGGAGAGATCAGGAGTTTCAGCTAAGCTGAAACTTTGAGCTCTCTGTGCCTGTCACAGAACCCTTCCCATGCACAGTGAGTAATCACAGTTAGGCATACATTAACCCCTTTGATCACCCCCAGTGTTAACCCCTTCCCCATCAGTGTCATTTATACAGTAACAGTGCATAATATTTATGCACTGATTACTGTATCGATGTCACAGGTCTCCAAAAAGTGTAAAAAATGTCCGTTAGGGGACCCGATCTGTCTGCCGCAATGTCGCAGTCCCGCAAAAAAACGCTGATCGCCGCCATTACTAATAAAAACAAAAAAATAAATAAAAATTCCAAAAATCTATCCCGTAGTTTGTAAAGGCTATAACTTTTGCGCAAACCAATCAAAATACGCTTTTTGGTAATTTTTCTTTACAAAAATATGTAGCAGAATACAAATTGGCCTAAACTGAAAAAAAAAACTGCAGGGTTGTACAAATTGCAGATTTCAGGGGTACGCAGCATAGCATACGGAGTGCAGAGTTCAGGAGTGCGCTACATGCAGAGTTCAGGGGGTGCACTGTGTACAGAGTGTAGTGTTTAGGAGTGCGCTACATACAGAGTGCAGGGTTTAAGGTGTTTTATGCAGGGTTCAGCTCTTTCACAGGTTGTCCAGATGTCACTTTCACCACTCCTCAGCTCTGATCTCTCCCCTATCCCCCATCTCTGCATGTATCTCTCTATCATCACAGCCCTCATCTCTATGAAGCCTCAGAAGACTTCTGTGTTTACAAGTGAGAGTGGTGAGCTGGGAACAGAGGGCAAGAGCTGGAGGTGGCTGAAAAAAATTCCGGAATGGTCTAGCTGGAAAAAAGCCCTGGGTGCGAGGGCCGCATAAAATGGCCTGGTGGGCCAGATTCCGCCTATGGGCCTTGGGTTTGGCACATGTGCTGTAAAGCATAACTGCCAATGCAGGAGTTTTTTCATTAATACTAAATGCTGGCTCTCACTCATTCATTGATCTGCTGCTGGGCTAATTCTTTTTTTTTAATTGCCCCCCCATCCCCACTCCCACCCAACCTTTCCCCCTAAATCACCACTTCTAGCACACCTCACATGATACCACAATGCCCAGGGCAGCTTCCCCTCCTGCCCACCCCATATCCTGGCCTTGCTCACAAAAGTAGATGTAGCGGAGCAATTAGGGGCAATACTGTGCGTCGCTGTCAGTGCACTGTCCCGAACCACACAGGGGATCAGTCCACAACCCAGCGTCCAGATCACTAAGAGTGTTGCAAACTCTTTCAAGGCGTTAAGCTACTGCCTTATGTCCCAGTGCCAAAAAAGTCCACCGCACTGATGACACCACCAGAGCAACCAGGTCGCAACAGGACATATATTTCAAGGAAATCTTCCTCTTCTTCAGCTGGATCCTCTGGTGGTGTCATCAGCGTGGTGGACTATTATGTTGTGACGAGAAAGTAATAGTTGCCTGACAAGGCTTATTGACCGAAGAGTGTGGAATAGAATTAGTGTTGCTGGTTTCTGTCCCAGCACCGCTGGATGCTATTTAGTGTAGGCCCTGGGCAAGAACTGGCTAAGCAACCAGCCAGCCGGGGGGTGGGAGGGGGGGGGGGGGGGGGCGCTACAAATGTATATTCATGTAACAAAAAAAAAAAACTTTTATGGTTGTAGCACCCTACAGGTAGGTGCTAGGTAAATGTATAGTGGGCCTTGTGGGCTGTAATTTATTTAGTTAGGGTGTCAGGGCTTCCAGATGTGCCTGCTGAGGGGAGAAGTCTCCCCACTGGCTCCTGTGAGAGACTTTTCATAGGGCAGTGTGGGAAGCCCAATCAGGGGACACATCCTAGCTTGTAACTACCCCAGAAGGCAGTTTAAGCTGCAAAGGATTGTGGGAGTAGGTATAAGTTTGGGGGTATGTGCGTGACATGATATATTTTGCGGGAGCAGAGTCCCAGGAGGGAGAGTACGGCTGTCACTCCTCCTGTCTGTGGAAGCGGATGTCTTGGGGTGTCGCCTGAGAATCCAGAGAGTGCTGAGTTGAGCTGAGGGGATCCGGTGTGCCGAGAACCAGCGGAGAGAGAGAGAGGGGTCGAGTCCCAGAAAAGCCTACACAGGTCGTGAGTACTGAGGATTGCCCCTGGGGGTCTGCCTGAAGTGTTAGAGGAGGCCGCTCCGGAGGAGGTTCTGGGATCCAGTGCCAGCAAGCTGAAATAGAGGGGGTGCATAGTCAGTGGACCCTGAAGAGCTAAAAGTGTAAAGGGGGCGCCAGCGGTTTGGGCCCTGAATTGTACAGAGTACTAGTTGAGATTTGCAGCTATACAGTAATCCACGGCAAGCTACCGCCAGCCGGTGCCAGGCTGGAGAGAGTGGTCAGAGACTTTGCATTGTAGCAGTGTCAGGAGTTCTATGCTCCACAGTCCTGAGTCTTCTGGACCAAGAGTGGAAGGTTCACCACTTCAGTCAAGCAATAGTGTGTTCTAAGCTAGCATCGGCTGGCGTCAAGGCAGCGTTCACAGACATTTTCTGTATAAAAGCCTCGTACACACGCACCAATTGTTGGCCGACCGATCGGCCGTCTTTTGTCCAGTGTTGTTGTGTTGGTTGAAATGTGCTCTAGACTGCACACAAATTTTGTCGGCCAACAACAACCAACTGCAGAAGTGATGTCATGTGCTGGTTGACTTTCCGTGTGTTTTTTCTTCTCTGAGCATGCCCAGTCTTGCTCATCTGATTTTTGTCTGCCAAAATCTGTACTGACTGAGGAACAATCGGCCGTTCTGCTGACCGCCAACAAAAATTTTATAGCATGCACACCAGATTTTGTTCAGCCGAAAAGTCGCAGTCGGTTGTTGGAAGCATCATACTAACAAGCCGACAATCGGCCGATGGGACGTTGGCCGAAAATTTACGGCCAACAATCGGTGCGTGTGTACGAGGCTAAAGTCCCAAATTGTATCTAGTTAAGCCTAAAGGAATATCCCACTCATTCCCTTCTCCCACCCCCTTTATCTACAATAAAACCACAAAACAAAGATGCCGGAGTTGTCAATGTGTCAGTTCTCACACCCAGGGCCGCGGCTCACATGGGCTGGAGAGGTAACCGGTAACAATGGCAGACCCACATCAGGCCACAGGCCTGGAAAACCTGCTACATGGTCAATATTTTGCTGTGAATTAGATGTGATTTTCAAAACCCTAAAAAAAAAAAAGCAATTGAAATGGTGAATGAAGGAGCTGCCACAACATGTATCCTTGACACACTAATAATGTAGTGGCTGGCAGGCGGAACTACAATGTGCAGCAGAGGATGCAGAATCTGACACACCTGGAAGTGTCAGATGCCAAAGATTCTTCAGCTTGTGTAGTTCTGCAAGAGAGCAAACATCGGTCAGCAGGACAAGCAACTATTATTACACTTCTTTTACAGGCTACTTTTTTTATTGATTTTTGCAACGGAGCTAGTTCAATCGCTGAAGGCAAACCTCCCAACTTTTTGAGATGGGAACGAGGGACACCTATTAGCAAAAGTATGTAGGCATAGGACACATGCCCTCTTAAATGTGAATATTCCTAAAATAAAATGAGTAAACCCACAAGGGATTTTTTATTTTTACCCCTACCATTCCTTTATATTGGCTTTTGACATTTACAAATGCAGCAATTTAAAAATTGGATGAAAGGTTTAGCACTGGAAAACACTTTTTGAAAGATTAACACCTTCCTGACCGCCCGCCGCAGGTTTACTGCGGCAGGCTGGCTCTCCTGCGAGGTGCTGGGGGGGGGGGGGCACGCTCCCACCCCCACTAGGCAGCAGGGATGCCGATCCACGGGGCTGGCGGGCACCCACGATCGCTCCCTGCTGAGAGAGAAGGATGGGGAGCTGTTGTAAACACGGCTGACTGTTCTTCTCTCTGAAATGATCACAGAGCGCCTGTGGTCCTTCTATATAGGATCACAGGTCTTTGTGGTCATTTCACAAGCCCATCCTCCATACAGTTAGTAAACACTCCCCTAGACTCACACTTAACCCTTTGATCACCCCTAGGTTAACCCCTTCCCTGCCAGTGTCATTAGTACAGTATCAGTGCATATTTTATAGCACTGATTACTGTAGTAATGTCACTGGTCCCCCCAAAAGTGTCAAAAATGTCAGTTAGGGGTCCGATCTGTCCGCCGCAATGTTGCAATCCTGCTAAAAATCGCAGATCGCCGCCATTACTAGTAAAAATAAATAAATAAATAAATATGACAAATCTTTCCCCTACTTTGTAGATGCAATCATTTTTGTGCAAACCAATCAAAATACGCTTATTGTGATTTTTTTCTACCAAAAATATGTAGTAGAATACAAATTGGCTTAAAAGGATGAAAAGTTTTGATTTTTACATTTTTTTTTTTTTGGGAATGTTATATAGCAGAATGTGGAAAATATTGTTTTCCTTTTCAGAATTGTCGCTCTTTTTTTGTTTATAGCGTAAAAAATAAAAATCGCACAGGTGATCAAATACCACTAAAAGAAAGCTCTATTTGTGGGAGAAAAGGGACACCAATTTTAATTCAGTACAGTGTCGCACGACACTTTTCCTTTTAAGTATGGCAGTGCTGAATCGCACAAAATGGCGTGGTCATTAAAGTGGAGTTCCACCCTAAAATGACACTTCTGTCCATCTTCTTGATCCGGGTCACCTTAAAAAGAAATGCATGATCGTCTTTTTTTTTTTTTTACTTACCTTGTATTAGAAGAAAATATACTTACCTTACTTCCTCTTCCTCCCCTCGGCGGCCACGGGCCGTCGTCACTTCCTGGCTTGCAATGATTCCTGGGAGCTGAACGTCATCGCTCCCAGGAATCAATGTGCACTGCACCGGCCTGACGTCAGTTCCCGTGTGCGCGCGTCATTCCCTTCTAAACAGTTTCTGGGCATGCCCAGAAGCTGTGGAGGGATGACGCGCGCGCACCGGAAGTGATGGTGGGGCCGGTGCAGTGCATCGTGGGACCGAAGAGGATGGAAGAAGATGCAGAAGAGGATCGCGCTGGCTTCAAGCTGCCCACACCTGAGATGGCAGCGCTGGACAATACTTTTTCAAGGTAAGTATTTCTTCTTGCAGGTAAGTGCAACCCGGGACAGATCAGAGGCTAGCCATTGTGGAATGTACTAGCCCTGACTGTCCCAGGGGTATTTCTATGTCTTTTTTTTTTTTTTTAGGTGGAACTCCGCTTTAAGGGGGCAAATCCTTCCAGTGCAGAAGTAGTTAATATTGCATTTTATATACAACTATATAGATCAGACCAAAATGAGGGACAAATTAGGAAGAAAGAGGGAAATTGTTCCAAACCAGGGACAGTCCCTGGAAATCAGGGACAGTTGGGAGCTATGGCTAAAGGTGCTTACCCTTTGCCAAGGCCTTGCCTTACACTGACATCACTCCTATAGTGTAGGATGAAAGATCTTCTTACCCTCCATTAAATGACCCTGCAGGGACCTCCAATCGTTTATCAGGACTTCACCAACATATGAATGTGGTTGGGTTTTCTTGGCAATGAAGAAAAGAGGATATTTTTGGAGCAACCATAGACATGCTGGAAAATCTCTGCATGCCATACCAAGCACTTTCAACACGCTATTAATCACTCCAAAGTCGACCTCTGATCTCAAGCAATGCTCAGACTGGCTTCACTGCTTGCAATTCCTAGCTCTGTATGGTCACCCCAATCCTTTACCATCTCTATAGGTACATGAGGAATGACCATAGCGGTGAGATGTGACCGAGTGTACTAAATGGCTGTGAGTGTGAGGAAGCAGCAGCATGCATGGTAGGGACCTCGATCGATGTCATTATACAAACTATGTTCTCTATCAAAGAGATGCAGCCCCTTCCTGCTGCCTTATCTGCACGCTGAATGAGCGCTGACTTCCCTCCAGGATGTATACTCTCTGTAAATATATATATATCTGCGTGGTTCCCAGGAACCACAACTGCTGGTCCAGAGGCGCGTACTGCCAAATACAACAGCCTCCAATATGTTATCACAGGAGAGTTCTAGGTTCAAAGTGCACCTGTCATTTTGCAGGAAAGACTATGAAGCAGAGGAAAAAAGTAAGCTATAAAGTCAACTTTTTGACTTGTCTGTCCATGGATATTTAAAATGGACCATTTTGTTTTCCCCCCCCCGCAATATTCCATGTATTTCCCAGTAATGAGTGCAGAAAACAACTATATCCTAGAATACAGGCGGTCCCCGGGTTACAAACAAGATAGGGACTGTAGGTTTGTTCTTAAAGCGGAGTTCCACCCAAAAGTGGAACTTCCGCTTTAGGTATTCTAACCCCCTGACATGCCACATCTGGCATGTCATTTTTTGGGGGGGGGGAGCAGGTACCTAGTTTTGACAGGTACCCGCTCCCACTTCCGCTCGGAGCGCCGCGGCGCCCTGAGCGGAAGTTCTCCTCTCCCCCTCCCTCCCTGCAATCTTCTGGGACATGTCAGAGGTCCCAGAAGATTGCCGGCCAATCAAGACGCGCAGCGCGACTCGCGCATGCGCAGTGGGTACCCGGCTGTGAAGCCGCAAACTGTCACAGCCGGGTGCCCACAGCAGTGATGCCGGCGCCGAAGGAGAGGATCGAGGCTTCGGGCGGCCGCATCGCTGGACCGTTGGACAGGTGAGTGAAATGGCTGGAACTCCGCTTTAAGTTGAATTTTTTAGTAAGTTGGAACAGGTAAATTTTTTAGGTGTAGCTCCAGCCAAAAAAAATTATGTTTACGTTTTTTGCATAGTATAGGGAAGGGTTACCACCCCTGTAATGTTTGTTTTGCTGCCTGTGCCCCTGTTCAGAAGATTTCACCCCACTTTCTGTCTCTATGACAATTGGATTTTGAACATTTTGAGTTGTTGTGGAAACAAGGATTAGTGATAAAGCTTTAGTGGAGACATCTTTTTCCCATGAGAACTCTTACAGGAGTAAATTTCCATTCCTAGGGGGAGATTTCTCCTTACTTCCTGTTGTCTCTCTCCGTTTGTAAGTAGGATTCGTTTGTGAGTCAGATGTTTGTAACCCGGGGACCTCCTGTACTGCCCATAGGTTTATTTATTATTTTTTATAGACATTTTATAGACATCTTTGATAAATTCAGGACACCTACTGTACCTATATTGGCTGCTGTCTTAGATGGATTGTATATATCTGGAGGTATGTGGTCTCATCCCTACAAAATACGCACTTTTTGACAAATTTTTCCTTGAATATTTTCTTAGACCCTTATAATACAACTCAATCTTCTTCCCTGTGTCATTGCTAGGTGGTCCCAATGCACAGACTTTGCTCCGGGGGGCTGAAGATTACTCACCCACCCGCTCTCTATTCATCTTGTTTTGGGGGCACAATCTTCTGTTGGGAATGATGGCAATTGATTTCTTTCATCTGTTTTTACAAAACTTCTTTTCATTTTATGAATAAGGAATACTATGTAAGCAGACATCCCAAGTCTCCCTCGAGGTGCGGGAGAGTGTCCCGCATTTGGGCTGCGGCTCTCTGACACCCGCGATATCCCGGCTGTCAGCCGCAGCAGCCGAGGCTTTATACCTGAGCATTACTGTGAAGAACGGAGCCAATGCTTCTTATATAGTTCCAGCTTCTGTCACAGTGATACTGGAAGCATCAGCTCTGCTCTCTACTGCAGCCGCATGCTTCCTCCCGCTCCGCTCCTGTGACACTCCGTTTGTGTCTCGGAGGAGCCAGCATTACCCGCCAGCAGTACCCACCAGCAGTACCAGCCAGCAGTTCCCACCACCAGTACCATCCAGCAGTACCCACCAACATTACCAGCCAGCAGTAGCCACCACCAGTACCAGCAAGCAGTACCCACCAGCAGTAAGCACCAACAATACCAGCCAGTAGTACCCACCAGCAGTACCCACCATCAGTACCTGCCAGCAGTACCCACCAGCAGTACCAGCCAGCAGTACCCACCATCAGTACCCGCCAGCAGTACCAGCCAGCAGTACCCGCCAGCAGTACCCACCAGCAGTACCTGCCAGCAGTACCCACCAGCAGTACCCATCATCAGTGCCTGCCAGCAGTACTCACAAGCAGTACCAGCCAGCAGTACCCGCCAGCAGTACCCACCAGCAGTACCTGCCAGCAGTACCCACCACCAGTACCCACCATCAGTACCCACCAGCAGTACCCACCAGCAGTACCCGCCATCAGTACCCACCATCAGTACCCACCAGCAGTACCAGCCAGCAGTACCCATCAGTGCCTACCATCAGTACCCGCCAGCAGTACCCACCAGGAGTACCTGCCAGCAGTATCCACCAGCAGTACCCACCAGCAGTACCAGCCAGCAGTATCAGCCAGCAGTACCCACCATCAGTACCTGCCAGCAGTACACGTCAGCAGTACCCACCAGCAGTACCCGCCAGCAGTACCAGACAGCAGTACCCACCAGCAGTACCAGCCCTGGAGGACAGGCAGAAGCAACCACCAGCTATACTCACCTGGGGGACAGCAGCAGCCAGTGATACCTGCAGGAATCCTGAGGAAGAAGTGAAGATTGAGGTCAGTTGAGGTGCAGGTAAACTGCAATGCATTCATGTGAAAGCAGCCTTAGGTCTCTTTCAGACGATTGGTCTGTGCATTAGCATGTGTAAATTGTTGCCATATGTTTTTTTAATAACTAGTTATGTTCTGTTATAAAAAAATGTCATGTCCTTGTTCATACATATATCAATAAGGACATGTCATTTTCTGGCTGACTAAGTCATATGTGCTAGGAGTGCAACTATCCCCCAGCACATAACTGTAAATATCCCAACATGTGCAGTGTTTCCGACTCCTACCACCATCACCACTGCAAATCACTGAAGTGGGGATGGTGGTTAGAGTGTTCCTTTAATAGCTCTCAGAAGAAGTAAACCTCTGTATACTGATTACATTTCATTTCATCATCCTCTAGTTGTGTTAAATTGGTGGGGGGGGGGGGGGGGGGATGCGGAGTGCCACCTCCCTGAAATGAGTTTTTGAAGGTTGGGATGTCTGTGTAAGTACATCATACTGTATATACTGTATCATGAGATGCCATTTAGATGCTTTACTATGTTGTGGTTTCTACTATAGATCACACCATACCACTTGCAGAGCTTTACTTAAAAAAGGAGGTATTTTGACTCTGAAACGGGTTGGATGCCTATGTAACCTCTGCATATATAATCAAAAATAAGCACAGAGACCATTGTATTTTGTGGTTACTTCATTATGTGAATTTATTTTAATGTTATGTGTATACCACCTTTTAAACAATAAAAATTATACATTTTATGATGTATACTTTTGGAGCCCCAAAAAATGGTGAGGATTTAACCCTTGCTAGAATTGTAATATATGGATGTTGACTAGTACTACAGAATAACCTTGCATTTTTGCTAAAGCTATAAAGGCAATGTCCTTTTTTGCAGTTAAAAAAATAAGGGGAAACTTTAACCAGAATATATAACATTTGCTAACACCGGTACTTTTAATATATACTATATTACCAAAAGTATTGGGACGCCTGCCTTTACACGCACATGAACTTTAATGGCATCCCAGTCTTAGTCAGCAGGGTTCAATATTGAGTTGGGCCACCCTTTGCAGCTATAACAGCTTCAACTCTTCTGGGAAGGCTGTCCACAAGGATTAGGAGTGTATCTATGGGAATGTTTGACCTGTTTATTATTTTAACTAAAAAAAAAAAGAATTAGACTTTACAACCACTTTAAATAGCTGAATGGGCAGCAAAAGGGGTAAGTGTTTACAGTCTTTGCTAAAGGTGCTTTTTTTTTTTTACTGGCAAATGTATCCGTGTGAAGAGAGAAGCATGGAGAGATGGTAACATAAACACACAGCTTCCAAAAATCTCAGGGTTTGGACCAACAGAAGGAGTGCCAGACCAAATTCATAAAGCAATCCAAACCATCTTTACTGATTCACAAAACATCAATCAAGTTTCAGGGGAACCCCACCCCTTATCAGGGCTCGGTGATGTTTCCAAGTGCTTAAGCTGACTCAGGGAGGCTGATGCTTTAATGAAGGGGGATTTTGCCCACGAAACGCGTTGACTGTTTTGTGAATCATTGAAGCTGGTTTGGAGTCTTTTAAAAATTTGATCTGACACTACCCCTGTTGGTTTAAGCTCTGAGTGATGTTCCTGGATACCCACTGGCAGGGCTGCTAATAGGGGGGACCACCGGTCCTCTTGTAGGGGGCCCGAACACACAGGGGGGCCCACACAGGGAGGAGGATTAGTGATGAACGACATTTACAGAAATCTTCCTCCAGCTGCTGAAAGCTGATCTTGCCCCCTCTCCCTGCTGCCAGCTTTTATCTGCTGAGAAAGAGACAGTTGTCCCTCAGTAATCCCCCTCCCTGTGTGGGCCCCCCTCCCAGCACTGGCTCTAATGTTAGCTCTGCTCCTGAGTTTGTTATCTCTGTAACTTTGTTTCTCTCCCTGCAGTTCTTCCTATACTCCTTGTCCCAGCCTGTATATATTTTTCATCTCACTCCCCCATTGCTCTGTCTTCCTGACACAGTCACAGCTGATCAGCGGCATTCCCATGGGGTGAAGAATTTACTGTTACACCGGTTGCATAGATGCCTGTTATCTTGTCCCAGTGCAGTTTAGTGTGCTTTATGTAGCTGGGCTTCCCACTCCTCTCCCCCAGACTGCTTCCTGACCTATGCAACTTTGCTTCGTCTCCCTTATACTGTCAGTTCCCTCTGCATCCATGTATCAACTCCTTCTATTTACCCATTTACTAACTGATCTGGCAGTAGTAAACTCCATTTTTATCTTGTATCCACATGTAAGACTATAAAAGGGGTCACATGTAGGTACAGGGATTATCTCCTAAACGTAGCAGCCGGTGATAACACCAGCGCATGTGCACTGTGCTCTCAATGGATGACATACCATCCATTGAGAGAGCTGTGCTGTGAGCATGACGCCTGTGCGCATGCATGTGAGTTACATCATCGCAGTTTGACCAAACGACTGGAGCTCAAGAACCCAGAGAGAGTAGACCAGATGAAGATGGAATCTCTCTTAGTAGTGACAGCACACCCCTGGGAAGTTCTGTTTTTTAGGTTATAAAAATATAATTAGGGGTTATTCCCACGGGTACTCTGGCTGTGTGAAGGAGGGGGTTTGGGCTGGAGCCACCTGTCATTCTATGGGGATGCAGTGCCTGTATGAATACAGCCGCAGGCCCTAATCGGACAGGTATGCAGGTGAGCGGTCCCCAAATTCACACAGGCGTGGGGATGCAGGTGTACAGCCCGAACACAGCCAGTTAGGACCTGCAGTTGTGCTCATAGTCACTTAGTCTGTACGGGGCCCCGTGATTTCAATCAGCAGCCCTGCCCACTGGAGGGTGGTCTTGGTTGCATTGTTTGTAATAAATGGTGCGCTGTCCAATCGATAAATAATAAACTAATAAACAATATATCAAAAACTTTGACCAATATTATGTTGTTTTTTTTTTTTTTAAATAAAGTGCTTTTTGCTATAAAACATATAGTGCTATTTCTGTAAACAAAGTGCTAATATATTGTAACACATAATAATTACAATAATAAATTATATTGTATTATCTCTGTAACTACTTCAATGCTGGGCACTTTCACCCCCTTCCTGCCCAGGCCAATTTGTAGCTTTCAGCGCTGCCGCACTTTGAATGACAATTGCGCGGTCATGCAACACTGTACCCAAATTCATTTTTTATTATTTTCTTCACACAAATAGAGCTTTCTTTTGGTGGTATTTAATCACTGCTGAGTTTTTTTATTTTTTGCTAAAAAAATTTAAAAAGACCAAAAATGTGGAAAATAAAAGTTTTTCTTAGTTTCTGTCAGTAAAATGTTTTAGTAATTTTTCTCCTACACTGATGTGCCCTGGTGAGGCTACACTGATGGGCACTGATAGGCTGCACTGATGGGCACTGATGAGGTGGCACTGATGGGGTGGCACAGATAAGGAGGCACTAATATGCAGCACTGATGGGCAATGATAGGTGACACTGATATACAGCACTGATGGGCACTGATAGGCTACACTGATGGGCACTAACAGGTGGCACTGATGGGCACTGATAGGCGGCACCTATGGGCAATGATAGGTGGCACTGATGGGCTGCACTGATGGGTGGCACTGATGGGCAATGAAAGGTAGCACTGATTGGCATAACTGATGGGCACAGATTGGCCTTACTGATAGCCACAGACTGGTGTCACTGATGGGCACAGAGTAGCATCACTGATGGGCCCTGTTGGGGCTGCATTGTAATCAGTGCCCTGATTACCTTTACACATTTTTCCTGTGAGGGGATGCCGCTTATTAGCTCTCCTCACCTCACACGCTGTCGGTGTGAGAGAGGAGAAGCCGATAAACAGCACTTCCTTGTTTACATGTGATCGGCTCTGATTGGACACAGTTGTTCACATGGGTAAAGAGCCACAGCTGCAGCTCTTTTCCGAGATTAGAGTCACATTGTGTTCCAGGAACATGGTGTGACTGCCACAGTTAAGCTGGGTTCCGTTCGTATGACGTCGCTCCAGAACGAGAGCCGCACCACTCCGCTGTCATTTTATGGTGGGTAGGTGGGTGGGAGGGCGGGAAGTAGTTAAATAAGGTACAATGTGTGCTATGTAACAAAATCTCCCCAAAGTGTCTTTTGCAGTAAACAGTTCATATACTAATTTCCCATGTAGTTCATATATAAATCCATATAGTTCATATGTAAAAGTACATCCGATCATGGGCGTCCACAGAACTTTTTTCAGGGAGGGGCCTCATTTTAAGATCACCCATGCTCCGCCCCTTTTCAACAATGTCATGAAGGGGAGGGGCTTAGTCATTATACTTATTTTAAGGTATTTCCTTTTAAAGAGCAAACAGCAGCATTTATTTTTAAAGCTGTTGTTAACCTGATAAAAAAAAAGATCCTGTTCCCTTAAAGCATGTTATACAGCACAGTGCTTTGCTGTGTAATTTGGCCCCTTCTATCACCTAAACTACCTGGATGATCCTGCCTGGCTATGTCCTCCCCTCTGTAAACTGACCACGGTATACCATGGCTGCTGAGCCCTGACTCCAAGGTCAGTTTACGTGCCTCCGTCATCCGCAGCTCTCCTCTCCTTCTCTGTCCTCTCTCCCCCCTCCCTCCCTGCCTGTCTGCTCCTCTGTCAGTGCTGCCCCCCCCCCCTCCTGCTGCTGTAGATTCATTTAAACTTTCATATCCTGTCTACAGTCTGTTTAATAATCCTGTGTGCCCCTGTGTCTGTGTTTTATAAAAATAAGCTAGTCTTTACAAGTTTTCAGAGTGCCGCTCATGTGACCCACCGCCTCTCTCCTCTTCTCCCCCTCCCCTCCTGACAAACATCAGTGAGGAATCCTTGGCCCCACCCGCTGCAGGCAGCTCTCAGACGGGGTGAGGAGAAAGCCGACAGGTCACGTAAGCAGCGCTCGGCCCTCTGAAAACTGGTAAAGAACAGCTTATTTTTTAAAACACATACACAGGCACACAGAATTATTAAACAGACCAGACAGGATGGCATAAAGTGGCTTAACAACCACCTTAAAAGGGGAAGTTGAGACCACTTGAAAGGGGAAGTTGAAATTCCAGGGGGGAAGGGGACATTTGCCCCCCCCCTGCCCCTTCCTGCAGATGCCCATGCATCCGATGCTCCATGCTCCACCACCAATGCTAAATGGTATACCACCACTTGGGAGTGTAAGACCACCCCCATAAAAAGGGAGGGGGGGACTGCTTACTAGAGAGCTAACCTCCATGTTATAAGAGATTAGACAAGCGTGAATGATCCACAAATTTCTGCAATTCAACATCGAGAGGATCACCAATAGACAATGCCACAGACACCGTTCTCCTTAGCCACAACTCCAAGAAGCTTGCCAGTGTCACTCAAATGGAAAAAAATGCATTCCATGGCCCAGTATCTTCCAAAATCATTATTTAATTGATTAAAATGATACTCACAAGCATAGTAGATAAAAACACATAAATAGCATGAAATAAGCGCCCACTGACGCGTTTCGTCATCAAAGTAATGGACCCTGAAGTCCTGTTGCATGTAAGCTGCCTCACCAGAGTCAGTAAGCTCTTCAAAAGACTGTTTTTAATCCCCTTACTACTTTGTATTAACAAGCATTCAAATACCAGCACCTCTCGGATGTTTCCAAAAATCTGGAACTCTTCATGCTTAATAAAAGCGAAGGCTCATGCAATACATTTTTCATCTTAGTTTATCAAGTTATTGTACAGGGGATGGTAACAAAAACATAGTGGAGTCCCTCTCACATCAGGATCTTACGCAATCTTCAACAGCGGCACTCACACAATACTTAAAGTATAACTAAAGGCAAAACTTTTTTTTTTATTATTATTGGATAAAGTAGAGATAGATTGGAACAAGGAGAATCAACCTCTGTATTTGTCCTGTTTACTATAATCATCGAAAGTGAAAGGAAAAGAAAATCACCAAATTTTAGGTTCTCCCCAGAAAAGCAATATAGGAGAAATGTTCCAATGGGGGGGCACTAGTTCTGGTGACCTGGGGGACCTCAAGGAATTCCCTTAATTTGCAGAGATTTCTTCTCACTTCCTGTTTGGCTATGGGACAGGAAGTGAAGGAAAATCTATGCAATGGGACGCAAATGATGAAAAAAAATCTGACAGGAGCTATAACCCTCCCTTACTCCATTCAAAGTGAAAAAAAAAAAAAACTTTGCCTATAGTTCTACTTTGATTGTTTGCTCAACAGCCTGATCATTTCAAGGGATGGTCAAACCTGGCAACAATGTAATTATTGGGCTGTCTGTGTCCAAGAAATAAAGGATTTTAAGGTAAAAATTGGATGTAACTAGTTATATTGTTTGTTGACTTGTGGAGTAAATTGTATGATGACAGACTGGTGGCTGGTGCCATCTCCACTCACTGAATTCTTCAGATGAGACAAGGGACTCCACCCATCCCTGATGGAGCAACACTATGGTGACGCCAGATCCTAGCTATTTCTTCTGTCAATGAATTTAAACTTCCTGCCTTTATTCCCTAGCCTACTAACTGACACGGAAAGGACCTGCTCCAGAATTCGAGGAGTATTAACCCGCACGGGTAGAAAGGTCACATTTTTCAGGCCTGACTTCCTCCTTGTTGGGGTCCCCCACCTTTTTCCTTCCTAACACAAAATCAGATCAGCAGTTTGCTATGGCCCAGCCCATCATTATAAATAAGCGTTTGCAGTTACAAACTTAACATTCCTCCACATATAAATTATGACACTTTATTCCGTGGATTCCATGAAGCTTTCGACCTTGCTGGTTTAATTGAGACAAAGGAAAAAGTTAATAATAGCAAAAAATGTTTTCTGGTGTCACTGGAGCAGACTGAATGAAAGGAAACCTGTAGTAAGAGAAATTAATAAAATTAATAAAATTTCCTAACTGACGTGCTTATAAAAATGCTCGCTGCCTGATTGGCCCTTCCATACAGCTTCTTCTTCTTTTTTTTTTTTATTTCATTTTTATTTATAGAAAATAAATAATGAAAAACATTTTTCCTGATCGACAAGATGGTCCAGAAAAAAACGCATTTGTATCTAAACCAAAACATTACAGTCAGGGCTGCTGTTAGAAATCACAGGGCCCCATACTGTCTACCTGACAGGGCCCTGCATTCCCCCCCCCCCCCACCTCCAGAAAAATAGAATTAGAAGAACTTACCGTAAAATTATTTTCTCTAAATCCTCTGACAGACGCAGCCTCTTCCAAGTTTCATCACTATTGGGTAATAGCGCCCTCTGCAGGAGCAGGCTAGGTAGTGAAACTTCATTAAAAAGCTTTAACTAGACATACCTTTTGGGGGCTGTCCCTCCAGACATTACCCTCAGACACTTAGAGCTTACTAATCAGTTTCTTGCTGCCTAGCTCAGGAGTAGGACCTAGGGTACCCTCTGGTCTAAGTTTTTGTTTTTTCTTTGAAAAATGTTTTATTTTATCACTCACTAAAGCTAGCTAGTCAGGGGGATCCTCCTGGAGAACTACAAGCGACAGCAGGGCTGAGCTTCGCATTGGATAATCTAGATCCTTATGGAACTCCAGCCTGGCCTACGAGCGTGCACAGGTTGGGGTCCACCCCTGCTGGGACTCTGGTCTCAGTTTTTGTATTTTCTTTGAAAAATGTTTTATTTTATTTTCTCACTCACTAACGCTAGCTAGTCAGGGGGATCCTCCTGGAGAACTACAAGCGATAGCAGGGCTGGGCTTCGCATTGGATAATCTAGATCCTTATGGTACTCCAGCCTGGCCTACGAACGTGCTTTAACTAGACACACCTTTTGGGGGCTGTCAGTCTAGACATTACCCTCCGATACTTAGAGCTTACTAATCAGTTTCATAGCAAGCAGTACAGGAAGACAAACAACCCCAAAATAGAGGGGCGGGGGCTGCATCTGTCAGAGGACTCAGAGAAAAGAATTTTACGGTAAGTTCTTACAAAAATTCTATTTTCTCCTTCATCACTATTGGGATCCAAGAAGAGAAAACGTGCCTCTTCAACAAACCGCATCATTCAAAACTTTGCGGCCAAAGGAAGCACCCGAGGATGCCATCACGTCAATCTTGTAGAATTTGGTAAAAGTGTGCACAGACGACCAGGTCGCTGCTTTACACACCTGAGCCACATAAGCCTGATGGCGAAAAGCCCAAGAGGCACTCACGGCTCTAGTAGAATGTGCCCTTACAGGGAAAGGAGGAACCTGACCCTTGAGTGAATAGGCCTGAACAATAGTCTGTCTGATCCAGTTAGAAATGGTTGGAGCGGACGCAGCCGAACCCTTCCAAGGTCCCTCAGGAAGGACAAACAGGGAATTAGACCTCCTAAAGGATTCCGTGGTCGACAGGTAAACCCTGATCGCCCAAACCACATCCAACAAATGCAAGGCAAATTCCTTGGGATGCTTAGGCTTCGCACAAAGCGAAGGCAAAACAATATCTTCATTGAGGTGGAAAGCAGACACCCCCTTAGGAAGAACAACCTTATACCTATGAACGACCAGGTAAGGAGAACGGCAGGACAGAGCCACCAATTCAGACACTCTGCGAGCAGAAGTGATAGCCATTAGAAAAGCAACTTTCTGGGACAACACAGGCAGAGGTATTTCTCTGATGTTTTCAAAGGGAGGCCTTTGCAAAACGGACAAAACCATATTTAAATCCCACTGAGGCAAAGGAGCCCTCCTTGAATAAAGGTGTGAATCAGGGAATTAGTCGCCAAGGGACGCTGGAAGAAGATGGCCAAGGACGACACCTGACCTTTAATCGTGCCCAACGCCAAACGCTGTTCCACACCTTTCTGCAAGAAAGCTAGGACCCTCGCTACCGAGAAAGAGCGAGGATGCAACCCTTGCGAATCACACCAGGCAATGTACGCCTTCCAGGTACGATGATAAATCTTCCTTGAGGTAGCCTTCTGAGCTCTCAGCAAGGTAGGAATAACAGCATCAGAGAGACCCCTGTCTCTTAACACCTGCCATGCCATTAAAGCCAGAGACCGTAAAGCAGGATGGAAGATCAGCCCTTGAGACAGCAGATCTTCTCTCAGAGGTAGCCGCCAGGGAGGCTCGACGACCATCTTGACGAGGTCTGCGTACCAAGACCGACGAGGCCAGTCTGGGGCCACCAGACTCACTTATACCTGTTCCAACGCTAACCTGCGGAGGAACCTGGACAACAGTTGAATCAGGGGAAAGGCATAAATCAGCTGATACTGTGATACTGGTGCCGGGGCACCACCAATGCATACATGGCATTTGCCAGAGGATCTCGAGCCACGAACCTTTCCACCTTCTTGTTGAGATGAGACGCGAACAGATCCATGTCCGGAATCCCCCACCGGCGCACAGGAGCCAAAACACCTCCAGATGCAGGGACCATTCCCCCTGATCCAAGGACTGATGACGCAGATAGTCCGCCTGCCATTTCTCCACTCCAGGAATGTGAACAGCAGAGATAGCTGGAACGTGTGCCTCGGCCCAAAACAGAATCTTGGCCACTTCCTTGGCCGCACAGGCACTCCTGGTGCCCCCTTGGTGATTGTTGTAAGCCACAGCCGTGGCATTGTTGGTTTGAAACCGAACTGGGCGTCCGTGCAACCCAATGGAGCAGGAAAAGTTTTATCGCCCTGAGCTCCAGAACATTTATCGGCAAGGACAATTCCTCCGACGACCACGTCCCGTGGGCACAAAGAGTGACCAGTACTTCACCCCAGCCCGTCAGGCTGGCATCTGTGGTGATCACCGTCCACAACAGGGGCAGAAAGGACTTGCCCTGGTTCAGAGTGGGTGACAGAAGCTACCATGAATGCTCCGTCCTCGTGAGACGGCTCAAACACACCATCCTGTCCAAGGACAAGGGGATTCCTGTTCCATTTGGCAAGAATCTCTGCTTCCAGCATCAGGGACCTCATGCAGGTCCACAGGGAGGAGCAATCGTTGTCCCTGAGGGAGCTGATCTCACCCTGCAAAGTCTGGAGTGTTTCCTCCGGGAGAAAAACTGTCGCTTGAGTGGAGTCCAGGACCATTCCCAGATAATGCAAATGTACTGATGGAGTCAGTGCCAACTTCTGGAAGTTGATTGTCCACCCGAACTTCTGGAGTGTCTGAACCGTGACCGTCAGATCGCCTGACAGAGTGGCACACGAGCTTGCCCTCAACAAGAGATCATCCAGATAACCGAGGACTGCAATCCCCTTCTTGCGCAGCAGAGCCAGCACTGGGGCCAAAACCTTGGTGAAGACTCTGGAAGCCGAAGCTAGACCAAAGGGTAATGCCACAAATTGAAAGTGCTCCTCTGCCACTGCGAAGCGGAGATACCGCTGATGACCTTCGTAGATAGGGTTGTGCAGATATGCATCCTTTAACCCTCCTCTTATGTTAGAGTCAGAACCGACCCGTTTTCAGGTTTTTAATGTCTATAAGTATCACATAAATTTGTTTATTGCATCAAGATTTTTTTACTTTGTCAGGAACCTCTATTTAAACAATGTAATAGAAAAATAATCCTTTTCACTAAATTATAAAATACTGTGGTGAAAATTAAGACGTTCATGGTGTTAGGGTCAATTCTGACCCAGTTATAATATAGGATTTTAGGACACTAATAAGTGCCAAAACTGAAATCATAAACACTCTCTCTGCTTAGTAACACTGACAGCTAATCCCCTCTCAACCCTGTGAGCTGTAGTTAGGGAGGGGCCTATCTCTTTTTCTGCTTGTCTGCTTCTCTAAATAACATAGAAACATAGAAACATAGAATGTGTCAGCAGATAAGAACCATTTGGCCCATCTAGTCTGCCCAATATATCTGAATCCTATGAATAGTCCCTGGCCCTATCTTATATGAAGGATAGCCTTATGCCTATCCCATGCATGCTTAAACTCCTTCACTGTATTTGCAGCTACCACTTCTGCAGGAAGGTTATTCCATGCATCCACTACTCTCTCAGTAAAGTAATACTTCCTCATATTACTTTTAAACCTTTGCCCCTCTAATTTAAAACTGTGTCCTCTTGTGGTAGTTTTTCTTCTTTTAAATATGCTCTCCTCCTTTACCGAGTTGATTCCCTTTATGTATTTAAAAGTTTCTATCATATCCCCTCTGTCTCTTCTTTCTTCCAAGCTATACATGTTAAGGTCCTTTAACCTTTCCTGGTAAGTTTTTTTCTGCAATCCATGTACTAGTTTAGTAGCTCTTCTCTGAACTCTCTCTAGAGTATCTATATCCTTCTGGAGATATGGCCTCCAGTACTGCGCACAATACTCCAAGTGAGGTCTCACCAGTGTTCTGTACAGTGGCATAAGCACTTCTCTCTTTCTACTGCTTATACCTCTCCCTATACATCCAAGCATTCTGCTGGCATTTCGTGCTGCTCTATTACATTGTCTTCCCACCTTTAAGTCTTCTGAAATAATTACTCCTAAATCCCTTTCCTCAGATACTGAGGTCAGGACTGTGTCAAATATTCTATATTCTGCCCTTGGGTTTTTACGTCCCAGGTGCATTATCTTGCACTTATCCACATTAAATTTCAGTTGCCAGAGTTCTGACCATTCTTCTAGTTTTCCTAAATCCTTTTCCATTTGGCGTTTCCCTCCAGGAACATCAACCCTGTTACATATCTTTGTGTCATCAGCAAAAAGACAAACCTTACCATCGAGGCCTTTTGCAATAGCACTTATGAAGATATTAAACAAAATTGGTCCCAGTACAGATCCCTGAGGTACCCCACTGGTAACATGACCTTGTTCTGAATGTTCTCCATTGACTACAACCCTCTGTTGTCTGTCACTCAGCCACTGCCTAATCCACTCAACAATATGGGAGTCCATGCTCAATGACTGCAGTTTATTGATAAGTCTTCTATGTGGGACAGTGTCAAAAGCCTTACTAAAATCTAGATATGCAATGTCTACTGCACCTCCACCGTCTATTATTTTAGTCACCCAGTCAAAAAAATCTATAAGATTTGTTTGACATGATCTCCCTGAAGTAAACCCATGTTGTTTTTCATCTTGCAATCCATGGGATTTAAGATGTTCCACAATCCTATCCTTTAATAGGGTTTCCATTAATTTGCCTACTATTGATGTCAGACTCACTGGTCTATAGTTGCTCGATTCCTCCCTACTACCTTTCTTGTGAATGGGCACGACATTTGCCAATTTCCAATCTTCCGGGACGACTCCTGTTACTAATGATTGGTTAAATAAATCTGTTAATGGTTATGCCAGCTCACCACTAAGCTCTTTTAATAATTTTGGGTGTATCTCATCAGGACCCTGTGACTTATTTGTCTTCACTTTAGACAGCAATCTTAGAACGTCTTCCTCTGTAAAGACACATGCATCAAACGATTCATTAGTCATCCTTTCAAGTGGAGGTCCTTCTCCTTTTTCTTCTGTAAAAACTGAACAGAAGTATTCATTAAGGCAGTCGGCTAGCCCTTTATTCTCTTCTACATACCTTCCGTCCTTTGTTTTTAATTTAGTTAATCCTTGTTTTAATTTCCTTTTTTCATTTATATATCTGAAGAATGTCTTATCCCCCTTTTTCATAGACTGAGCTAGTTTTTCTTCTGCCTGCGCTTTAGAAGTTCTTATAACTTGCTTGGCCTCTTTCTGCCTAATCTTGTAGATTTCCTTATCTTCATTGCTCTGGGTTTTTTTATAATTACAAAATGCTAGCTTTTTATTTTTAATGATTTGGGCCACTTCTGCTGAGTACCACAGTGGTCTCTTCCTTTTTTTGCTTTTACTGACAAGTCTAATGCAATTTTCTGTTGCCTTCAATAATGCACCTTTTAAGTAGTCCCATTTCTCCTGGACTCCATGTAATCCGTACCAGTCTGACAAGGACTCATTTATGACTAATTTCATTTTTGAAAAGTCTGTTTTTCTAAAATCTAAAACTTTTGTTTTTGTGTGGTGTGACTCTTTCACAGTTCTTATATTAAACCACACTGACTGGTGATCACTGGATCCCAAGGTTTCGCCTACAATGACATCATATACCGAATCCCCATTTGTGAATACCAGATCCAAAATGGCCTCCCTCCGGGTTGGCTCCTCAACCACTTGTTGCAGAGACAACCCCAGTAGGGAGTTTAGAATATCTGTACTCCTCGTAGAACTTGCTATTTTGGTTTTCCAGTTTATATCTGGAAGATTGAAATCTCCCATAATGATAACTTCTCCTTTCATTGTCATTTTAGCTATTTCTTCAACTAGTAGATCATCTAGTTCTTTGACTTGACCAGGTGGTCTATATATCACACCTACACGAGTTACTGCATGATTAGCAAACTGCAACGTAACCCAAACTGACTCTATGTTGGCTTCACCAACTTGTATTATGCCCCATACACATGTGCAGATTATCTGCAGACTTTTGTCTGCAGACTTACCAAAACCATATAATATGAGGTCAAACCTAAACACTTTCGATTTGTATGCAATCCGGCAGGCCCTTGCACTACATAGAAAAGGTAAGTCTGCAGACAAAAGTCTGCAGATAATCTGCACGTGTGTATGGGGCATTAGGTTAGATTTAATGCTATCTTTCACATACAGGGCCACTCCTCCTCCTTTCTTGCCTTCTCTGTCTCTTCTGTATAAAGAGTACCCTGGTATGGTTATGTCCCAGTCATTTCTTTCATTAAACCATGTCTCCGTAACAGCCACTAAATCTACATTCTCAGAATAAAGTGAAGAAACTTAGGACAAATACATTTCAGAGTTGCTGACTTTATTTTACCATTTTTTAAATTTGAAAATGAGAGGTATGCTATCAAAAGAAAGGTCTAAGGGGTCACACCAAAAATATTAAAACCAATCTTTTCAAGGATAAAGAAGCCTAACAAGGTAACCAAGAGGTAAGAAACAAATTTGATGATAAATAATTATTCAGAGGGTATTTTATGGCTGATTTAAAACACGGGTCAAAACAGACCCTAAACATCATGGATAGTAACGGAATTCTAACATAAGAGGAGGGTTAAATCGATGGAGGCCAGAAAATCCCCTTGACTTAAAGATGCCACCACCAACTGGATGGCAATCCCAACCGCAGACAATCTTGTGACCAGGGGAGCCTCGTCCAGGGCTGCGTCACACAGATATACCATGGCCTGGGCCATTTGGTCCGTGAGCTCAATGAGAGTCGGGGGAACCGATTCAGCCACCAAGTGGAGCCTAAGCACCTTAATTCATTCCGTAACCGTCTGAGAGACCAGCACAGAAGCGAACACCGGTTGAGGAGTGAGCCCCTCACCAAGTACATACGGTGGGAAAGTGACTCCACGCGCCTATCCATTGGGTCTTTAAACACCGAGGAGTACTCCACAGGAACCACCGTGGATTTATTCAACCTGGAAATAGTGTGGTCCACTTTAGAAGACACCGTCCAGCGATTGGAAACAGGGTCCGCAAAGGGGTAAGGGGTTGAAAACGCTTAGGCACCGACAGCACGTGCTTAACGCGACGCCACTGTTCGTTCACAATATCGTGAAACTCCTCGGGGCAGGGGAAAACCTGACCCGACTTCTGGGCTTTGCGGGACCCGAAGGAAACCCGCTTACCTGACAGAGTGGGTTCATCATCAATGTTCAAAGTCTCCCTAACGAAGCGAACAAGTGCTTCAACCAAAGCTCGTTCCCGCGCTGCAACAGAGGAGGACTCCTCCTCCTCCTCGTCTGAGTGTGCGGACAGGAATCCCTTTAGGGAGGGAAATGTCTGTGGCAACCATGTAAGGCTCATGGGAATCTACTAAAGGAAGCCCCCCAGGAAAAGGTAGTAACCCTACACCCCCCCCCCCACGGAGTGGGTGCCACGAGACCAGACCGGCAGACCAGCCAGGGGGAACCTCACAGAGATCGCAGCTCTGACATCCCCAGGAGTGGGCCCACATCAACCCCCCCCAGGGAACTGTCCCAGGGACACGGGGGTAGCATCACTCACCACATCATGGACCGCAGGCTCCGCTCCGATACAGCTCGCCTCCCACCCTGAGTGGGGGGGCTGTCAGCCAAGAGGGGACACTGCAACACAGGGCGTTCCAGGGTTGATGCGTCCCAGGGAGGAAAAAATCCCCGCAGGCTCGTCCCCATCGTCAGGGCACCGTCGTGGCGAAGCCTGGGTGGCCTGCAACCTGTGCACGCTCGTAGGCCAGGCTGGAGTACCATAAGGATCTAGATTATCCAATGCGAAGCTCAGCCCTGCTGTTGCTTGTAGTTCTCCAGGAGGATCCCCCTGACTAGCTAGCTTTAGTGAGTGAGAAAATAAAATAAAAATTTTTCAAAGAAAAAACAAAAACTTAGACCAGAGGGTACCCTAGGTCCTACTCCTGAGCTAGGCAGCAAGAAACTGATTAGTAAGCTCTAAGTGTCTGAGGGTAATGTCTAGAGCAGTGATGGCGAACCTTGGCACCCCTGATGTTTTGGAACTACATTTACCATGATTCTCAACTAGAGTGCTTAAGCATCATGGGAAATGTATAACCCAAACATCTGGGGTGCCAAGGTTCGCCATCATTGCTCTATAGCAGCGATTGCCAACCTTGGCACTCCAGGTGTTTTGAAACTACATTACCCATGATGCTCATGCACTCTGCAGTGTAGTTGAGCATCATGGGAAATGTAGTTCCAAAACATCTGGGGTGCCAAGGTTCGCCATCACTGGTCTAGAGGGACAGCACCCAAAAGGTATGTCTAGATAAAGCTTTTTAATAAAGTTTCACTACCTAGCCTGCTCCTGCAGAGGGCGCCATTACCCAATAGTGATGAAACTTGGAAGAGGCTGCGTCTGTCAGAGGACGTAAGAGAAATATCAATGGATGCTAGAGGTGCCTGGCACCTCTTTTGAACTGCTGGGGCCCGGGCCCTGTACAGGGGGGCTTGGCTGCGCTGCCTTATCAGCAGCTCTGATTATAGTTCCACTATTTTAAATGACCCATAGATATTAAAGTGGCTTTAAAGCCTCAAGGCTTTTTTTGCCTTAAAGAGGTTGTAAATCCATGAAACTTTTTTTTTTTTTTTTGCAACCTGAAAGACAAACACATAATGAGCTAGTATGCATCGCATACTAGCTCATTATGAAATACTTACCTAAGAACGAGCCCCCGCCGCGCCGCCCGCTTACCTGTATGACGGGCGACATGTCCAGTCGCCCGTCTTCCGGGATTGCGGCACGGGGCTCTGAAGAAACGGCACCAGTGGCCGTTCCTTCAGAGCGCATGCGCCAGTGATGTCACTGGCTGCATGTAAGGTAAATATCTCCCTAAACGGTACATATTTAGGAGATATTTACAGTACCTATAGGTAAGACTTAATATAGGCTTACCTATAGGTACAAGTTGTAGAGGAGGGTTTACTTCCTCTTTAATGCATTCTTATGCATTAACCTCTTCAATACCGGACACTTTTCCCCCTTCCCGCCCAGGCCAATTTATAGCTTTTAGCGCTTTTGCATTTTGAATGACAATTGCGCAGTCATGCAACACTGTACCTAAACCAAATTTATGTCATTTTTTTCCCCACAAATAGAGATTTCTTTGGTGGTATTTGATCACCTCTGGTTTTTTTCTTTTTTCCTAAACAAATAAAAAAAGACCGAAAAGTTTGAAAAAAAAAAAAGTTTTTTTGTTTATGTTATACAATTTTGTAAATAGATATGTTTTTCCTGCACTGATGAGCACTGATGAGGCCGCACTGACAGGCACTGATAGGAGTCACTGATGGGGTGGCACTAATATGCAGCACTGATAGGCAGCACTGATGGGAACTGATATATGTGGCACTGATAGGTAGCACTGACATGCAGCAATGGTGGGCACTGATAGGCGGCACTGCTGGGCACTGATAGGCAGCATTGATGGGCACTGATGGGCGGCACTGATAGGCACTGATAGGTGGCACTGGTGGGCAATAATGGGCACTGGTGGGCGGCACTGATAGATGGCAATGATAGGCACTGGTGGGCAGCATTGATGGGGAGGGCACTGGCGGGCTCCCTGAGCCCTGATTGCCATCCCTGGTGGCCATGGTGGGCATCCCTGGGGTCATGGGTGGGCATCCCTGGGGTCATGGGTGGACATCCCTGGTGGTTCTAGTAGCACCCTTCCAAGGGTCTGCACTGGTAATCAATGCACTGATTACCAGTGCAGACCCCCCCCCCCCTGTCAGGAGAGCTGCAGATCGGCTCTCCTCTACTTGTGCCTGTCAGGCACGAACTGAGGAAAGCCCATCAATGGCACTTCCTATTTACTATGTGACCAGCTGTGATTGGACACAGCTGGTCACATGGTAAAGAGGTAAAAGAGCCTATGTCACAGTGACATGCTGCATCACCGATCGCCTCTCTGCGCGCCCCCCAGAACCCATTATCCTGCCGCCGTCATATGACGTCCGGTCAGGATAATGTAACCACCTTAGATAGATTAGGTTTAGAATGTGGCACAGAGCAGGTTTAGCGTTAGTTAGGTTTTGCTTGGACTTCTACTTTAAGGTAAAAAACCTTTTCTGCTGCAGGATTCCCCCAGCCCATATGTGAACTGATCTAGGGGTGTCGTTAACTGTATATTGACACCCCCAACGATTTGCATATGGCAGTGTGAACTGCCTGCGATTTTAATGCAATGCGGGATCGCAGTGGACTCACAGGGTTCCCACATTGCATATATGTGAACCGGCACTTAGGCTACATGCATATGAGCACACAGCAAGAAATACTCAACTTTGCTCCAGCGGTCTGACACTTGCAAGGTCCCTTGTTGGCATCAACATCTTCTCTTTGGCTTCTCTCCGATGCCAGCCTTCGGCCATCTTGGTTTGCTAGTCCGAGGTAATGTCACTCCCGTGCATGCATTGGAGTCATTCACCCTTGCACATTAGCACTGTGCCGGGATTGTATACGTAGCTGGGCACAAGCATCTCTGTATACAATCTGCAGAGGATTGTCCAAAGATAGGTACATTTATTTAACTGCAGAAGAGACATTGCATGTCTCTACTTCAATAAAGAGCCTGCCTGTTTGCAGTTTTTTAGTCCAGCATTATTGCAAGAGGCTCCACTTATCAAAGGCATTCATCAAAAGTGCTGACTGTGCTCACCCTTTCAACCCCAGTGCTCCATTCATAGAAGCTACATTGTTATATAGTTAGTAAGATTGAATAAAAACACCAGTCCATCCAGTTCAACCTGAGTGTGTGTTTGTGTACTATTTTCTATATCCATGTACATTGTGTTTTTTAAGGAACACATCTAAAAGTTTTTTGATTTTATCTACACTCCCTGCTGACAGCACCAACTATGGAAGGGAGCTCCACATCCCTACCGCTCCAACAGTAAAGAACCTCTTACGCAATTTAACCACTTCAATATTAGGCACTTTCACCCCTTTTCTGCCCAGGCCAATTTTCAGCTTTCAGCACTGTTGCATTGTGAACGACAATTGCGTGGGCATGAAACACTGTACCCAAATGAAATGTTTATCATTTTTTTTTTCAATCAAGCTTTCTTTTGGTGGTGTTTAATCGCCCATGGGGTTTTTATTTTTTTACTAAACAAACGAAGAAAGACTGTAAATTTTGAAAAAAAAAGAAGTGTCTGTTGTAAAATTTTGCAAATAAGTAATTTTTCTTCTTCAGTGATGTGCGCAGATGAGGCTGCACTGATGGGCAATAACGCACTGATGAGGCTGCACTAATCAGGTGGCACAAATGAGGCTACACTGATGGGCACGAATGAGGCTGCACTAATGAGGCTGCACTGATGGAGCTGCAGTAATGAGGTGGCACAAATGAGGCTGCACTGATGGGCACAGACAGGCTGTACTAATGAGGCTGCACTGATAAGGTTGCACTGATGAGACTGCACTGATGGGCACTGACAGGCTGCACTGATGAGGTTGCACTGATGAGGCTGCACTGATGGGCACTGACAGTCATTACCCCTGATGACATCAGGCGTTTGCTGACGAAATGCGTTGGGAGTGGGACACGCATACACGTCACTTCCATTTTTTGGAGCGCAGGTGAAACGCAGAACGGCATCTCCTGCCCAGAACGAGCTCCGATCAAGCTGTACTTCAAAGTTTTATACTGTAAGTGATTCCTAATTTTTGATAAACCTTTTTATAAATACTTCACCATAAGGGGTTATTATATCTTTTACATACATCCTCATCTGGATTTTTACACAATATAATCGATGGGTCCGATGCCTAAAGTGGGGACCCTATCTACCAGAACAGCACATCCATTGTCGGCTCCGATTGTTGGCCAAAAGCTGTTTTTGACTACCTATAATGGGGGTCAATTTCATCTGGTAAGTGGTTTGTGCTTGTGGATGTCGGTGGATCATCTCACGAGCACGGGGGGTTGTTTTTTCAAGCCTTTCAAGGAAGATATTAATTCAATTCATTTATGGGACTTTTTCTGAGCACTTATTTCACATTGCACATTTATAATGTATTTTTGATATTTATAATATTTTTTGATATATGAGCGCGGTCTACCTTCTCTCTCTTTTTTACATATTTATAGGCTACTTGTTTGCTTTTTAGACGCGCCGCTCATTCTAATTATTTTATCACATTTTTTTAACTTTTTTTGACATTGTTTGTTACAGATATAATCCGATTCGCCTATCCTGTGCGCAGGTGCAAAGGTTAATTTGCACTATTTCTATAATCAATGTACCTGTGCACAGCCTTTCTAATAAAACAGATTAAACAGAAAAAAACTCCTCATACAGCAGCATTTTCTTAACACAAACCCAATAACTATAGCAACAATTGCCTTGCCAGCAGGACCTTTATTTTTCTGCTCTGAGTATTCTCATTTCAAATATTTAGCGTTGACATCACCGCCACCCACGGGGGCTCTAAGGCTGATGCGCCACAACCCGGAGCCCACACCATGTTGGATCTTTCCCAGCACACTACTTTCAATCACGCTCCCTGCTCTATTTATGGATGTTTCATGGCTATCATGCAGATTTTGGTGAGCCATTTTGTGTAAACAATAATAAGCAATAAACCACAGAGCATGTACACCACATCTGACCCCAGTGGTGTAACCTGGGTGGGGGAGAGGAATACAGAACTCCGAATCCAGCTGGAAGGGATGCGGCACACCCAATGACATGTATAGAGGTGACCTCAGTATGTTATGTTGTGCTCTGTTACCCAACGATGACAATAACACATCCTATTACATAAATGTTATGGTGTATAATATCTGATATAAATTACTCAGCTGTACTGTGAGATAATGATGCCATAGGCACTAAGAAGTCTCAATGAAGTCATTTGGCACCACACAGACACGAGTCTTCCTTTGACAGGGTAAAGTCAAATGAAGAAATGCTGCCATTGTGAATTTTCTGTTCTGAGGTGATTAAGTTCTAAAACATTCTATGGGATCAAAGTATAGGATTGTATGAGCTATTAAGGTTATATTTATTATTTTACCTCACAAAAATGTTCTCATTAAACTGTTCAATGTACAAATATCAATACAGAATAGGCACGGAATCAGACATTTTTAACACAAAGTGCATATCTAACTTTTGAAAGGCCCTACTAATCAGTATTTCTGTATTTTATCTCTTCCTCAAATTTTCTGCTCAATAGACACCCCGTAGGTCTCATTCAAATGGACACTGATCATAGATGTGCACAGGGGGTGTGCCAGGTCTGCTCCAAAAAAATGGTGAATGAACCACCTTTCTCCTGCGCTCAGAGTAACAAGGCTTCCCCAACTGCTTTTCCGACTGGACTCTATAAATGGCGTCTCGGATGGCTCAGGTCTTGCTGCCCTAAAGCAGTGGTTCTCAATTCCGGTCCTCGGGACCCACCAACAGGCCAGGTTTGCAAGATAACTAAATTACATCACAGGTGATCTCATTTGCTGCTCAGTGATTGCAGTATTCTAGTCTGCATCCCCCAAGGTAATACTTAAAATCTGGCCTGTTAGTGGGTCCCGAGGACCGGAATTGAGAACCACTGCCCTAAAGGACTGGGGCAGTCCAACGGTACTGAAAACAAAAAGACAAGAAAAGGGCGCATCGACCTAGCGCATTATCCTCAATATAGGCTTTATTAGTTGAAATAAGAAATGGCTACTCACAAACGTAGGTCAAAGTCAATCACATCAAACTCATGCATTTGAGTATCAGAAGTAGTCCATACAGATGTCCATAGTCTTATTAGGATGAGACTATGGACATCTGTATGGACTACTTCTGATACTCAAATGCATGAGTGTGATGTGATTGACTTTGACCTACGTTTGTGAGTAGCCATTTCTTATTTCAACTAATAAAGCCTATATTGAGGATAATGCGCTAGGTCGATGCGCCCTTTTCTTGTCTTTTTGGTGTGCCAGGTCTGCCTGGGCACACCCCATTCACTCCAATGTGGTGTAGATTCTGCCTGCTGTCCTGGTCTGTGTTATTTTCCAGGCCGCTTCTTTTTCTGAATGAGCGCAGTGAGTGATTGGTACATATCACTCACTGTGTTCATTCATAACTGAAGCCTAGTAAACTGTGCTTACTAGGCTTTAGCATTTCCCATTCATTCACTGTCCAGTGCAGCTGACACTGCAGAGAAAGGGACCGAGGCAGGGGCTGACTGGCAACTTTCAGCCCAGGAGGCCCATGGTGCAATGACTCGGGCTCCCTCCCACTCCCCCTCTTACTGGCCTCCTCCTGACCCCCATTCCAGGCTGAAGTTCCACTCCAAGTATTCCCTACTCACTGGCCGAATCCAGGTTCCCGACCTGGCCAGCGGGGGGCGGTTTGGGGGACCTGGGACAGCTTGGTCCAGGCTAGGGGAGGAGAGTCTCCAGTGGGGCATGGAACCGGTCTCTGCTCAGACACAATTTACACCATCCATGCTAGGGGGGGAGGCCTACACTCTGTACTTGTCTTCATCCCAAACTCAGTAGGTCAGCAGTGGGGACTTTTAACTTCTCTTCACCTGGAATCCTTTAGGCATGTCTGTGGCAGAAGTGGTGCAGCCTTTTTATGGGGCATCAGAGCAGCCCGGGGGGGGCAATTGCCCCCCTGGCCCAGTCCTCCCCTAGACTGAGGGAATTTCTTTCCCTAGCCCCTTTCTCTGTCGCAAAAGTGAGACATCAGAAGTCTGTTTAGACCCCTGATATTTTACCAAAGCCCCCAGTGGGGCTCCTAAAAGAATTTAAAGAAAAAAAATGTATAAAAAATTATTTAAAAAAAACTGCCCACTGCCCAACTGCCATCAATCTCTGCCCTACTGACACCGTCCACATTTTAAAATAGAGAGAGAGAGACGGACGTGTGTTTTGAGCTTTGGAGTGCACACCCTAATGCAATAGTCTGCGCACACCAATGGCAGTGATGCCCTACTCCAGTGGTCTCCAAACTGTGGCCCGGGGGCCAGATGCAGCCCTTTGCTTGCCTTTATATGCCCCTCGGGACACTTTACCTCCAGCTGACACCAATGATGGGACACCACTAATGGAGCATTATTCCTCCCATTCATATAAACAAGGCTCTATTTCTCCCACTAACACCAATGATGAGGAATTTTCTACTCCCACTGGTCATGGTTCGGCCCCCCTAAAGCCTGAAGGACAGTAAACTGGCCCTTTGTTTGGAAAGTTTGGAGACCCCTGCCCTACTCCATGAATGAGGTGCTTTGCACAGGCAGTCCATGGTAGGGTATGTAATGATGTAGTGCCCGGAGTACCCTAAAAGCTGTCGCAAGCAACCATCCTTGTCCCCACGGGCAGCCATCTTGTTCAGTGACGCAGGCAGCATTCCAGTTTCAGCTGTAGCAGCAGATGTGTACTCAGCGAGATATTTCCTTCCCCCCTCTCTCTCTCTCAAAAGTGTGCCTTATCTCCAAACACATCCTGGTTGGCAGGTTGTAAAGTCTTATCTGCCCTTCTAGCAGGAGTTGGGTCTCTGAGGACAGCATGGGGTCTGAGCAGATGTCCAGTGAAGCTGCCTTGTAAATTCCCCAAGCCAAATTGTTAATTTACATCTCACAATCCATGCTCACGTCATAACTGTTTACCTGAATATAACATATTAACAAAAAGTATATATTTGAATGCAAGATAAAATACCGATCTAATTAAGATCCAACATGAACACCTTCATGCCTTGGAAAGACAAGCTAGCAATCAGATGCCTTACAGGTCAGAGATTATTCCGAGATAACCCATGTTTAGTGTCTGTGGAAAGCCAATTCAAAACCGGACCATAAAATATCGGTTTCCAGCATGTAACCGTTACATAGCTCAAGATATGAGTGCTTTTAATAATTTTTCAAACCGGGAGGTCCCTTAGCAGTTTATGGCCCCAGAGCCTATTGGCCAAGTACTTCTGGGGGGTCAGAGAAAAAGGACAAGAACTGATAGAGAGCTAGTTCTCATCCTACCATCCAAGCCATAACATCGCTCAAGGGGAACCAATCATACCTGTTCAGCTTCTGAAACTAAGGTAATACCAGGACCGTTTTAATGCAAGTATTTTCATTCTTCTTCTAAATTGCTGTATTGTGTCTCTATTTCTTTGTAACCCATTTTTCTGTAAATATTTTTTATCTGCACCAATTTTAACCTTTCTTATAATTAAACCTTATTTTGAAAAGTGTTAATTTTGTCTCTAAGCTCTTAAACGCAAACTGACCCAAAAGAACCTGTCTCCTGAAAGCGTGCTACTGTTAAGGCTAACCTATCTGAAACATTCTTGTCTGAGGTGACAGTGTGTGTTACAGACAATTATTCTAAAGTCATAATTGATATTTGTACTGTTTAGGCTAACCTATCTGAAACATTCTTGTCTGAGGTGACAGTGTGTGCAGGGCCGGACTGGCGTATCGGGATACCGGGATATTTCCCGGTGGGCCGTCGGCCCTGGGGCCGCTTTGATAGGGCGGCCCGCAGAGCGCCGCTTTAAATATTGCCGGCCGCCCGCAGTGCCGCTTTAAGGATTCTATTGGGGCCGCTCGCCGCTGATTGGCCGCTCGCGGCGCTCCTCGCCGATTGGCCGGCGGCCGCTGACGCTGTGCAGCCAGGCTGCGTGCACTGCCCCGGCCCCCTCTGCGCTCCCGCTGTGCCTGTGAGCGGCATGACGTCACGGCGGGGCGGCTGGCCGGCTGCGCCTGCGCGGTGGACGGCGGTGCCGTGCTGCTGGCTCTGGCTGCCTGGTGCATCTTTTCAACTGGAGTCTGGCGCCGACGATCCCTCCCCCCTCCCAGTCTCCTACACTGCACGCACGCCAGCCAGCATGTGATCGCTGGTGGTAAGTAGTATATCATCATGCTGCCAATGAATGGGGGCAATGCTGTGCGCTCTGCAATGAATGGTGGCAATGCTGTGCGCTCTTCAATGAATGGTGGCAATGCTGTGCGCTCTGCAATGAATGTGGGCAATGCTGTGCGCTCTGCAAAGAATGGGGGCAATGCTGTGGCGCTCTGCAATGAATGGGGGCAATGCTGTGCGCTCTGCAATGAATGGGGGCAATGCTGTGCGCTCTGCAATGAATGGGGGCAATGCTGTGGCGCTCTGCAATGAATGGGGACAATGCTGTGCGCTCTGCAATGAATGGGGGCAATGCTGTGGCGCTCTGCAATGAATGGGGGCAATGCTGTGCGCTCTGCAATGAATGGGGACAATGCTGTGGCGCTCTGCAATGAATGGGGGCAATGCTGTGGCGCTCTGCAATGAATAGGGGCAATGTTGTGGCGCTCTGCAATGAATGGGGGCAAGGCTGTGGTGCTCTGCAATGAATGGGGGCAAGGCTGTGGCGCTCTGCAATGAATGGGGACAATGCTGTGCGCTCTGCAATGAATGGGGGCAATGCTGTGGCGCTCTGCAATGAATGGGGGCAATGCTGTGGCGCTCTGCAATGAATGGGGGCAAGGCTGTGGCGCTCTGCAATGAATGGGGGCAAGGCTGTGGCGCTCTGCAATGAATGGGGGCAATGCTGTGGCGCTCTGCAATGAATGGGGGCAATGCTGTGGCGCTCTGCAATGAATAGGGGCAATGCTATGGCGCTCTGCAATGAATGGGGGCAAGGCTGTGGCGCTCTGCAATGAATGGGGGCAAGGCTGTGGCGCTCTGCAATGAATGGGGACAATGCTGTGCGCTCTGCAATGAAGGGGGGCAATGCTGTGGCGCTCTGCAAAGAATGGGGGCAATGCTGTGGCGCTCTGCAATGAATGGGGGCAAGGCTGTGGCGCTCTGCAATGAATGGGGGCAAGGCTGTGGCGCTCTGCAATGAATGGGGGCAAGGCTGTGGCGCTCTGCAATGAATGGGGGCAAGGCTCTGGCGCTCTGCAATGAATGGGGGCAAGGCTGTGGCGCTCTGCAATGAATGGGGGCAATGCTGTGGCACTCTGCAATGAATGGGGGCAATGCTGTGGTCACTGTGCATTGAAAGGGTGGCACGCTGGTCACTGTGCATTGAAAGGGTGGCACGCTGGTCACTGTGCATTGAAAGGGTGGCACACAGCGCTGGTCACTGTGCATTGAAAGTGGGGCATGCTGGTCACTGTGCATTGAAAGGCTGGCACGCTGGTCTCTCTGCATTGAAAGGGGGCACGCTGGTCTCTCTGCATTGAAAGGGGGGCACGCTGGTCTCTCTGCATTGAAAGGGGGGCACGCTGGTCACTGTGCATTGAAAGGGGGGCACGCTGGTCACTGTGCATTGAAAGGGGGGCACGCTGGTCACTGCATTGAAAGGGGGGCACGCTGGTCACTGCATTGAAAAGGGGGCACGCTGGTCACTGCATTGAAAGGGGGGCACGCTGGTCACTGTGCCTTGAAAGGGGGGTACGCTGGTCACTGTGCCTTGAAAGGGGGGCACACAGCGCTGGTCACTGTGCATTGAAAGGGGGGCACGCTGGTCACTGTGCATTGAAAGGCTAGCACGCTGGTCTCTCTGCATTGAAAGGGGGCACGCTGGTCTCTCTGCATTGAAAGGGGGGCACGCTGGTCTCTCTGCATTGAAAGGGGGGCACGCTGGTCTCTCTGCATTGAAAGGGGGGCACGCTGGTCACTGTGCATTGAAGGGGGGCACGCTGGTGACTGTGCATTGAAAGGGGGGCACGCTGGTCACTGTGCCTTGAAAGGGGGGTACGCTGGTCACTGTGCCTTGAAAGGGGGGTACGCTGGTCACTGTGCCTTGAAAGGGGGGCACGCTGGTCACTGTGCCTTGAAAGGGGGGCACGCTGGTCACTGTGCCTTGAAAGGGGGGCACGCTGGTCACTGTGCCTTGAAAGGGGGGCACACAGCGCTGGTCACTGTGCATTGAAAGTGGGGCACACTGGTCACTGTGCATTGAAAGGGGGGCACGCTGGTCACTGTGCATTGAAAGGGTGGCACGCTGGTCTCACGACGCAATGCTATGGGGCTGGTATGTAATTTTTTCCGGGGCTGGTATGTAATTTTTTCCAGGGCTGGTTTTCATACCCAGTCCGGCCCTGAGTGTGTGTTACAGACGGTTATTCTAAAGTCATAATTGATATTTGTAAAATCACGAGCGTCCTCTAGGCTCATTATAACATAGAGGTGGTGGCAGAGAAAGGGTTAATTGTTTAATTAGCCCGGTGACAATCGCTCTCAGTCTGCTGGCATCTAGTTTGTGGTCCCGCAAACTGGACAATCTGTGTGCCGGGTGCAGATGAGAGTGGCATTGTTACGCAAGTGACGGCAGGGTGTGAGATTGCTTAGTCTTTGGTCACGAGGTGGATGAGAAGGCCAGGGGTCTGATACCCACCACTGTCACAGGGTACATTCACACTAGCCTGTATGGTAAAAAACAGTGTTTACTTTCAAGGCTTCCACAGTGCCAGCTCTGACAGGGAGCAGTATGCTGAACAATTCAGCGCATTGCATTGTTTGTTTTCTTTTATAACTTTATTTGAACACTTAATGCATGTCACTGTACAACAGCGTGTTGGTTTGTGCAATGTGATGCCATCCAGTGCAGTGTGACGAAAGATCTGCCGATTGTACGCTTGTTAGTATGGTGCCTCCGACAGCTGTCTGCGCACATTCTGCGGACAAGAGTCTTTCTTGTAAACATGAAAATTTTTGTATGCCGACACCAGAACGGACGATTGTTCGCCAGTCAGTACAGAAATCAGCCGACAGACCGCAGATTTGCAAGACTGGGCATGCTCAGAAAAGAAAAAACACAGGGAAAGTTAACCATTACATGACATCACTTCTGCAGTCAGCTGAAGTCGGCAGACAAAATTCTTGTGCTGTCTTTGCACTTTTCAACAGACATCGACATCCCGGGGAGAAAAGACGAACGTTTGTATGACGACGATCGGTACGTGTGTACGGGGCTTTAATCCTGGGGAAGGGTGTGGTTCACCTTTCCAGGAACCTTAGCATAAGGCCTACCATACACAGTTCAAATTTTGGGCAGTTTAGCAGGAACTGGCTGAGAGTCTAATCAATAATGGGCAGGCTGAATTTACCAATCTGTTCAACTGATCAACTTAGGTACAACCAGCCTGCCGGATTCTCTTGCGATTATCATTGTCTTCTCCTCCCGGCAGGGACAGCTTCCCCCCTCGACGGGAGAAGACAATGGCCCGGCAGACGGGATTCCTGCATCATCAATGTCTGTGTAACCACGGGTTGCAGGAAAGAGATTCAGTGGCGGCCGGTGTGTTGGGGGCGCAGGGGCGCCACCCCCCCTATCCATGCGTCCGGCCCCCTAATCTACATGTGGGGCGCCGGACGCATTGAGTTCAATGGGCTTTTTTTTTTTGCATCACCTGATTAGAGCCAGAGGCTCTAATAGGGTGATGCAAAGGGTGGACCCGGGGCGCAGAGCAGTCCGCCCCGAGCCCACCCATTGTGTGACAATAGCGAATACACGCTTCCAATTGGAATAGCGATACGCGCTTCCTGATTGGCCGAAAGGCAAACCCCATGCCATTGGCTGGGGAGGAGGTTGGAGGCGGGAGCCGGGAGCCGAGGACTGAGGACTCAAGGAGACGCCGCAATGCCGGAGAAGCCGCGAGCCACCGCTGCTTCCACCTCAAGCTGACCGACTCCGCTCTCCATTGTGTGCAGGACTTTCAGAAGGCGCAGGTAAGTCACCGCATCTGTCAGTGTGTGTGCCCGGAGCCATTCATTGCAATACTAATTATTCTACGTAATGTCATCAGTCAGTGTGTGCCCTGATCAGTGCAATACTTTACCCTGTGTGTCTGTAGAATACCCAACTCATGGGCAGCATCTGTCACTGAGTCCCGATCAATGCAATACTTTACCCATATGTGTTTGCTGTACACCATCAGCCAGTGTTTGTCCTGATCGATGCAATATTTATAGCCAATCATCAGTGCTGTACTGTACCTGTCAGCGTGTGCCCCGATCAATGCAATACTTTATGCCCACATATATCAGCTGTACTACATCTGTCAGTGTGTGCACCCAGATCTGATCCATGCAATACTTTACCCCAAATATATCTGCTGTACTGCATCTGTAAGGGTGTGCCCAGACCCGATCATTGCAATATTTTACCCAAATATATTTGCTGTGCAGTACTCATCAGTGAGAGCCCAGGGCACGCTAGCATCTCTGCATTGAAAGGGGGCACGCTGATCTCTGTGCATTGAAGGGGGCACGCTGGTCTCTGTGCATTGAAAGGGGGCACGCTGGTCTCTGTGCATTGAAAGGGGGCACGCTGGTCTCTGTGCATTGAAAGGGGGCACGCTGGCATCTCTGCATTGAAAGGGGGCACACTATACCTTGATTACTGAAGGCCCCTTTCACACTTTTGTGACTTCAAAAAATTTTGAGCACCAGCCGCCACTGCCGTGTATAGACAACCTACGTTGGCACCTTTTTGTGGCCAGGCCCTCTAAACTTTTATAATAATGATATGACCACCATCTCACCTCTTCTAATCATCTGATTTGACTATCCTACATCCGTGTGTTACAGGAAAAACAAATAGCACACAGATGCGGTGCAAGCTTCAAAATTCAATCATTGTAAAAACAATATGATAGACAAGAGAACGAAGCTACATTGCACTCAGTGAACACTTTATTATAGAAAAATCATCTTAAAGATCCACATTTAACAAAGAGAAAGCACATTATACCCTACCCACCATAAAAATTACAGATCAGTCCTTAAAAACCCAGCTGACCTGGGGTACCCCACATGCACCCGCACACACGCTAAGGATGGAACCTCTTAATTTCATGGGTAATAAAATTCCCCGTTTTCCTCTCAGAATAATCTCCTCTCTATCGTATGGGTATCACCGTCAAAAATATACATTGCAATTGTCTTGCATGTTGTTTCTGCATCTTTTTACATTCAAGTTATTTTTGGATAACAGATACTTGTACTCCTACAATTTCTGACAGTTTTTTTTTTTTGTAACATTTCTTATAAATGAATATATGTGTATAAGAAACATAAAGTAAGTCCATCTTCAGACATGTTACACACATCAGGGCTCATTGCATCCCTCCGAGCCCTCTAAGTCCATTTACATGTTCATTTACATGGCCCTACATGGACAAGTGGTTATAATACTCTATAATTATTTCAGTATTCTGTTATGCCCTTGTGGCTCTGTTAAGAAATACTTGCACAGCAAAACCAATGCACTACCCATTATGTCCTTTACTCACGCATACAAAAAAAAAAAGTATGCACACCTAATTCAAGGAGTTTCACTCCTCCACAGCTTCCCCAACACTTTGTTTAACCAATAGCCTCAGCTTGAGTTAAATTACCAAACCAAAAATCAATATATCGCCATTGCACTTATCTTATATCAGCCTTTCTCAACCAGGGTTCCATGGAGCCCTAGGGTTTCACTGAAGGTTGCTAGAAGTTCCTTGAGCAATTTTGGTTGTTTAGATAAGTTGTCTCCCAAGAGGTCACTAAAACTGGAAAGATATTTCAAGGGTTCCTCCATTTTAAAAAGGCTAGAACGGGCTAGAATAAATGAACATACATAGAATTTCTACAATTGTTTTTTCATGATTAAGGCTCAGTTCAGATCTCTGCATGCACGTTTAAGCATGCGCGTTGTGGGTGGGGCGACCTCTTCATTTCAATGGGCTAACCTACCCATTAAAAAAGTGGTGAAAGAAATCCCCAACCTTTTTTTTTTTTTATATAAAATTGTGCTGCAGCACCATGTGAATTGGCAAACACAAAAACCTTGCGCGGGTGCCGATGCATGAAATAATGGCACGCCCGTGCGTCTGGTAAAGTGTAGCCCTTTTCTCTGCAGGTCGGGAATGCGCACAATTTTGCGCATGTTCCCCATGCGCAGAGATGTGAACTATGAATTAATGCAAATTACCTTTTTAGTTCATCTTCACCTGGCTATGATTTTCTAAAACTAAAAATGTTCAAACGTGGCTCCCCACTATGGGGGTGTCTTGTATGCTATTGTTATACAGAACATAGCCAGAATAGTCATTTCCTGCTCATTTTATTGGCTTACAGCTGTTCCCTGCTGTTTCTACCTATTAAAACACTGTGATTGACTATAGCAGGAAGACCCTCCCACTTAGCACTCCAGAAGTTGGAAGTGGGTACAATATGTGACCGAGTCTGAATAAAAATGGCAGAAGGTAGGACTCTGCAATGAAGTTGGCTAAAATCCATGCAATATATGGAGGACTGTGATTTTGTTTAACCACTTGCCTACTGTGCACTTAAACACCCTTCCCATCCAGGCCAATTTTCAGCTTTCAGCGCTGTCACACTTTGAATGACAATTGCGCGGTCATGCTACACTGTACCCATATGAAATTTTTATCATTTTTTTCACACAACGAGAGCTTTCTTTTGGTGGTATGTAATCATCTCTGGGTTTTTTATTTTTTACAAAAAAAAAAGAATAAAGACAGAAAATTTTGACAAAAAAAAAAAAAAAAGTTTTTCTTATTTTCTGCGAGTAAATTTTGAAAATAAATTTTTCTCCTTCACTGATGTGCGCTGATGAGGCGGCACTGATGGGCACTGATAGGCTGCACTGATGGGCACTGATGAGGTGGCACTTATGGGCACTAATGAGGTGGCACTTATGGGCACTGATGAGGAGGTACTAATAAGCCGCACTGATGAGCATTGATAGGCGGCATTGATAGGCGGCACTGAGAGGCGGCACTGATGAGCACTGATAGGCGGCACTGATGAGCACTGATAGGCGGCACTGCTGGGCACTGAGAGGTGGCACTGCTGGGCACTGAGAGGTGGCACTGCTGGGCACTGAGAGGCGGCACTGAGAGGTGGCACTGACGGGCGGCACTGATGGGCACTGGCGGATGGCACTGGACACTGATGGGTGGCACTGATGGGCAGCACCATAGTGCTGCCAGTCAGTGCTCATCAGTGCCTAGATGAGCAGGCACTGATGGGCACTGACTAGCAGCACTATGGGCACTGATTGTGGGCATTGATGGGGGGCACTGATGGCGGGCACTGTGGGCACTGATGGGGGGGTACTGTGTGTGTGTTTTTACCTTCAGTAATCAGGGCACTGGTGATCAGTGCCCTGATTACATGTCTCTGTGTCCCCGGCGCTGTGAGGCTCCCCCTCCTTCCTCACACTGCAGGCTCCGTGTGAGGAAGGAGCGCCGGCGATGAGAGATGATCTCATATGTTTACATATGAGATCATCACTCATTGGACGGCCCGATCACGTGGTGAATGGCCGCTGTGATTGGCCATTCACCACGATCTGTGGTGTGACACAGATTTTCCCGGCAGCGCGCTCGCGGGAGCGCGCTGGGGGCGTGTCACTGGGAGGCCGTTTAAAAACGGCCTCCCGAAAATTCGAGTCCGCGCTGCAGCCGTATATAGGCTGTAGCGCGGATGGGAAGAAGTTAAAAAATATAGTAACGCAAAAAAAAAAAAGAGGGGGGGGGGTTTCCTTAATTTTAGTTATGTGAATTGGATGTGCAGCACTGCAATCCCATTAAAGTTTACACTTTTTTTGGTTACAAGAGTTCAACTGGACATAAAAAAAAATGGATTTTTGTCTTACCATAAAATCCTTTTCTCTGATGTTCATTGACAGACACAACTTCATATCTTCATTGACTGATGGGTTATACTGCTCTCCATGGGAGTAGGACACTCCCACTTCCTGCTATATGATCTCAGTTTGTAATAAGCAGTGTCAGAAGAATACATAACCCAACTCCACAGAGGGGTGGATGCTGTGTCCATCAATGAACATCAGAGGAAAGTATTTTACGGTAAGAAAAAATTCCAGTTTTCTCTTTCATTCATTGATGGACACAGCTTCATATCTTCAATGACCAATGGGACGTCCCAAAGCAGTGTCAGTATGAGGGGTGGGAAAAAACACAGCAAAAAAACTGAATTCCCCACAGGGCTTAATGAAGCCAACCAGGTAACCAGAGAGCTCAACTAGGAACAACTGGAGCTCACCTACCAAGAAAATTACACCATCAAGAGGTAGCAGCCTCTGCAACAGTAATGCCAAAAACAGCATCTGCAGATGCGAAAACATCAACCTTGTATAACTTGGTGAATGTGTGTACAGACGACCAGGTGGCCGCTTTGCAAACCTGGACCACTGACGCCTAATGACAGAAGGCCCAGGAGGCACTAAGCGCCCTCGTAGAATGTGCCTTAACGGGGAAAGGAGGAACCTGACCCTTGATGGAATAAACCTGCACCACTCTCTGCCTGATCCATCTGGAAATGGTCGCAGAGGATGCGGATGAAAGCCACTTTCTGTGACAAGGTAAGCAGAGGAATCTCACAAATATTTTCAAAGGGCTGTTTTTGAAGAACCGACAGTGCCAGATCCCACAGGGGCACCAGGGACCGTACCAGAGAAGCCAGGTGGCGAACCCCCTGCATGAAGGTGTGAACCAAAGAATTTGTGGCCAACAGCCTTTGGAAGAAAATTGTCAAGGCTGAAATCTGGACCTTGATGGTGCCCAGGGCCAAACCTTGATCTACACCTCTTTGTAGAAGCTCCAGCAAACGTAATACCGAAAAGGAACGGGGGGAAACCTTCCCCGAGACTCACACCAAGCAATGTGCACCTTCCAAACACGATGGTGAATCTTCTGAGAAGTAGATTTCCTAGTTTTCAACAGAGTAGGAATCACCAAATCCAACAACCCCCTGTCCCCCAGTTCCCCTGTTTTCAATAGCCAGGCCGTTAAAGCCAGCGACTGTAAAGCAGGCTGGAAGATTGGTCCTTGAGACAAGAGGTCTTCTCTGAGAGGTAGTCGCCACGGAGCATAGGCTATCAGTCTTACCAGGCCTGCGTACCAAGACCGACGAGGCCAGTCTGGGGCCACCAGAATAACTGTAATCACTTCTGCTTTGATACTGCACAGAAGTCATTGCAGAAGCTGTAGCGGAGGAAAAGCATATATTAAGCGATACCGGCCCCAAGGGGCCACCAAAGCGTCTGCGGCGTCTACCAGAGGGTCTCGGACCTTGCCACAAACCTTGGAACCTTCCAGTTCATGCGCAAGGCTAACAGGTCCACATCGGGGGGTCCCCCACCAGAGACACAGTTGTTGAAACACATCCGGGTTGAGGGACCATTCGCCCGGACTCAAGGCCTGCCGATTGAGGTTATCTCTCTGCCAATTTTCCACCCCCCGGATTATGCACAGCAGAGAGGGCTGGAACAAATCGTTCTGCCCATTACAGAATGCCGGCCACTTCTTTGGCTGCTAGGGCACTTGTGGTGACCCCTTGATGATTGACATATGCCATGGCCGTTAGCGTTGTCCGATTAAATCCTTACCGGTCACCCCTGCAGACAATCCGTCCACTGGGTCAGGCAAAGCCTGATCGCCCGAATTTCCAGGATGTTGATCGGCAGACTGGACTCCTCCTGAGACCAGACTCCCTGGGCTGATTCCGTGCCAAGGACACCTCTCCATCTGGACAGGCTGGCGTCTGTGGAGACCATTTTCCAGTACAGGGAAAGAAAGGATTTTCCCTGTCGAAGTGCCAGGGAGCGAAGCCACCAAATTAGGTATCCCCTCGTACCCAGGCTCAACAGGATCAGATTGTCCAGGGACAGTGGATTCTTGTCCCATTTTCCTAGAATTTCTTTTTGCAGAGGTCTCGTATGGAACTGAGCAAATGAGACTGCCTTGAAGGTGGAGACCCTTGTCCCTGGGGACGTTGGGGGGTTATGGGCCCACTCTTAGGGGATAGCAGGGCTGGTGGTCTCTGTAGGATTCCCCTTCTGGCCGGGTTGTTAGTTCTCCCTGCTCCCGCTGGGGGCGCTGTGTGGGGTGCTGTAGGGGGTCTCCCTGGGGTCCCCGATGATAGCCAGCACTTGCATGCAAGTCCTGAGAGATGACCGGCGGTTGGATAACAGGAGCCGAAATTTCAGCAGGCTGAATCCAGAGTCGGACCCAGGTAGTCCAGCATGTTGGGCGGAGTCAGAGCTGATTTCTGAAAATTCAGAGTCCAGCTGAACTCTTGCAGAGTGCACACCGTGATGTCCAGATCTTCCTTCAGGACAGACTCTGCTCTCAGAAGGAATTTGTCCAGGTACCCCAGTACCAAGATCCCCCTCTGCCTGAGTAAGGCTAACACTGGGGCCAACACTTTTGTGAACACCCGAGGAGCTGAGGCGAGACCAAAGGGTAACGCCACAAATTGATAGTGCTCCTCTTCCATGGCAAAGCGAAGAAAACGCAGATGTCCGACATTATTGGGATATGGAGGTAAGCGTCCTTGATATCGATAGAGACCAGAAAATCTGCTTGATGAAGGAAAGTCATTACCGTGCGAATAGACTCCATTCTGAATTTCTGAACCCGCACAAAGCGGTTCAGGGCCTTGAGGTCCAAGATTGGACGGACCTTGCCCTCCTTCCTGGGAACAGTAAATAGGTTTGAATAAAACCCCTGAAAAAGTTCAGACTCTGGGACTGGTACAATGACTCCTTGAGACAGCAGATCCTGAACCGCCCTGAGAAGGTCCTGAAGCTGATCCGGGAACAGGCGCAGGTTGGAAGGAAAGAACCTTGCCAGGGGGCAAGGTCCGAAACTCGATCTTGTAACTGGACCGGATCAACTCCTGGACCCATTTGTCTTAAATGAAAGAGGTCCACTGGTCCAGAAAGAAGCAAAGATGTACCCCCACCCCATGTACGGGTGAGGGTGTCCCTTTCAGGCAGAGGAGGGCTTGTCTGCGGGGCAATCAGAGCCCACTTTAGACTTACCAACCCAGGGTCTCTTGGAACCTCCCAAAAAGGTACGGGAGGATTTAGAACCCTTGTGCTATGACCCTGCAGGACAAAAGGGCCGCTTGTGGGTTACAGGCGGAGTGATATCAAATGCACTCCGCCTGTGACCAATACAGGAAACATCGCCTCTTCCTCCCCTCCAGTGCGGCGCCGCTGCTAGCTAGCATTTACCGCCAGCAGAACACACAGCAGTACCAGCCAGAGCCAGCAGTACCCACAGCAGTACCAGCCAGAGTCAGCAGTACCAGCCAGAGTCAGCAGTACCCATAACAGTACCAGCCAGCAGTACCTACACAACAGTACCAGCCAGCAGTACCTACACAACAGTACCAGCCAGCAGTACCCATAGCAATACCAACCAGCAGTACCAGCCAGCAGTACCCACAGCACAGTACCAGCCAGCAGTACCCAAGGCAGTACCTACAGCACAGTACCAGCCTGAATCAGCAATACCCACAGCAGTACCAGCCTGAGCCAGCAGTACCCACAGTACAAGCCAGTAGTACCCGCCAGCTGTACCCACCAGCAGTACCAGCCAGCTATACCCACCAGCATTACCCGCCAGCAGTTCTTTTCAAAGCTTACCACCATAAAGTCGACTGCATTCCAGACTGACCGACGCAAACCTGGAAAACCAGTTGCGAGTAGCAACATCATCAATACCAGCTAACATCACACACCTCACCAAAGAGAAGTAGTTGCAGCCATCACATTAGGGGTGAGTTAATTAAATTTTTGACCAAGTATAACAGGCACATTTTTAAGTTGATAATTTTGTACGGCCCCCCCGAATGATTTTATAAATGCCCAAATGGCCCTTGGCAGAAAAAAGGTTCCCCACCCCTGCGTTAAGGTCTGGGAGACCAAGGTTATGGCAAACACCAGCCTCAAGATTGAACCTGCCACGGTAATAAGATAGTGGACCAGAGATTCAGCCTTCCTATCTACAGGGTTTTTAACAGATGGAGCATCCTCCACTGGTAGCAACGTGACTTTATTTAACCTAGAAACCTGAGAATCCACCACCGGTGGAACTGTCAGTTTCTTTAGGAGGGACTCTTCAAATGGATAACTCCTAGCAAAACGCTTAGATATCCCAACCATGCGTTTTGGGAAACCCCACTGACTAGCGACAATCTTGTTGAAATAGGCAGGAAAGGGGAACACCTTAGTCACCTCGGATGGCCTGCGGGTGCCAAATTGCACTGGCGCGGCCGACACAGCATTAGCTGTATCCTCTATTTTGAATGTTTTCAGCACTGACAGTACCTCCACAAGAGCCTTTTCCTGCGCAGATGTTGTGGAAGAGGAATCATCCTCACTATCAGAGCACTTCAAGTGTGTGGACGTAGACCCCGTGGGGTGACTCTCGTCCTGGGCGGCCGAATCAGCCTCAGAGTCTGAGGAAGCAGAGGAAGCAGGTGAAGCCTTAGAACGCTTTTTACTAGGTCTCGTTTGGAGAACCATGTCCACTTTAGAATCCAATGAGTGCAGGACCGCAGTCATGGCCGCCAGGGCAGACTGAGACCCAGAGGGTCCCACAGCTTCTGAGAGTGGGTTAGGTGGTGACACATGCTCTAGGGGCTACATGGTACCCTCGGGACAGCGAGCAAAAAGTAATGTAAAAACGATGTGAAAAAAAAACAAGAAAAACCCCACCGCTGCACCGATAGCACTACAGGTCCAACAACGCTGTTATAGCAGAAAAAGGGAGATATACCGCCCCAGGAACTCACCACCAACTGACTTAGGGGGGGGGGGGGGGGGAAGAAGCGCCAACTGCCTGCTGCATGGCGATCAAAAGGAAAGAGGAAACAGCTGAGGTTCCCCCGCAGAGCATCGCTCTATTGTTGTTTGAAGAAATTGGCCGCCGTATGTACAGTATAGGAACCACCAAAACATGGACGCCCGATCCCATGTATGCGGCCACTAGAAAATGGCAGCGCCACGCGATGAGGTGCGTGATTCCTGGGACCCACAGGGACACTGCGGTACTGTTACCAGCAAGGGGGGCCTATACAGGGATCCCCCTGGACAAATACCACACAAAAAGGCAAGTGGAGCCGTCGTCAGCACACTCCCCCAACCGCCCCCCCCCCCCCCCCAGAAGCTCTGAAGCAGTCGGGTCTCTCGGCGAAACCGGTCAGGCGGACGTTCCTGTGTTCGATGCACCTCCATCCCACTTATGTGGTCTGTTTTTCATGGGAGCTTTGGATCGGGAATGGAAGAAACAATTGCTTTTTGAACTGCTACAAAAAATTTCTGGGAGGAAGCCAGCTTGACTGTGGAGAAGACTTTGTGTGTATACTTTTGAGAATCAGGATCCGAACTCCAACCATTCATGTTTCCCTCACAAGATTGCTGGAGCTTTAGATATAACTTCTAAGCAGTGGCTAAAATTTCTTTCTATTGAACTAATGAGGGATAGCCCCTCCTTTGATTGGAGATTTCTACACATACATGACTTTCTGCATGATCAGGGAGTGGTGCAATATCTCAAGATCCTGTGCGAGGGAGACATAGGGATTATGACTTTATGCATTTATTGTATGTGCCTCCTCTGGACCACAGTGGATATGTGTAAATCCCCATTATATATTTCATGAGTGGGTCAGCTCATGCAGATAGAAATCTTTAGCCTTACTGCAACTGCGTTTATTGCACATCAACTTGCCATGGACATTTGTTTCCACATTTTGTGAGGAATCTACTTAATTAATTAATCTTTAAACATCTTGTTATATCATGGGAATCATTGGAAATGCATATCCATTTTTTCATTGAATGCAATAATTTTTGGAAAGAGTTTTTTGCTTTTCCAATCATACTTTGACCAACAGACCTCCTCCATAGGGGCGTTCAGTTGCCTTGGCTGCATATAGATGTTATATATTATCCATGGTGTTTATTTGTATACTTAACAACATTTAGCTGGTTTTTCTCCCCTGAATTTACACTGATGCATTTATTTACCCAATTAATTGTTCCAAAGAACACCATTTAAGTTCCCTGTATTCTATACAATGCTACATGTGTGGGGGAATTATCATAATTAAGGGCAGATAGTTGTGTCATACATATATCATATCCCCCCTTTTTCACACTCAATATTGCACTTTTAGGTAGACAGACACACATATAGAGAGGGGGGAGGTGCTAGTAACATGGGGGGGTTCCATGTTTTTATTGTGTTGTATGTCTTATGTGTTTTGTTTTATGCACATTTTTAGATCATGTTGAAGATTAAAAGTGTATTAAGATGACCATATGTAGCCCTATTGCATTTGTACAGTGAATTTTAGTGGCACATATATATATATATATATATAGTTAATTTTTTGCTGGGTACAAATGCATATTCTTTTCTTTTTGAATTGTAAGGAGGTTGAGCTGACATCCATTTAAATTTGGGTTTTGTGGTGTATTGAATTGTGGAGAGGCTCCCTCCTTATTGGTCTAGATAGGACTTCAAGATTTTGTTTTTCTAGTCACACAGGGAAGGCAACACAATGTCTTCATTCAGATGGAAAACAGAAACAAACTTAGGAAGGAAAGACTGACAAGGGCGAAGCACCACTTTATCTCTGTGAGCCACCAGGTAAGCTGAACGACGAGACAACGCCACCAGCTCCAACACCCTGCGTGCAGAAGTAATAGCCACCAAGAAGGCTACCTTCTGGGACAATGTAAGCAGAGGAAGCTCTTTGAGAGGCGGTTACCGGAGAACCAACAGCACCAAACTGAGATCCCCCGGAGGCAATGGAGACTGTACTGGGGGAGCCAAGTGGCGAACCCCCTGAATAAAGGTGCAAATCAAAGAATGCGTAGCCAAAGGACGGTAAAAAAAAGGCCGCCAAGGCCGAAAAACCAGGCCCTTGACGGTACCCAAGGCCAAGAGAATGCCAAAATCCGAGCCACGAACGGGGGTGACCTCTAAGAGACTCACTCCATGCAATGTACGTCTTCCAGGCGCGATTGTAAATCTTCCTAGAGGTAGATTTTCTAGCCTTTAACAGCATGGGAATCACCAATTCTGACAACCACCCCATCCTTCAGCATCGGGCTTTCAACAGCCAAGCCGTTAAAACCAGCGACTGTAAAGCAGGATGGAAGATTGGCCCCTGGACCAATAGATCTTCTCAGAGAGGAAGTCTCCAAGAAGCAGCAGTGACCAGCCATACCAGATCGGAGTACCAAAAGCGGCGAAGCCAGACTGGAGCCACTAGAATGATCGGGATCCCTTCTGCCTCGATCCTGCACAGGAGGCTTGGCAGAAGCTTGAGAGGGGAGAAGGCATAATCAGAGCCACTAGTGTGTCTGTGGCGTCGGCTAGAGTATCCTAAGAGCGTACCTCTGTACCTTACTGTTAAGGCGGGAGGCCAACAGGCCCACCTTAGAATGCCGGCTACTTCCTGAAATGCCAGGACATTTATTGTGCCCCTTTGGTGATTGATTGGCCACAGCTGAGGCATTGGCCAATTGGATTTGCCTAAGATGATTGTCCAAAGATCCAGACAAGGTCTGAACACTCAAATTTCCAGTACATTGATCGTCAGTCTGGACTCCTCCAGAATCCAGACCCCCTGAGCACAATCTGTGCCAAGAACGCCTCCCCACCCGGACAGGCTGGCATCCGGGTTGACCACCGTCCAGTATAAAGGAAGGAAAGAACAGCCCTGTTGATGTGCTGGAGAACAAAGCCACCAACACAGGGATCCTCTTGTACCTTAGCTCAGGATCAGGTTGTCTAGAGACTGTGGACCTTGTCCCATTTGACAAAAATCCCTTTGCAGAGATCTCGAATGGAACTCTGCAACAGAACCGCTTCAAAGGTAGAAACTGTTAGGCCCACGCATGTAGGTCCAGGAAGACAACCAACTGCTGAACAAAAGCAGCAGAATTGCATCCTGAAGTTTGCCCAGAGGCAAGATACTCTGGCTGAGGTCGAGACCAGAGACAGGCCCAGGCAGTCCAACTTGGTGGACGGAACCAGAAAAGATTCTGAAAATCAGAATCCCACTGCACTCCTTTAGAATTCACAGAATAATTTCCCCGTATTCCATCGGAACTGTTGGGGCCACTGTTCACGCCCGAGGAAAACCAGCAGCAAACCCAAAGGAAGCCCCCTTTCAGAGCACATGGCAAAAGCCAGCTCACAACCTACAGGGAGGGAGGTGGGGGGTAAGGAAGACCCACGGTGACCCTAGAGGTGCTGGGGAGAAGGAGGGGAAACCGGGGGTCCCACCCCCCCCCAGGGAGGGGCCCATGTCCACCCCAAAACCCGCAAGGGGAAGAGGGGGGACAACTACTTACCATACCAAGGAATCGGCAGGGCACCACTCCGGACAGAACACCTTTCCAACGGAATGGGGGGTGTTCTTGGCCAGGAGGAACGCTGCGACTCAGGCCGCGACCAGGTTGTATGTGCGAGATGTTTAAGTCGCAGGCTAGCCCCTGTCCAGTGGGGATCTAGAATACCTAGTCTGTCACCCAGTCCAGCAGTTGATTGTAGTTCTCACAGGAACAGAAAATATTAAAAGAAGAAAAAATTTAATTTAAAAAGGAAAAAAATGCTAGGACCAAAGATCCCGGCAAGGAACTAGGTCCTTACTCCTGACTAGGCAGAAAAAAACGGAATGCCTATAGCAAAGTGTGGGAGCATATCCCCTGGGACTGCCCCATAGATGTGGTAAAGCTTTTTCCTGTCTAGTGTCCTACTTCTGTAGGGGGCAGCATAACCAAATGGTTAAGAAGATTCTGAAGCTGTGTCCGTCAATGAACGAAAAAGAAAAGCATTTGTTAACATGCATTACTGCAACACATGGTAACACGCGATCGGCAAAGTGGTGCATTGCAGTGCTATTCATTTTGAATGGCACCACAACACATCTGAAAGCATGTGTAAAGCGCTGCGCCAACTGTTGACACTATATAAATCCTGTATATTAATAATATTAATGTGCATTGGAGAAGACCACAGCGCACAGGTAGGTGGTGCGATGCATTTAAAAAATAAAAAGAAAAAAGAAATACCCACTTGTAGGTATGTTGCAGTTTGTTGGCAGACTTGATGCAATGCTTTCCAGTGTGTAACACCAAATGTTTTTGTGTGTGCCTAATACACTACACAGGTGTAAAGGAGCCCTTTAGGATTTAGAGCAGTATTAAACCCAAAACCAAAAATGTAATATATTGCAGCTAACCAATCATTAGATTTGGTGTCTGCATTTGTTTTTTATTAAGCTTTTTCCCTCTGTTTTTGCCTGGTGATCTGGCCAGTAACACACCTTCTGTATTAGAGTGCCCCCACTCAAGATGAAGGAGCACAGTGGGCATAGCAGACAGCAGCACTGTCAGTCTGGGGGGTGGGGGAGGGGAGTGTTAGATGGACTAGATTTAAATACACTAACAAATTGAAGCCACAATCCCAACTAAGACCCCGTTCACACTGGGGCGACCTGTCAGGCGACCTGGTTGCCTGACAGTTCGCCGGCCATAGAGAAGCTGTGGACCCGTTCTAATAGGAGCGACACAAGTCGCTCCGACTTAGAAAAAGGGTCTGGAGCTTCTTTGGGGCGACCCGGAGCGACCTGCATTGACTTCAATGTTATGAAGTCCGTGCCGGCCGATCCGAGGTCGCGGTGCGAGCTGCGCACCGCGACCTGTGAGGTCGCCCCGGCAAGTAGCGTCGTCCCAGTGTGAACGGGGTCTAATACTTGGTAATCAGCTACACCAACATTTTTATTTTCCTTTTGGGATAAATGTTTTACATAAATAAATAAAAGCTGATCGTTGCAAACACCCCTGCCAGTGTTAAAATGGTTTGTCTCATCTCACTAACTGCATTCTGCTGTAGAGCATGTGCTGTTTAAAAACAACAGACTTGCTCTTGCTGTCTGGATCCCCAGATGAAAATAGAAGAAAGAAAACCTAAAAAGAAAAACCAATACAGCCATCACATCTAAGAATTGGTAGGCTGCAAAATAATAAATGTTTCTTTTTGGGTTTGATACCGCTTTAACGTCTACTAACTTAAATAGCAAAATGTAAGTCAACACATCAAAAATATAACATGATTTTTTCATTTTCGAGCATTTGTTCTATTTTCTAATAGTGGGGTCAAATTGATGTTCATTTTTGATCGAAGTGACGAGAACATTTGAAGGAGCAGGATAGAACATTTTTTTTTTTAACAAGCAATTTTCTAACCGTGTAATGTGGTTTTTGTTTGGTAAAGTCCATTCAATTCAAAAATGAAAGCTAAAAGCAACAAAATGTAACTACTTTTGAATGACGTTCCTCAGGTCATCGAATGTACTGAGAATTTTCATACGAATTTTAGTTCTAAAATCTAATAGTGTATAGGAAGCTTAAGCGAGGATAGGTGCTATTGAGTACAATGTATTTCTTTTTGTCCATCTATTTTCCGGCATCAGAAATTGCAGGAAAAAGCCTGAAGATGATGATCAACCCTTAATAAATTGGTCAGGAGGTTCTCTGCTAAGCTGGAAAAATATTTTAGTTAAATAGAATTGAATTGGGAATAGGTCACATAATGGGGCTTATTTACTAAAACTAAAGAGTGCAAAATCTGGTGCAGCTCTGCACAAAAAACCAATCAGCTTCCAGGTTTTAATGTCAAATCTTAATTGAACAAGCTGAAGTTAGAAGCTGATTAGCCACCACGCACAGCTACACCAGATTTTGAGTGCTCCAGTTTTAGTAAATCTCCCCAAATGCATCATACATTGGGATCCCAAAGGAGCTTATAAAGAATGTCACATCGTGTATCACTATACCAAGCGTAGACCAAAATAACGAATTACAAAATGAAAGAAAAGTATTAAAGCTATAACAAAACAATAGTCATTTGTCTCCTCATAGTGGAGCTACTCAAAGTTAGCACCTATTTTGCCCACATGCTACCTACAGCAAGGAGGCTACAACCACACATCAGAATAGAATAATAAAATGACATACTCCATAAAGTCTTATAGTTAATGGGTGTACACCTTTACTTACCATAGGAGGAAGACGGAGACCAGGTAACCCCAAATATCTGATTAAAACAATCACACATTTTTCTATCGTCCTTTTTTTAATTTCCCCACGTCGGATAGTCCCTCAGCTCCTGTATATCCCACCGCAGACTCACCACCGGGCACAGCATAAGCCAGGACGCACACAGAGAATGGCATATAACCCCTGTAGATTAGCACAGCGGCCCCGTCAGCATTTCAGAAAAGCTGTTCACAAACATCGACCATTGTCCAGCACGGGCTGGGTTTAACAAAGCAAAGACAAAATCCCTTGTTTAAAGCTTTTGGGGAAAGGGAGAAGAGACAGGCATCTGGGCAAAACTGCAGAGCTAGTTGATCTAGTGGTGATCACTTGACAAATAGGGGGACAGGTCAGTGAAGGGTAGTGACAGGTCTGTACAATGGACACCTACTTCACGAGAGAGAACACCGGAGACATTGAACGTGGACCTCAACTGGAGTAGTGTACAAAGCAAACCTATATATACAAACTATATATATATATATAAGGGAGAAGGTCTTTACATGTTTTCACTTTCATCACAATCCCAAAAAAATGAAGGGATTTACTCTACAATTTAGGAAATGTGAAGAGCCCTTGGAATCATTCCGCCATGTTGAAATGGCCAACTGCACATCCAGACCTGCTGGTTTATAGCATAGAAAGCACCTGATAACTAATTTATCTTAGCTTGTATACAGCTGTTTCAGACTTCTTATCCTCCACTTGTGCTGAATAAAGAAATTATGAGGGCTGTACCAAAAAGAATGCAAAATTGGGCAAAACATTTTTCAAATTTCACAAGTTGATAGAGTAACTCTTCCTCTATAGCAGCGGTCTCTAAACCAATGCAGCCCTTTGCTTGCCTTTATCCAGCCTTTGGGACACAATTCTTCCAACTGACACCAAAGATGGAGCATACATTTTTCCTCTGACAGCATTGATGGGGCACTATTTCTTCCACTAACACCAAGGATGGAGTACTATTTCTCCCGCTGACACCAACAATGGGGCACTATTCTCCCCAATGACACCGATGATGGGGGGCACTGTTCCTCCCACTAATATTAATGATGGGGCACTATTCCTCCTCCTCCTCCTAACCACTGTGTGCTGTGTAATTTTTTTACTCCCACTGACCTCCAAGCCAGAGTCGTTATCTACTCCCACTAGCCACAGTCCAGCCATGCTAAAGACTGAAGGACAGTTAAGTGGCCCATTGCTTAGAAATTTTGGAGACCCCTGCTCTTCTTCTCTTTCATTGCAGGTAAATGATTGATTCCAAGTAGAAGCTAAGTGCTGTCTTTGAGTTCTCGACGAAGAAGGGGTGCCAACTGTCCAACATCCCCAAAAGGCTGTTTAGGGAGATGACACCATTGACAAGATCAATGTCTTTTTATTAGTGACTCTTATCAATGGTGTAACATTCTGTAGCTTTCTGTGGATGTCAAATAGCCTGAACCCCTCCCTCATCATGAAATCAATGACAGCACATTGCTTCTGCTTTGAATCCATTTTTTACATGCAATGACAGAGAAAAGGTACTATAGTGGAAGAGTTACTATACCAACATGTGAAATCTGAGCAACCTATGTAGAGTTAAATAAAAATTAAAACAAAGTAATAGATTACTTTTGGTACAGCCCTCATATTACTTCTACTGAGTAGGGCATGGCCACAGTCAAATTGTTCAATGCTGAAAATTTGATAAGTTATGGCCCCCATGGTTGGACACTCTGGGCCTTGCCCAGTTGACCTCATTATGGATCGCCCGCTAATTGGCCGGGGGGTAAATAGCAAATCTAGTATGATGGTGTCTTTGGGCAGTGGGGTATATATACCTGACTTACCATGTACATGTAATTTTGTCTTTTGAGTTTTGATCACTATACCCTGTCGTTTAATGCCATGTTGCATGTAGGATTCAAAACTAGTATGTATTACTGTGGTTCAAATGTTATGAAATTTGTAATGCTTGCACAAATTGTTTAATAAAGCTTTATTTGAGAAAAAAAACAATGCCAGAAAATGCAAAGTAAAAACATAATACATTGTTTTCAATAGAACCTGCTCCAACTCAAACCAAGGGGAATAAAGTGAACACGTGTGAGCAAGTGGCATTGGATCCCCCAGGGAGCAAAGTCTAATGGCCAGCCACTGTTCCATCAGGGACCCTTTTAGAGGGATTTGGGCTGACTCCAGTTTGCAACCTGCACCCTGCTTTATTGTGTGCAGACTAATCCACACCAGGAGAAGCAGAGTGGAACGTTGTTCTAGTGGCAGTAATGAAGACAGGAACCATGCTGCTGAAAGAGACTGAAGAGTATGGAGCACACTGAAGCAGGCAGGGACATGGAACAGTTGTGTACAAAAGGGAACAGCAGAACAGACCTGGCAACAAAATGGTAGACACTGACACAGGAGTGTAGTGGATGAACAGCAGACTGGACCAGGCAGTGAAACTGTGGACCTCACCACAATACAGCACAGGGTGCCTGAACAGCCAATCACAAGGCCCCAGCATTGCCATATCTGATAGGTGGAATATTCTTAGCTCCGTGAAAAGCTAGCCACACACAGCAAATTTCAGCCAATTCCTAATTTATTTATCTTTAACTGCGTTGGTGCTGAAAAACTAAAAAGAAAAACGGTTAAGTGAACAAAAAACATGCATGTGAAACAGCTCCTGAGAATCTTGACCAGTGGGTCAAGCAGTGTCAAAACATGAGGGGTCGGAACAGCAAAAAAATTCCCAAAAGCTCAACAAAAAACAACTGGAGCCCACCTGAAAATAACTCCCCCAAAGAGGGAACAGACCCTCTAAACAGCAGCCTGCAAAACCTTGCGGTCAAATGAGGCATCCGCAGGCAACAACACATCCACTTTATAGAACTTTGTAAAAGTGTGCACCGACGACCATGCAGCCACCTTGCACACCTGCGTCACAGACGCCTGATGACCAAGGGCTCAAGAAGCACTGAGTGCCCTAGTAGAGTGCGCCTTCACAGGGAAAGGAGGAACCTCACCCTTGATCGCATAGGCCTGAGTCATCCTCTGTCTGATCCATCTTGAAATGGTCGCAGAATAAGAGGTCAGTCCTTTCCTAGGCCCATCCGTGAGCACAAATAGTGAGTCTGACTTCCAAAAAGACTCCGTAGCTGCCAGGTACACCCGAATTGCCCGAACTACATCCAGGGCATGCAAATTTTCTTAGGATGTTTTGGTCTGGGACACAGGGAAGACAACACAATGTCCTTATTCAAATGGAAATCAGAGACAACTTTTGGAAGGAAGGACGGACAGGGGCGAAGAACCACCTTATCTTTGTGGATCACCAAGTAAGGAGTGCGACAAGAAAACACTGCCAATTCTGACACCCTGTGCGCAGAAGTGATTGACACCAAAAAGTCTACCTTCTGGGACAGTGTAAGCAGGGGAATCTCCCGAATATTTTCAAAGGGAGGCCTCTGGAGGACTGAAAGCACCAAGCTTAGATCCCAAGGTGGTAGCGAAAACCGCACTGGTGGAGTCACATGTCGAACCCCCTGAATAAAAGGTATGCACCAAGGAGTGCATGGCCAAGGGTCGTTGAAAGAAGACCGCCAAGGCTGACACCTGGCCCTTTATGGTACTCAAAGCCAATTTCTGCTCAATCCCCCATTGAAAGAAGGTCAAGACCAGAGCCACCGAGAAAGAGCGAGGGTAAACACCAAGTGACTCACACCACAAAATGTACGCTTTCCATGTACGATGGTAGATCTTCCTACAGGTAGAATTCCATTCCTAGCTTTCAACAGTGTTGGAATCACCGACCCAGGCAAACCTCTATCCTTCAGCACCTGGCTTTCAACAGCCAAGTCGTCAAAGCTAGCGACTGTAAAGCAGGATGGAAAATCTGCCTTTGGGACAACAGATCCTCCCTGAGAGGCAGTCACCAAGGGATGTCGGCGACCAGCCGCTCCAGGTCGGCGTACAAAGTACGGCGAGGCCAGTCCAGAGCCACTAGAATGACCGTATATTAGACAATACTGGCTACAAGGGGCCACCAGCACGTCCGTGGCATCCGCCAAAGGATCTCGGGACCATGCTACAAACCTCTGCATCTTTCTGTTGAGCTGAGACGCCAAAGGATTCACCTCGGGGGGTGCCCCTCCAGAGACACAACTGATGAATCACATCTGGATGAAGAGACAACTCCCATTGGACCAACGCCTGCCGACTGTGTACGACGGAGAGGGTCAGAACAAAGCGCTCTGCCCACAGTAGAATGCTGGCTACCTCTAGAGTTGCCAACATATTTCTTATTCCACCCTGGTGATTGACATAAGCCACAGCCGTTGGTGTTGTCTGATTGAATTTGCACTGGACACCCCTGAAGACGATCCGCCCAGTGATTCAGGCACAGTCTGATTGCTTGGAGTTCAAGGACATTGATTGGGAGTCTGGACTGTCCAAACACCCCATCCGGACAGACTGGCATCCGTGGTGACCACTGTTCAATACAAGGGGAGAAATGATTTTCCCTGACGAAGAGCCGGAAAGTGAAGCCACCAGACCAGAGACCCTTTTGTTTGCCGTCTCAGCCGGATCTGATTGTCCAGAGACTTCAGACACTTGTCCCATTTGGCCAAGATCTCTCTTTGCAGGGACCTCGTATAGAACTGTGCAATCGGGACCGCCTCAAAGGTAGAAACCATTGGGCCCAGCACCCGCATGCAAGTCTGGAGGGATGACCACCTGCTGGACAGTAGGAGATGAATTACAGCATGCAGAGCTGAGTCTAGAGTCAGACTCAGATAGTCCAACTTTGCGGAAGGAACCAGAGCAGACTTCGGATTATTCAGAAGTCAGCTGAACTCCCTCAATGTCCGTATAGTAACTTCCACGTCGTCCACCAGAGCAGTAGGGGACTTCACTCGCAGGAGAAGTTTGTCAAGGTAGGCCAGCACTGGGATGCCCCGCTGATGTAACAATGCCAGCACCGGGGCCAACACTTTTGTGAAGACCCGAGGAGAGGAGGCGAGACCAAAGGGTAATGCCACAAACTGATAATGCTCCTCTCACACAGCAAAGTGAAGGAAGCGCTGGTGGTAGAGAAATATTGGATGTGTAAGTAAGCATCCTTGATGTCGGTAGAAGCAAGGAAATCCCCTTGATACAGGGATGCCACCACCGTGTGAATGGACTCCATTCTGAACTTCTGTACCTGCACAAAGCAGTTCAGAGCCTTGAGATCCAGAATTGAATGCACCTTGCCCTTTTTCTTTTGGACCGTAACCAGGTTTGAACCAAACCCCTGAAAACGTTATCACCCCCTAAAATAACAGGTCTTGCACCTCCCCCAAACAGAGGTTGCAATCAATCCGGGGAAAGGCGCACATTGGAAGGAAAGAACCTTTCCTGAGGGTAAGAAACTCGATCTTGTAGCTGGACCGTATCAATTCGAGAACCCGCTCCACTTGCACCAAGAAGGTCTACGGGCCCAGAAATCAGCAAAGACGTCCCCCCACCCCAGGCATGGGTAAGGGCACACATTCATGCAGAGGGAACCTTGTCCGTGGGTCTGGAGAATCCCACTCTCGGGTTGCCAGACCAGGGACGCTTGGACCCTCCCGAAGAGGCCTTGAAAGGCTTTGAACTCTTGTCAGCAGACCCTGAGGGATGAAAAAACTTCTTGTGAATCGAGAAGGACAGGCCACATCTACGACGAGGTTCCTTACCCTTACCAGCCTGCAGAAGAAAAGTACTCTTCCCCCTGTGAGACCCTTAATGATGTCATCCAGGGTAGCTTCAAACAGGTGATCTTCCTGAAAAGGAAGATAAGTTCACCCTCCAGGTCACGGCGTAAAAGTTTAGCTCACTTGGTCAGAGTCTGCGACAGCGCAATGGTGAAGACCGGCCTAAGTGCCGAACCCTCAACAGTGAACAAATTGTGGATCATGATTGCCTTATTTAACCTCGAAACCGGGGATCCACTTTTTTGGGAGGGACTCTTCCCGGGGGTACCTCATTGCAAATCGCTTAGGGACCACGAAGGGATGTTTTGGACGTTCCCACTGTTTAGCGACAAACCTGTCAAAATAGGAGGGGAAAGGAAACAACTTTGCAGCTCCAGATAGACACAATCAGTGTGTCCACCAACGCCTTTTCGTGCGCGGCTACAGGTGTGGAGGAATCATTCTCACTATTCGAAAAATTAGAGTCCGCGGCCGCCGAATCAGATTCAGGATCTGAGGAGAGAGATGAGGCAGGGGAAGGCCCATAAGCCACCTCCACCTGGGACACAAAGGACTCCAGGACCGCTGTCAGTGCAGCAATGTATGGTTGGAATGAAAAAAAGGGGGGTCCAAGCGCTTATGGATCTTATCTCAACCAGTGACATAAATTAATCAAAAAACTTGAAAATTAACCCAAAAGGGCTGCTGCTGACTGATAAGGTGTGGTGCCTTTAAAATGAAAAAATTGGTGAGTCAGCGCTGTCCTTTTTTATCTAACATGCTGTGTATTATACTTATAATAAAGTGCACTAGTGCAAATCTATATATCATCTGTATGAATCCTAGTGTAATTTATAAACAAGTAATAAGATATCTTTAACCAAATAAATAATACTATCTAAATAATCAAAGTGCTGGTAGTGCTATTCAATCAAAAAACATATTAGATATCCAATGCAGAAATATATGATGAGAGAAGTCCTTCAATAAATCAATTTGTGGTGGATAGAGAGTGCTTCCGTGCAGTATTCACACAAAAAAGTGCTGGTGCTCCCCTTGGGTGACCCCACTCACCAGAGAGATGTAGAAACTGCGCCATGTATTTTGGTTTGGCAATGGCTGGATGATCCCACACTGATCCTATGTCTCTACAGGTATGCTGGTAGTGTCAATGGCTGTGTATTTCCTCATTAGATAAAACAAGAATAGCCCGCCATGGTGAAGTACATATTGGAAGTTTTATTAAAGAAAAGAATCACACTTACAGTATTGCAGGTAAAACAATTCGGTCTGGTCTGTTCTAATCTGATGGACGCTGCTCTCCTGTATGGTTGGGACCCGGAGGGCCCTGTAGCCTCTGAGAGGGGGTCAGGTGGTTAAACTTGCTCCAAAGACTTTATGAGGAATAGGGGGACCCCCAAAAAACATGCAAAAACACTGCTAAGGGACACCCCCACCACTCTGGTAACACCACCTGGTCGCCAGCAACAGAGCACCCCACGATCCTGTAGCAGAGAGAGGGAGAACCTCACCAGATTCACCACCCCATCAGACAGTTACCAGCAGAACCAGGATAAAAAGTACTATACGTGCGGTGTCCAGGAAGGGAAGAGACCCAGGAGTCAGCACCAGGGGGCAAGGAGTGGCTCCCATAGCCGAAATCGCCATCCAGAAGGCTCCACTGTAATGGCCGCTGCTGATTCCAGTGCCGGATTAACGCAAAATGGCCATCCGACTACACAAATATGGCTGCCAGCCTATACACAATACAGGCCACGACAAAATGGCGGCCTCACGAGGCTCTCAGGGACCCAGGAGGGATCCCTGGGGCCCAGGCAAGGCACAGAAAGAAAGGGGGGAACAAGGCAGGAGCCCCCACCAGGTACAGTCCCCCCCTTTAGCCAATCACCCAGTCACAGGCGGTGCACCCCCCTTGCCCCCATCACCAGTACAGCAGCCTGTCCCAGCCCCAGCCCCAGCCCCAGAAAGCAGTCCAGACCGCCATACTACCCTACATGATAGGAGGGGAGACATGATTACCCACAAGGACCACCAAGGCATAGGGAAGGGGTGCCTAGCCAGAAAGAGGGGAACCCAGGGGTCTCCACCATCCCAGGGAGGGGCTCGTGCCCACCCCAAAACCCTCCAGGTGGAGAGGGGGGACAGCTTCTCACCATACCAGAAACCAAGTGGGCATTGCTCCAGACAGAACCTCCTCGCCATCTAAATAGGGGGGGGGGGGCTGTCAGCCAGGAGGAACGCTGCGACGCAGGCCGAGACCCGGTCCTATGCGACCTCACGAGGCGTTTGACTTGCAGGCCAGCCCCTGTCCGGAGGGGCTATGTCGTGGCCGACCTAATGCAGAGTTGTGGTCTGCGTGCGCTCGCTGGCCAGACTGGGGTGACTACTGTATCTAGATTATCCAGCCCATTGCCCGGTCCGGCAGTTGATTTTAGATCTCACAGGAAAAAGACCAGGAGAAAAAATCTATCTAAAAAAAAAATTGCCAGGACCAGAGATTGCAACAAGGAACTAGGTCCTTACTCCTGACTAGGCAGAAAAAAACTGAGCACCTATAGCAAAGAGGGGGAATATACCTCCTGGAACTGCCCATAGGCGTAGTCAAGTCTTTTTTTCTGCCTAGTGTCCTACTCCTGTAGGGGGCAGTATAACCCACTGGTCAAGATTCTCAGAAGCTGTTTCTGTCAATGAACAAAAGAGAAATGTGAACTAGACTTCCGCCAGGACTAGTTCTGGCCAGTTCAGTAGAGTGTAAAAAAAAAACAGCTGGGTGGATTCCAAAATGCACAAAATTTAACACTTATAGGTAATACCATGCTGATCCAGGGAATAATGGATTGCCTCCTTGGGGATCAGGAAGGAATTTTTTGAAATTGAAACGGCAATACATTTCCTAATGTCAACCGTTGTACCTAATTATAGGCGAATTATGGAGAGGAGAATCTTGTGTCAACTTCCATGGTTAAAGCCTAACTCCAACATAGCTATCACTTGAAATAATTTGTTTGGGTCAAGCTGGCCCAAACAAGCGATATCCTTTACTAATACATGTGGCAGCTGCCAGCACTATATAAAATGTAGCACTGTGTTCGGTGTCCACTTCTGACTGGTCGAGGTGGGGGGGGCAGGCGGATGATATCACAATCTTCACCTCAGCCATTCAGAAGAAGCCTTGTTTTCATTGATAAATATACACGGCTCCCTGTTAATGGCTGTGCTCAGACCAGCTCTATTTTGTTCTGGGAATTGGATGGGAAGTCCCCATATCGCTACCTGAACACAAAGCTGTATACATGTGATGCTACATACACTTTTTTTATAGCTCTGACAGTGGCCGCATGTTTTAGTAAAGAAAATAGTTTGCTTGGGCAACCTTGGTCCAAATGAACTACAGTATTTAATGTAAAGGCAAAACTGTAGCTGTAAAGAACTCAAAACAACAAAAAAGAGTAGTTTGCTTAGAACTTTATTTTATTCTGAAAGATCCCGAGTTCATACACTTGGTTGTCAAGGGCAAACACAATTCGAAGTTCTTACATTAATCACTGACCAACCAGACACATCAACAAGACTCAAGCCCTACTTATAAGTATGTTCAGAGTAATATATAACAGGTAAGCCATATTTGTTTTTTTGGGGGCCTAAATCCCGCTTTGGTTGTGGCCGTTTTGAATCGAGAGCGACTTTGCTTCACCCATTGTGGTATCATTGGCCATTTGGCCTCTTTCTCCCAACTTGGAACAGCCACTGCCATTGCGTATCCAATATATCAGGCCATGGTGGGGTCCAGGAGTGGTTGTGGGTGGGTGCTCAGGGGGGCTTGGATTGGGTCAAGTGGACACCAATTCATATTTTCTCTTTTGCTATGATTTATTTACATTTATTTACATTAAATCAACTCATTTTTTGGACAGTAGCTGTTGTAGTGCCCAAGCCTTTTTCTTGTCTCTTTTTTGACAATCGTTTTTGGTGACACCCATCCACTTACACTATGGATAGCACTGCCATATGCTTTATTGGTGGGATTCCCAAGATCCACCATCCTTTCTTTTGTTCAATACAGTTTGGCACCTCAGAAAAACACAGGACAAACCAAAAGTTCTATTGATTCCCAAAATAGATCTTGTCTTGTATGGCCAGTCTTCATTACTAAAAGGAACAGAGAAGACATGTTTAATTAGGAGAAAGGTCACATCAAAGGTGCAAGTTACTCTAGTGTATTTTATACATATTTTCTTTATTATGCTCAAGACTAAAAATTAACCACTTGCCGTCTGCTCACATTGCTGCTACTGCGGCACAGTGGCTCGTTATCGTCCAGCGACGTAGACCTACATCGCTGGATTCCGCACCTTGTGGGTGGTGCGCGCACGCCGCCAGAGGCTCGCTCCCGCTGTTTTCAGTCACAGCGGGAGTCGGGCCAGGGGAGGAGTGGCGGCGATAGCCGCTGCTCTTCCCCGATCTTCGGGGAATCTAGTTTACAGATCCGCCCGCCTGTGTAAACAGAGCGGGCGGATCTCCTCAGTGACAAGGAGTGACAGATTGCAGTGTTCAGCATAGCTGAACATGCGATCTGTCCCTGTGTCACTCAGTCACCTCCCCCTCCTACACGTTAGAAAGCACCAGGCATACATTAACCCCTCCCTTTACAATAAAATTAACCCCTTCCCTGCCAGTGTAATTTTTATAGTAACAGTGCATATATATATATATATATAGCACTGATTACTGCAGTAATGTCACTGGTACCCCCAAAAGTGTAAAAAATGTCAGTCAAGGGCCCGATCTGTCCGCCGCAATGTCGCAGTCCCGCAAAAAAAAAAATCGCAGATTGCCGCCATTACGTGTTAAAAAAAAAAACACCAAAAATGACAGAAATCTTTCCCTTAGTTAGTAAACGCAATAACTTTTGCGCAAACCAATCAAAATACGCTTATTGTGATTTTTTTTACCAAACATAGGTAGCAGAAAACAAATTGGCCAAAAATTTAAAAAAATTTAGATTTTTACATTTTTTTGGGGGGGGGGGGATTTCATATTAAAAAATGTTAAAAATATTGTTATTTTTTCAAAATAAACGCTCTTTTTTTGTTTATAGCGCAAAAAGTAAAAATCGCACACGTGATCAAATACCACCAAAAGAAAGCTCTGTTTGTGGGAAAAAAAGGACGTACATTTAGTTTGGGTACGGCGTCGCACGACCACGCAATTGTCAGTTAAATTCGCACAGCGCCGAATCGCAAAAAGTGGCCCAGACGTAAGACAGCAAAATCCTCCGGTGGTAAAGTGGTTAAAAAAGAGTTTTGACTGGTAAATCAAATATGAATATTTCATATGTACAGCATTCAGATGTTGATGTTTATTTTATGAGTGTGTAATAGGATCCCCTGATGATCATCTTTCCTTAGAAGACAGAAAATGGAATGATTCGGAAGTAGGAACACACCCTCCCCCACAAATAATTTATTGGGTTCTGTTTGGAGGACTTATGAGAAAGGCTATGCAAAAGGGAGAAACTAAGGCTGGCCTTTTTACATGTCATGGAAGCACCTCGTAGTAAATGTTTATTTCTCACATTAAGATTTTATATAAATACTGTAAAATAGGCTATACATCCTCAGCAGAGAATCAGCACCAGCAGAAGCTGAAAGGTCCAGCTGGAAAAATTTTGTAAATGTGTAAATGGTGGACCATATGAGCAGCCTTGCATGATGCTGCATACACAAAGAAAAACCCATGGATCTAGTGGAGTGGGACTTAACAGGAAAGGGAGGAAGTTTATCATGCCTTGAATATTATTTTAAAACCAAGCATGAATTGCACTTACATCAACTATATCTTTATATGGCACCAACAAAATCACTAAGGAAACACCGCTGGCGCTCCGCTCACTGCTCGGAGCCAGAGTGCGCTTCCAAAACAGGAAAATACGTCCCTGGATGTGGTGTAATCAAGACCAGATGTGATGACCGGGACTCCACATCAACGCGTTTCATTAGAAATTATGTTTTCAGGAAGTGCAATTCATGCTTGGTTTTAAAATAATCTTTAATAAATACTACACTATATAAGCATTTTCTGGTTTTCTTGGTGGATATCTGTGTACGGTGGCTTGATGAGGAGGACAGAAGAGTAGGAGTTAGGAGTTATCTTCTAGAATCGGATCCTTGGAATATAAAAGAGGGAGAAAGGCATCCATTAAAGCATTCCTTGACCATCCTAGTTATAGGAGGTCAATTTGATCAGGTGAGTGGGCATTTCTCCATTTATGCATGAGGTGTGACATTACAAGCACGGTGGTGGAGGAATTTTGAAGGATTTCTGAGTATTGTTTAAACACTGGAAAAGTGCACATACTGTATATAAAATATTGGACTTTTGTAGACTTTTTGCTCAATTGCATTATTGCATGTATGTTACCAGTTGGTAATCACTACAACTAGAGGGTGTAGCGCCACTTATTTTATTTTTAAATTTGAGCAATGACTTGTCAATTCCACCTAGCCATGGTGGAATGAGAAGAAGGATGCCCTCTGCGAGAGCCTTCTCGAGGAGCAAAGAGAGAATCTGACCAATAGTCCAGAGACTGCGGAGCCTTGTCTTATTTGGCAAGAATCTCCCTTTGCAGGGACGACGTATGGAACTGTCTAAAGGAGGCCACAGCTGATGGGTAAATATGTACAGCAACTATCAAATCCTTCTGGGCCAGTTCAGTGCCACAAGAATCACCAGAATGCTCTCTAATTTGATCTTTCGGGGCAGTCTTCAACAGAGGAAAGCCATAGATCAGGTAGAACTTATCCCATGGAGTCACTAGAGCATCCCAGTTCAACAACAAACAGGTCCATGTTCATGTCCCCCACCAGTGACAAAGGTGCCGAAACCTCTCTGTGATCTAGATGTCAACAGCTTAGAAGTCTGCCTGCCAATTTTCCATGCATAGAATGTGTACTGCAGTTAGCATCAGAAACAATTCCACTTCCTTCTCAGCTGTTTGACTTCTGGTGTCTCCTTGATGATTGATGTAGGCCACAGTAGAGGCGCTGTCTGAATGGACCCATGTTTTTGGGAAGCTTTAATTTTCCCTCTGATCAGGTTCCCTGAATTATAAATGAACTATGAATGAAACATAATCTATGAATGGAAGGGGTGGACCATGCAACCATCCACCCAACCTCTATTCCTTAGTTCTATTTCATTCACAAAAGCTGTAGTACAGCTTCCATGAATGGAGCATCTGCGGCCATACTTAGGCTCTGTTGGCGAGAGCCGTGACAGCCCTCTAGTTCTATTAACCTCCACTGCACCAGAGTATTACTGCAGCGGGGATGGGGACGTGGATGGAGGAGAATTTCACCTAAATGAAGAGGCATCGGCACAAGGCACCTATCCTACAGAATGAAAATGATGCCCCTTGTGCTGATTTTTCAGATTTTTTTTTTTGGATGCACTTAGGCTTTATTGGAACCCCCGGAAACAGAATACTTCTCGTAAGGCTAAGCCTTGTAGTATAGATCATCATGACAGCCAGGCAACTAGTATTCTCAACTAGTATTCTCATTTTTGCGATGTGCGAAGAGGGAGTCTCTCTCTCCCTTGCTGTCCCCGCCCCTCCCCTCCCACGGGACGAGCGGGTCCACCTGCACATCGGCGTCATGCCGCACCTCCTAGCGCTGTGCGTCAGTGTGCTCACTGACGTCACCGCGCTGATCACGTGCTGTTACATCTGCGGGTTGGAGAGGTCCGCTCCCCAGCGTTCCTCTCCTCCACGAGATCACAGACGCCGCTGCGCTGATTGATCTCTCTATGCCCGCTACATGACGCTAGGACCCCATCTGTGCTGTCGGCTTCGGATCTAATTGGTAGGTCAGTCACTGAGCTATCTTTCCATCATTTCTCTCCTACAGACCCCCTTTTCTTTTCTCACCGCCTTTCGGCTCAACTGCTTCACATCCCCACCTTATTCCTCTTCCACTTTACCTGGCTTGACACACTGTTCACACTTCTTCACTTCTTCTCTTTCACTCACGGCAATTTCCACTCTTCACCACATTTTCCACTGGGGATCTCCTTCTTCCTCCCACACTAACCCTTTTTATTTCATGCACACCATGTCTGATATTTTTAATTGTAAGCAATGGCTACCCCCTTACTACTACATATTTTTACATGACAGGTTGGAAGGTGCTTCTGTTTCCTTTTCTGTTTTTCCACACTCACCACTCACCTACCAAGTATCCGTACTTCTGGCTGCCATTTTGGGATCCTTCAGCTCCCGGGTCAGATACAACACGCCGCTGTCACACAGGAATCCCCATTATCCCATCTAAGTCTCATTGAGTTGTGAGTATCGCACACTCCATCTAGTTTCCATCTTTTGACGGAAATTTTTGAAAATCATAATAATATTGCATATCTTGACTACAATGTTCTTTTTTAGATACACACTGAATATACTGATCTCTGAAGAAGGGAGATTGCTCCCGAAACGCGTCAGTTCACAATGTCATATTCAACTGTCATGTTATCTTATTATGTTATATGTATCAATGAGTGGTTACACCAAGATTTTTGCCAACATGTTATTTACAAATGCCCGTGTTGTTTATTTCCTACATATAGCCTTTTGAGCTACAGCATGCGCCATTGAGCACATGTTATCAATTGTTTTTTACAACCTGTGCATATTATGCAATAAAATCACAATATTGCTTTTATCGACTGTGTAATTCAATTCTTTCCAGCCACCAACACGTACCTCACACAAAGTCCCGTGGGCCAATTTCTCTTGTTTGTGTATATATTTTGGGATGGAGGAGGGAGTTTTGGTGGGAATCGGATCATTGCCCCTTTTAAGCCTTGTAGTATAGATCATCATGACAGCCAGGCAACTAGTATTCTCAATTTTAAAGGTCAGCAATGGCAGCTACCATTTTCTCTGAGCATATTTCCTTTATTTTTCAGCAAACTTTAGAGATCTGGCTCTATTAAACACTGTTGACACTCCATTAAGACACTGTTAAAACTAACACTCAAAGAATCTTTAGTTCATAAAAAAAATCCACACAAGATTAATATCTGTACGGGGCTTAATCAGCCATTTCCAGCTCAGGCTCACTGGGCAGCAATGACAAGACCCGGGGTTATTGTATGCACCCTCGTCACCATTTTGCAAGTGGATTTGCTCACAAGACGGTAATTAAAGTGCAAGTAACAGGTTTGTAAACAGAAGAAGAAAGCATGCCATAGAAACATAGACTTTTAATGAAAGCATTTTACCTTCTGTCTCTTCAGATCACAGAGGACACAAAATCTTCAGCGATAACACTCCTCATGTAGTAGGCCAGCAGAAGCTACTGTGGGAAGATTTCAATGAGAAGGTATATTAGTACTAAAACTGAGTAGACATTTCCACATCAGAAAAGGGCTGGAAGCAACTAGTGATTGACCGATATCGGTTTTTCGTTGTCGATACCGATATTTTGGCCAATGCATATCAGTATCGGCCGATATGTGCCAATATTTCCGTACATTTAAAAAAAATTTTTTTTTTATTTTTGTTTCTTGACAGGTACTCTTGTGGAGGGATCTGGGGGTCTAAAAGACCCCAAACCCCTCCTCTGCACTTAAAAGCATTCAAAACGCCAAGTTTGGCTGTTTTGAATGCTGTCATTTTTTTTAATCTGGCGCCAGTACCCAGAAGTGATGTCATGACATCACTTCCGGGTTCTTGCATGGAGAACCGATCAGAGCCAAATGCGGCTTTGATCGGGTCTTCGGGCGGCCATGGAGGCTGGTTGCCCGGGTCTCCCGGTGGGACGGGGGACCTGGGTGAGCCGCGGAAGGCAGCAGGAGGGGGGGGTCCCCTCCCACTCCTTGTAATGACAGCCGAGCAGCTTCTCAGCCACATCGGTTGTCATTACAAGACAGCCGACCCTCAGCTATGGACGCCAGTACCGGGGTGATGCCTCTAGCTGCAGGCATCACTCCGGTACAAGCACTTTCCCGAAATATCAGCAATATCGGTAACCTCAGGGGCCGATTCCGATATATCAGGGAAAGTGCATATCGGCCCTCGATATATCGGCTTTGCCGATAATCGGTCGATCCCTAGAAGCAACAATAGGTTACAGATTATTATTATTTTTATACAGGATTTATATAGCGCCAACAGTTTGCGCAGCGCTTTACAATATGAAGGAAGACAATACAGTTACAAAACAATTCAATACAGGAGGAGTTAGAGGGCCCTGCTCGTTAGAGCTTACAATCTAGAAGGGATGAGTCCTCTTTGTACTATTTGCTACTTTTAGTATAAATCATTCAACAGTAAGCCTAGGTTCACACATATGCGGTGCAGGAAACATAGCGATCTCTGCGCATTTCTCATATCGTGTTTGCGATTCGCTGCAGGTGTCAATACTAAAAGTTAATGACACCCCAAGCCCAGTGTGGTTTACTAGCACCAAATCACATGGTCCAAAATGACAATGCAGTCCGGCTCCAAAAAGGTGCCTGCAAAAGGTGCCATGCGAGGGAATGTGAAGGGGCGAATAGTGGGGGAGATACTTATAGTCTGTCTTCAGCCCCCCTTCATATCACAACTCCCCTTCACAGACAGCATAGTCCCACAGTGTCCTCGGTTCCCCTTCACATCATAACCCCCCTTTATATTGGAGTGCGTAATGTACAGGGGCACTCCAATGTAAAGGGGACTGCACTGATTACAGTGGCCCTTTACAGTGCAGTCCCCTTTATATCATTGTGACCTTTACATTACAGTGTTCCTAGCAATCACAGCCCTTCCCCACATCACAGCCCCCCCCCCTTTCCTCTCTAACATCACTGCCCTTTAATTCTCTTGCCTCCTGTGCACAGTCCTACCTTTGGCATTGCAGAGGCAGTTATCAGCCGAATATTTTCTCCTAGATCTTCCTATCAGACGAGCAGGGGCGGGAGAGCAGGACCTGCAGATCTGGATGGAGGACAGGAGCTGCCCAACTTATGAAGACCTCTGCTCTTACAGGGAGAACACCATGATTATTGCTAGCGGCAAAAGAAATCAGACATGGTGCTTGTACCCAAGTCGATCAATGGATTGACTTGGGTACAATCAGCTTGCCTATAAAACCTCACCTAGTCCCTGCTGAACCGGTCGAGATTCGAACCATCTATGGGCCGCTTTAGCTTTTAGATCAGGCATGTCCAACCTGCGGCCTGACACCCCCAGTTGACCCACACATCCCATCTATATAATCCCTGTTTATCTTGCCCCAGTGCCCACCCAGTAACCTCAAAATAGCCCTCAACACTGTGGGTCCCGCTGCCATGGCCTGTGGATCCTGCTGGCCAGGGCCTGTGGGTCCTGCTGGGAGCTGGCCATGGCCTGTGGCCCACAGGTTATGGCCAACTCACAGCAGAACCTACAGGCCAGCGGCCAGCAGGACCCACAGTGATGGGCACTGGTGCGGCTGCATTGATGGGCACTGGTGCAGCTGCATTGATGGGCACTGGTGAGGCTGCACTGATGGGCACCGGCTCTCTACTGCAGCCGCTGCTTCTTCCAGCAGTACCCGACGTCATGACCAGTTTTACCCACCAGCAGTGCCAGCATTACCCGCCAGCAGTAACCGCCAGCATTACCCGCCAGCAGTAATCTCCAGCATTACCCGCCAGCAGTCTGCAAAATAAGTAGAAAAGGTTTGTGCATTAGCGTGTGTAAATTGTCGTAATATGTTTTTTAATAACTAGTTGTGTTTTGTCATAATATGTCATGTCCTTGTTCATACATGTATGAATAAGAACATGACATTTTCTGGCTGCCTATATCACATGTGCTAGGGGTGCAACTAGGCCCCAGCACATAACTGTAAATATCCCAGCATGTGCGGTGTTTCTGACTCCTCCCACCATCACCACTTCAAATCACTGAAGTGGTGATGGTGGTTAGAATGTTCCTTTAATATCTCTCAGAAGAAGTAAACCTCTGTATACTGATTCCGTTTCATCTGATCATCCTCTGGTTGTGTTAAATTAGTGCGTGGGGGGGCAGCGGCGCGGGAAGGGCGTGGCGGCGTTTTAGTACTTATATACCTTAACTATAGTTAACTATTTTATATGCGGCCTCTCTACACTCAATGTGGCCCAGAGAAGCCAAAAGGTTGGACACCCATGTTTTAGATTATGGCGAAGTGGCTTGGCAGGATGGAGGCATGTTTTCACTAACAGGAATCAGCACAAGGGGCACATCCTACCAAATGTAAGCTACATCTTGTGCTGATATTTCTGTTTGGGATTTTGCCTGGGTACACACTGATGGGGTGCGATGTGGTATGATTTTAGATACAATTTGGAGTACCAGGGCAGTGCGATTTTGTAACGCCGAACAAAAAAAAAAAAAGTCCCAGCTCAACTTGCCAGGCTGGTGCGATTTGCTATTCTCACAGGCTATAGAGCTTTAAATCGCACCGCTCCGCACTAAACTCACACAGGACAGGCACTAGAATTGCACCGCATCTATGCAAACGGCCTTCAAAGGAAGCAATGTTTTTTCACTTGACGTGCGCATCTATGCGTTCTAGAAGGCATCAGAATCGCATCAGATTTGCATAAGTGTAAACTGGGACTGAGGCTGCACTTAGGCTTTAATGTAACATAGGAACAAATATTTTTCCACAGGAGGTTAGTAACAAAAATGCAGAATGAAGATAATTATAGACACAAAGATGAACAATTTCCTGAGCAGGTTGCTATGAATAGCAGTCACTATCATGTTTACAGAGTGGAAGGGTCCCAGGGTTATATATAGCTGTGCAGGTAGAGGCCATTGTCTGGCGGTGTAGGGAGTGAGCATTGCTTCTAGCGGAGGCAGGCAGGATATCCTGATTACAGAGCGCTCCGGGGCGTCAGGCAGACATCTCCGAAGACGACAGCGACTCCGCTCACTAAACTATCTACAACAGATGACAAAGAAACAGGCAAGCGTCTCGGGAATGGCCAGGCCACCAATGGCTTTATCCGATTTGATATTTTAATTGTCCTCCAATTTTAGCCAAATTTTCTCTTCATTTTAGATAAAGTTGTGATGGGTAAGAACCTTTCAGGCTTTTATTACTATCTCAACCTTCCGGCCCGGTGACCCGAGCCATCCGCCCCGGTGACCCCGGTTCATTCCTTGTCCTGCTGCCATAAGAATAAAAAATGAGGGGAAACCACAGACAGCAAGAGCAACCTAATAATGCAAAAAAAGACAAATGATAAATCCAAATTTACTGAAAGTGGTAATAAACCCAAAACCAAAAATGTAATATGCTGGAGCTTAGCATCATTAGACGTGGTGGCTGCAGTAGTTTTCTTTTTTTGGGGGGCGAATTTACACCATGCAAGACAGCAAATCGCAGAGCTGCCGAAGCAATAACTGCTCTGCGTTGCCAGCTGTGCTAGGGGGCAGTGTAATGCGACATTCAGGGCATCGCACTGCTCCCTTTTTTTTTTTACAAGCTTTATTTGAAGTGTGCAAAACGTACACTTCATTCACTGCGATGTCGGACGGCGCACTGCGCTGCCTGACAATGCAGTGCAATTCAGGCTGGTGAACTGCGATAAAATGCAGCACGTTTGCATTTTATTGCAGCATTCTAAATTGCAGTGTGAATGGAACACATAGGAAACAATTGTTCCATGTGTGTCCCCGCAGTGACAGACGTTTTACCACGCGGTAAACGTCTGTCACCGCACATAGTGTGAATTGGCCTTTGGGCTCTTTTCCTTTGTTTTTACCTGGTGATCTGGCCAGTAACACACTTACTATATTAGAGTGCCTCTACTCTGGATGAAGGAGCACACCTTTGGACAGCAGCACTGTCAGTCTGGGGGGATGGGAGTGAAAAGCTGGATACACACTATACAACTTTTGTTGTTAGATTTCCTTTAGATTTAAGCCCCGTACACACGTACTGATCGTCGGCCGAACGATCGGCCGTCTTTTGTCCAGGGCTGTTGTGTCTGTTGAAAACTGCAAAAGACTGCACACGAATTTTGTTGGCCAACAACAGCCGACTGCAGAAGTGATGTCATGTGATGGTTAACTTTCCGTGTGTTTTTTCTTTTCTGAGCATGCCCAGTCTTGCTAATCTGCTGTCTGTCGGCCGAATTCTGTACTGACTGGCGAACAATCGGCCGTTCTGGTCACGGCCAACAAAAATTTTAATGCCTGCACGACAGATTCTGTTCAGCCGAAAATGCGCTGTTGGCTGTCGGAAGCATCATACTAACAAGCCTACAATCGGCCAATCGGTCGTTGGCCGAATATTTACGGCCAACAATCGGTACGTGTGTACGGGGCTATACCTTCAACTATGTAGTGCAAGAGCCTGCCTGATTGCATACAAATTGAAAGTGTTTAGGTTTGACCTCATATTATATGGTTTTGGTAAATCTAAAGGAAAAAATATAAAGACCATTGTATAGTGTATATGGCCCATAAGGCTCCATTCACACTTGTATGACTCCAAAGTTGTGTCGACATTGGAGTGCAACTTTTGAAGGGTGCAACTAGGATACAACTTTTGCTTTGACCATTGATAATGGACAACTGTTGCACACCTGTTGCATTGTATAACATTCAGGTACGACTTTCATGCAACTTTTGAGGGTTAACATTGAAGTCTAGGGCCCTCAATTTGCGTTAAAGTAGGACCAAAGGAGTGTGACTTTAACCACTTGCCGACCGCCGCACGACTATCTACGTCGGCGGTCAGCCCCTCACAGGCAAAGTGACGTAGGGCTACGTCACTAGCTTGTGAGGGTCTAGGGAGCGAGCGCGCGCCCCCGGAGGCGCGCTCCCGCTCCCGAGTGGTCACGGACCCCCCCGCGCGTGTGACCGGCGGACCCGATCGCCGCCGGCCACTCTGCGATCGGCGGGGGAGAGGGAGAAAGTCAGGCAGCTTGTGTAAACAAGCTGCCTGTCATTCTCCTCGCTGTATGAGAGCTGATCACATGGATCTACTATGTAGATCCATTGATCACTCTGCATACAGCTGAAGCCCCAGCCAATCACAGTTAGAATCACGCCCCTAGGGACACACACAGCCCCTCCCTCTCAAATAAAGTTAACCCCTTCACTACCAGTGTATTTTTACAGTAACAGTGCATATGTATAGCACCGATTACTGTAGAAATGTCACTGGTAACCCCAAAAGTGTCAGAAATGTCAGTCAAGGGTCCGATCTGTCCGCCGCAATGTCGCAGTACCGCAAAAAAAATCGCAGATCGCCGCCATTACGCGTTAAAAAAAAAAACAACAAAAATGACAAAAATCTTTCCCTTAGTTAGTAAACGCAATAACTTTTGCGCAAACCAATCAAAATACGCTTTTTGCGATTTTTTTTACCAAACATAGGTAGCATAAAACAAATTGGCCGAAAATTTTAAAAAATTTAGATTTTTACATTTTTTTTTGGGGGAATTTCATATAAAAAAAAGGGAAAAATATTGCTATTTTTGCAAAATGGACGCTCTTTTTTTGTTTATAGCGCGTGATCAAAAAATCGCACAGGTGATCAAATACCGCCAAAAGAAAGCTCTGTTTGTGGGAAAAAAAGGACGCCAAATTCGTTTAGGTACAGCGTCGCACGACCGCGCAATTCTCCGTTAAAGTCACGCAGTGCCGAATCGCAAAATACCCCCTGGTCGGAATGGGGGTAAAATCTTCCGGGGCTTAAGTGGTTAAGTCGCTGCAACTTTAATTTGCACAGACAGTATATGAATGGATATCATTGGAAAACATAGGGAACGACTTGTCATGCTACTTGTCCAAAGTTGTATGACAAGTCACACAAATGTGAATGGAGCCTTAGATGGACTAGCGGATTTATATACACCAACATTTGAAGCCAAACTCCACTTTATAAGCAATTACTGCATTTTTTATTTCTTTTGGGATAAAGGTAAATAAATAAAATTTATGGTTGTAAGCCCCCCTGTCAGTGTTGAATGGTTTGTAAAACAACATACTTACTGGCTGGATCAGCAAATGGAAATAAAAGAAAGAAAGCCTAAAAAAGCAAACTAATGCGGTCATCACTTCTAAGAATTGGTGAATATGCTGCAATATAATAAATGTTTGTTTTGGGGTTTAATACCACTTGAAGTGCCATATCAGAAAAAAAACCACACAAAAAAAAACCCCATAATTTTATCAGCCTGATGGTTTCCTTAATCAAGGGGATAGACACAGGTCTCTACCCACCCTTATGTCCCCAGCGGCCCCATACTTCTAATTGATTCTATGGCACTGCAAAAAATCCAGCCGTTTATTATCTCAGGGCAGCTAACATATCTGTACATAGCAGGATTTACAAAAACCTCTGTGATCGGGGTTCCACTTTAAAGGGACACTAAATTCTGATTTTAAAAAATGTTATTTAAGTATGTGTTCGTATCTAAAAAAAAACCCAAAAAGTCCATTCTGTTACTCTCAGCTTCCTCTAAATCTCCAATTTCCTTTGTTTTGCTGCTGTGATGTGACTTCCTGTTAGACGGTGGCTACGTTCGTTCTCCATGGTCCCACTGAATGTATCAATGTAGCCAACCTCTCTTGCTCTTTATAGAGATGGACTATGGATTTGAAGTGTGCACAGAGCAGTGCACATGACCGCAACTAACGTGCACTATTCATTCCAAACAAATGGAAGTGACGAGGAAAAGAAGAGGTTTGGGAGGATATTACAAGAAGGCAGAAAAACACAGAAAGAAACAATTTAATGAAAAATAGATCACAGGGCCATTAAGCAGTGACTGTGTATGGATTATTTTTGGAGAATAAGGGTATAATTTAGTGTCACCTAAAAGTATGAGGCCCCGTTCACATAGGGGCGAAGCTACTTCGCACCGCGACCTCGGAGCGGCCGCCACGGACTTCATAACATTGAAGTCTATGGCGGTCGCCTCCTGGTCGCCCCAAAGAAGCTCCGGACCCTTTTTCTAAGTCGGAGTGACTTGTGTCGCTCCTATTAGAACGGGTCCGTAGCTTCCCTATGGGAGGCGACCTACGGCGACCTGTGAGGTGACCAGATCGCCTCACAGGTTGCCCTAGTGTGAACGGGGACTAAGTCCACCCTAACACTAAAATCCCTGCATCTATAGACATCCACGATCTAACACTAACCTATCTAGTCCTGTAAAGGAGAAATCAATATACATACCTTTTTTTTAAGCCGATTCGATCTCCAGCGGTGGAAGCTCTGCAGATCAGACAGCCAACGGCGGCTGTGAAATGAATGGGAAGTGACGTCACCCATAGAATTACTATGGGGCTTCCATTGTCTGATGTGTCCTCTGCACCCACCTCCACAGCGAAGCCACGACTGACAGCTCAGCGTGGGATCGAGTTGGATTGGCTTAAAAAAAGGTATGTGTATTGATTTCTTCTTTACAGGACTAGATAGGCTAGTGTTAGATCGTGGATGTCTGTAGATGCAGGGATTTTAGTGTTATGCCTCGTACACACGCAATGATTATCGGCCGACCGGTCGGCCGTCTTTTGTCCAGTGTTGTTGTGTTGGTTGAAATGTGCTCTAGACTGCACATGAATTTTCTCGGCCAACAAAAACCAACTTCAGAAGTGATGTCATGTGCTGGTTTACTTTCCGTGTGTTTTTTCTTCTCTGAGCATGCCCAGTCTTGCTCATCTGAATTTTGTCTGCCGAAATCTGTACTGACTGACGGAAAATCTGCCGTTCTGTTGACGGCCAACAAAAATTTTATAGCATACACACCAGATTTTGTTCGCCAGAAAAGTTGGAGTCGGAAGCATCATACTAACAAGCTGAAAATCGGCCGATGGGACGTTGGCTGAAAATTCACGGCCAACAATTGTTGCGTGTGTACGAGGCATTAGGGTGGACTTCTAGTTTAAGGTTTACCTACTCTTTAAGCCAACAGATACAACCATTTTAGTGTGGCTGGAGCTTAATCCGCTCCCACTTCTGCTCAGATCACCTACGCTGCATGGACACAGCCGCATGTCAAAATCTGACAGTTGTACAGGAGCGGCTGGATGGCCTCAAAAGCAGACTGTCTGCGTCCACCTCTATACAGTGGGGAAAATAATTATTTGATCCCCTGCAGATTGTGTAAGTTTGCCCACTTACAAAAGAAATGAAGGGCCCATAATTTTTATCATAGGAGTATTTTAAATGATAGAGACAGAATATCAACCATAAATCCAGAAAAAATACATGATACAAATGTTATAAATTGCAGTTCAGTGAGTAAAATAAGTATTTGATCTCCAAGCAAAACATGACTTAGTACTTGGTGGAGAAACCCTTGTTGGCAAGCACAGAGGTAAGAACTTTCTTGCAGTTGGTGACCAGGTTTGCACACATCTCAGGAGGGATTTTAGTTCAGTCTTCTTTACAGATATCTAAATCCTTAAGGTTTCTTGGCTGTCTCTTGGCAACTCAAAGTTTCAGCTCCCTCTATTAATTTTCTATAGGATTAAGGTCTGGGGACTGGTTAGGCCACTCCATGACCTTAATGTGCTTCTTCTTGAGCTACTCCTTTGTTGCCTTGGTGGTATGAATTGGGTCATTGTCATGCTGGAAGACCCATCCATAACCCATCTTCAGTGTTCTGGATGAGGAAAGAAAGTTCTCATCCTAAATTTTACTATACAAGGCCCCGTTTAATGGCCCCTCAATGCGGCAAAGTCGGCCTGTACCTTTAGCAGAGAAACAGCCCCAAAGAATAATGTTTCCACCTCCGTGCTTGACTGTAGGGATGATGTTCTTAGGGTCATTGTCAGCATTTTTCTTCCTCCAAACACTGCAAATCGAGTTAATGCCAAAGAGCTCAATTTTGGTCTCATCTGACCACAGCACTTTCTCTCAATCCTACTCTGAATCATTTAGATGTTTATTGGCAAACTTCAGAGAGGCCGGTACATGTGCCTTCATGAGGAGGGGGACCTTGTAGGTGCTGCAGGATTTCAATCTATGGCAGCATATTGTGTTACCAATGGTTTAATGGTGACTGTGGTCCCAACTGTCTTGAGATCATTCACAAGCTCCTCCCGTGTAGTTCTGGGCTGATCCCTCAATTTTCTCATGATTATCCTTTCCCCATGAGGTGAAATCTTGGATGGAGCTCCAGACCGAGGGCAATTGATGGTTATTTTGTATTGCTTCCATTTGCGAATAATCACTCCAGTTGTCTCCTTCTCACCAAGCTTCTTGCTGATGGTCTTGTAGCCGATTCCAGCCTTGTGCAGGTCTACAGTCTTGTCCCTGACGTCCTTTGACAGCTATTTTGTCTTGCCCATGATGGTGAGGTTTGAATGGAAGAAAGAGATTCTGTGGAATGGTGTCTTTTATATACCTTCTTAAATTGACAGGACTAATCTGAGTACCACATGGGCACATACTGTAGTCAGTCTGTGGGTGCCAGAATAATTGTTGGTTGGGGGGATTTAAATACTTATTTTACTCACTGAACTGCAACTCAATTTATAACATTTGTATCATGTTTTTTCTGGATTTTTGGTTGATATTCTGTCTCTATCATTTAAAATACACCTATGATAGCAATTATAGTCCCTGCATTTCTTTGTAAATGGGCAAACTTCTGCAAAATCTGCAGGGGATCAAATAATTATTTTCCCCACTGTAGGCTGCCTGCATGCAGCTTGGGACTGATGCAGATGGCAGCCTGCACATAGGACGGGTGCAAGTGCCCACCTAGACAAAGTCTAAGCCTTCACTAACAACATATCACGAGCTTCTTAACCACTTGCCGACCGCCGCAAGTACATATACTGCGGCGGTCAGCCCCGGCCAGGCAGAGTGACGTACCAGTACGTCACTAGCCTGTCACTGGCTTGTGAGCCAATAGCGGGCGAGCGCGCGCCCGCCCCGGCTCGTTCCCTAACAAGTCAGTGCGTGTGACCGGCGGACCCGATGTCCGCCGGTCACTCGCGATCGTTCGTCGGGAAGGGAGAAAGGCAGGCGGCTAATGTAAACAAGCCGCCTGTCGTTCTCCCCTGTGTAAAAATGGAGATCAGACGGTTCTACTATGTAGGACCGTTGATCTCTGTTTTTACACTAGTAGCCATGTCCCATCACAGTTAGAAACACGCCCCTAGGATACACTTAACCCCCTCCCTCTCCAATACAGTTAACCCCTTCCCTGCCAGTGTAATTTTTACAGTAACAGTGCATATGTATAGCACTGATTACTGCAGTAATGTCACTGGTAACCCCAAAAGTGTCAAAAATGTCAGTCAAGGGTCCGATCTGTCCGCCGCAATGTCGCAGTCCTGCAAAAAAAAAAAAATCGCAGATCGCCGCCATTACTCGTTAAAAAAAAAAACACCAAAAATGACAAAAATCTTTCCCTTTGTTAGTAAACTTTTGCGCAAACCAATCAAAATACGCTTTTTGCAATTTATTTTACCAAACATATGTAGCATAAAACAAATTGGCCGAAAATGTTAAAAAATTTTGATTTTTACATTTTTTTTTTTGGGGAATTTCATATAAAAAAATGTGAAAAATACTATTATTTTTGCAAAATTGACGCTCTTTTTTTGTTTATAGCGCATGATCAAAAAATCGCACAGGTGATCAAATACCAGCAAAAGAAAGCTCTGTTTGTGGGGAAAAAAGGACGTCAAATTCGTTTAAGTACAGCGGCGCACGACCGCGCAATTGTCCGTTAAAGTCACGCAGTAAAAAAATCGCAAAAAACCCCCTTGTCAGGAAGGGGGTAAAATCTTCCGGGGCTTAAGTGGTTAAAAAACCCACAATTGTCCTTTAACCAATACTGAAAAGAGTGAGTCATCTAGAAGACAATATCAGATCTATGTATCACCGATCCCAACACAGATCCCCAGTATGTAAACAAAACACAGACTAGAGGGTGGGGTAGAGGGGCACAGAGGGAATTCTTCTTGGGTCACATGTTACAGATGACAAGGGGCCATCGCAGGCCAGGAGCTCAGGAATTCAGCGTAGGCTAACTGAAGGGCAGAGTGGACGGTTTGTTACCAATGCTGAAGTGGGCAGAGCACAATCTGCAGAGTTAAGCGATATCTGGCTCAGAACTGCAAGCAGCTGTCTCTGCATCTTTCTGAAGTTACACAATTGTCTGTTACCTGGACACTAGAAACATTTGACTTTATGTCAATTTGCTAGAAAAGTGCAAAATCTGTGCCCTCCCTCATATTATATGCCACCCCAGTTAAAGAAAAAAGATTGATCACATGGACCAAAAATGGTTGGTTCGACAGGAATCGGCCAACTTTCAGCCCGTGTGTACAGCTCCTCATCGTCTGACTGTCGAAGGAGCATCCTGGAAACCCAGCATCCCATCATTGTTCTGAAGGGGGGGATTAGTCCTCCTGTCAGAACACACTGAGGTTGATTTACTAAAACCGGCGAGTGCTAAATCTGGTGCAGCTATTCATGGGAGCCTCTAACTTCACTTCTAACTACACTTCAGTTAACCTTCTTAGCGGTATTCCCGAGCGTGGCTCGGGGTTAAATTTCAGAGCCAAAAGCGGTAACCCCGAGCCACACTCGGGGTACCGCCAGAAGCATCGCTGGATCCTGAAAGTGGGGTTACTTACCTTGTCACCGGGATCCAGCGATGTATCCCGGCAGTGTCTAGCGGCGGATCTTCCTCCCGATCCTCTCCGTGCCCCGACTTCCGTCTCCTGCGACGTGACGTTCGCAGGGGGGTGGAACCAGCGGCAAATTCAAATGTAAAACACACAAAACACACTGATACAGTACAGAATAAAAAAAATCACATTAGTTTGCCCCCCAGTGCCCTTTCCTGCAGTTTTACTGTACTTTTTATTTATATATATATATATATATATATATCTATACATACATATACGTATATATATATAAAATATATGTATACATATATATATATATACAGTATATATATACAGTATATATATATATATATATATATATATATATATATATATACACATACATACATACATACTTTAACTTATTTATAGTTCTTTATTATATTATAATTTATGATTTATGATTTTGTGTTTCAAACTTTATCATACCCAAGATGTTATAAAGAAGAACGCACAGTAAAAAAAAAAATCCTATGTAAATAGTTGGTTCTTAAGAATTACATGCAAAATAATGGTACCGCTTTCAGCACCTAAAATCCGAAAGAATCATACCGCCAGGGAGGTTAAAGTGGGATATCATATTTACTTGTTTTAAACTTTTTTCTTTTTACATTTCCTTAGTTACTTTCTTGTTTCTTGCCTAGACAAATGATGTTATACATCCCAGGAGTCTTCAGAACTTTAGGGGAGGAGGGGTTTTCTCAGCTAAGTACACTCTCCTGCATGCATGCTGGAGCTAAGGGAAGATGGATTCCAGAAAGTAAATGCTACAGTGAGGGGAAAAAAGTATTTGATCCTCTGCTGATTTTGTACGTTTGCCCACTGACAAAGAAACGATCAGTCTATAATTTTAATAGTAGGTTTATTTTACCAGTGAGAGACAGAATAACAACAAAAATATCCAGAAAACCGCATTTCAAAAAAAGCTATAAATTGATTTGCATTTTAATGAGTGAAACAGGTATTTGATCCCCTATCAATCAGCAAGATTTATGCCTCCCAGGTGTCTTCTATACAGGTAACAAGCTGATATTAGGAGCACTCTCTTAAAGGGAGTGCTCCTAATCCCAGCTTTTTACCTGTAAGAAAGACACCTGTCCACAGAAGCAATCAATCAGATTCCAATATCTCCTCCATGGTCAAGAACAAAGAGCTGCCCAAGGATGTCAGGGACAAGATTGTAGACCTACACAAGGCTGGAATGGGCTACAAGACCATCGCCAAGCAGCATGTTGAGAGGGTGACAAGAGTAGGTGCGATTATTCGCAAATGGAAGAAACACAAAATAACTGCCAATCTCCCTCCGTCTGGGGCTCCATGCAAGATCTCAGCACGCAGAGTTTCAATGATCATGAGAACCTTGAGGAAACAGCCCAGAACTTCACGGGAGAATCTTGTCAGTGCTCTCAAGGCAGCTGGGACCATAGTCACCAAGAAAACAATTGGTAGCACACTATGCCATAAAGGACTGAAATCCTGCAGAGCTCACAAGGTCCTCCTGCTCAAGAAAGCACATGTACAGGCCAATCTGAAGTTTTCTAATTAACATCTGAATGTTTCATAGGAGAACTGGGTGAAAGTGTTGTGGTCAGATGAGACCAAAATCAAGCTCTTTGGCATCAACTCAACTTGCCATGTTTGGAAGAGGAGGAATGCTGCCTATGATCCCAAGAACACCATCCTCACTGTCAAACACGGAGGTGGAAACATTATGCCTTGGGGTGTTTTTCTGCTACGGGGACAGAACTTTACCACATCAAAGGAATGATGGATGGGGTCGTATACCACCAAATCTTGAGTGAGAACCTCCTTCCCTCAGCCAGGGCATTAAAAATGGGTTGTGGATGGGAGTTACAGCATGACAATGACCCAAAACACATGGCCAAGGCAACAAAGGAGTGGCTCAAGAAGAAGCACATTAATGTCGTTGAATAGCCTAGCCTGTCTCCAGACGTTAATCCTATGGAAAATATGTGGAGGGAGCAGGCGGTTCGAGTTACCAAATGTCAGCCTCAAAACCTTAATGATTTGGAGAAGATCTGCAAAGAGTGGGACAAAATCCCTCCTGAGATGTGTGCAAACCTGGTAGCCAACTACAAGAAATGTCTGACCTCTGTGATTTGTGATTGCCAACAAGGGTTTTGGCACCAAGTACTGAGTCATTCTTTGCGAAGGGGATCAAATACTTATTTCACTCATTAACATGCAAATTAATTTATAACTTTTTTGAAATGCGTTTTTCTGGATAATTTTGTTGTTATTCTGTCTCTCACTGTTAAAATAAATCTACCATTTAAATTATAGACTGGGGATCTACCATTTCTTAGTCAGTGGGCAAATGTACAAAATCAGCAGGGGATCAAATACTTTTTTCCCCTCGCTGTACATGAATCATCTGCCCTTATTCAAGATGGCCATGGCCAGATATGTTAGGAGGTGTTTTGCAAAGTGATTTCTCAACAAAATAAAGCAGAGACATAAATGGATGGGTGAGTTTGCTTTGAATATTAAAAATGAATGAAAGTGTTTATGGTTCGTGGTGCTCAGATTCAGTGAAGATAAACTTTGACAAAAAAAAAAATCTGGAAGCTGATTTGTTTCTATGCAGAGCTGCACCAGATTTTGCACTCTTCAGTTTAAACCTGCAAGGCAAAGTTATAATGCGATAAAATACGATGCATACTAGCACATTATGTGAAACTTACCTTAGAACGAAGCCCTCCAGCGGTGCACTGTCACCACTGACAGGGCTTCCATGTTCACCCGGTCTTCCTTTCGGGTTCGTGGACTCCAGCTGTGCAAGTTGCCGAAGCTGCGATGACGTCATTCCCGCGCATGCACACAGGGGCCGACATTTACGGCACAGGACTCTGAAGGAGCGGCCCAGGTGGCTGTTCCTTCAGAGAGCATGGGCCGGTGACATCACTGGCTGAATGTACAGTAAATATCTCCTAAACGATGCACGGAGATATTTACATTACCCATAGGTTAGCCTTATACTTATACTATAGGTAAAAGTCATGCATGGGAGTTTTCTCCCACTTTAAGAGGTTGCTTTATAAAGAATTTGCATAGCTAATCGGCCAGTGAAAGTGCATGTCCAATCAGTCAGTATAAGAAAAATAAAACAAATGTAAATAGACCTTCTCCCGTGCTGTTTGAATGTAAAATCAGTAATTTTAAATAGAAAATACTGCATTTGGCCACTGGATGACGCTTAAAGTGATTGTAAAGTTTCCTTTTTAAAAATTACAAATAAAAAAAATAACAAAATGTTATACTTACCTCCTCTGTGCAGTTGGTTTTGCGCAGAGCAGCCCAGGCTCTTCTCAGGTTCCTCGTTCCTGCTCCTGGCCCCTCCCTCCAATCGAGTGCCCCACAGCAAGCAGCTTGCTATGGGCCACTCGATTGGAGGGAGGGGCCAGGAGCAGGAATGAGGAACCCGAGAAGAGGACACGGAGCTGCCATTTGGCTCTGCCCCCTCCCTTTCCTGATTAGCTCACTGACTTTGATTGACAGCAGGGAGAGCCAATGGTGCAGCGGCTGTATCTCAGCCAATCAGGAGAGAGAGTGCCGGAAGGCTAAGGGACTCATGGACATCGCTGGACACAGAGGGGGCTCAGGTAAGTATTAGAGGGGCTGCTACACACAGAAGGCTTTTTATCTTAATGCATTAAAATAAAAAAAACTTCCTGACATTACAACTCCTTTAATCTGCTGCAATGAATAAAGGTGCTCAGCTTAAAAAAAAAAAAAATATATATATATATATATATATATATATATATATATATATATATATATATATATAGTATTAAATCCCCACTCCAGAAGAAGAAATCTATTGTAGGGCAAGCCTTAGAGAATCACTGCATTGGTCAAGGGGTATATCTGGATAGCAAGTGTCAAAAAACATCTTATGACAGCGCTTTTTCCATGGACTCTACCCTTCTTCTAAAATAAAATGATCCGTAGTATGGGCCAGCCTGTCAAAGTATGATGTAAACCAACGGTTGTCAACTTATGAGCTAAAAGGGGCCTCAAACATGGCCCCTAACATCAGGGCTGCACATAATGTTCTGTATATGTAATGCTTGGGAAGACTGTCAGAGACTGCAGATCTAATAGAGAAAATGATAGTCAGAGAGTGAGCACAGGATACATTGTTGGCTGGAGATATGCTGTAGAACATGGGTGTCCAACCTTTTGGCTTCTCTGGGCCACATTGAATGTAGAGAAATTTTCTCGGGCCGCATATAAAATATATACTATAATTAAGATATATAAGTACTAAAACGCTGCCGTGGCCTTCCCGCGCCGCCACACCCCTGTCTCCCATGACTAATTTAACACAACTAGAGGATGATCAAATTAAATGGAATCAGTATACAGAGGCTGCAGGTTGATCACCAGGGGTGTAATCCCACCTTCTGTCAGTGCCAATGTGGCAAAGGCTCCGTTCACATGTGAGCGTATGGATCGCGGGCAGAACCGCCGCGGTTCCGCCCGCGATCCGGAGATTTATTGCAAATTGCGGGACGCCTAGCGTTGCCCGTTGATTTGCAATAGCCCCCCAAACGCCGAGCGATGTTGCCGCGATTTCCGCTTGCCGAATCGCGGGACGCAATACGCTCCAAAGAAGTACAAGAGCTTCTTTGGAGGGTATTGCGTCCCGCGATTTTGTTTGCGCGATGTTGCCGCGATTCGGCAGGCGGAAATCGCGGCAACATCGCTCGGCGTTTGGGGGGCTATTGCAAATCAACGGGCAACGCTAGGCGTCCCGCGATTTGCAATAAATCTCCGGATCGCGGGCGGAACCGCGGCGGTTCTGCCCGCGATCCATACGCTCACATGTGAACGGAGCCAAAAGGAACTTGCTCTGTGCATGAACAGACAATATTTATTATGTGAGTGAATGGTTTGCCATAGAGCTGGAAGTTTATGCAGGGGGAAACATTGTTGCCAGTGAAAAAGGCTGAAGGAGATTTTATATACATTGCAATATTGTAATTGTGCGTTCAGGCACAGCAAGCTCCTTGTGTCATATTGGAAAATAAAAAGGAGAGGGTTGGGACTTTGTATGAGGCATGTGAAACATGGCTAAAAAATGCGTCAGTGTGACCAATGTACAGTATATATTTAATGTAGAAAACAGTAAATAGAAAAACATAATTGCATTGATACATATATACACATATATAGCTATATGTTATCTGTATGCTCATATTCATAGAAGATGTATCAATGTGATTATGTTATGCTATTTACTGTTTTATACATTAAATATATACTGTACATTGGTCACACTGACTCATTTTTTAGCCATGTTGCACATGCCTCATACAAAGTCCCAACCCTCTCCTTTTTCCTTTTTGTATATCTATTTAGGGATGGAGACGTATATATATCACTCTACATTTCATTTAAAGTCCCACACCTTCCTTTAGCCTTTGTGTCATATTGAAACTGTCACAGAGGGTGTACACCAGGGATATGCAAACTCTGGCCCTCCAGATGTTGCAGAACTACAAGTCCCATGAGGCAAAGCAAGACACTGACAGCCACAAGCATGACACCCAGAGGCAGAGGCATGATGGGACTTGTAGTTTTGCAACAGCTGAAGGGCCAGAGTTTGCATACCCCTGGTGTACACCACGTTAACAGGCAGGCGTTCTGTCAAATAGTGCAGATCACCAGATAATGCCTCCAACGATCTGCGCATGCGCAGTACGTAAGGCCACTGCAGCTGATCTACCAATCATCTGGTGTGACGTCAACACTGTGCATGCGCAGATCGTCAGAGGCATTATCTGACGATCAGCAAAGTGCGGAGACAGAATCTGATCATCAGATTCTGTCTCGCTCTCTGGTAAAAAATAGCCAGGAGGTAGGGCAGAGGCTTCAGGTGGTGGAGTGCTGCCTCTTGTAATAATCCAGCAGTAGTGCCGTCCTCTCCCTGCACCTCCTACCATCCACCTCAAAGCCTTCTTCCTGCAGGGCTGTGCTCATCCTCTCCGCCACCCACACCTGGCCGAGCTCCTGCACCCAGAATGGATTGTCGTGGATGACCTCCCGTAGCAGGCTGATATAATGAGGAGCTACAAAAATGACAGCAGATCGTCAGACAATGCCTCCGACAATCTGCACATGCACAGTATTGACGGCACTCCTCCAGCTGATCTGCCAATCAGCTGGCGTGACGTCAACAATGCGCATGTGCAGGTCGTCACAGGCATTGTCTGACGATCTGCACTATTTGACAGAACACCAGCTCATACTACAGTCGATTCTATTTTAACAGAAAAAGGGGGTTTTACAAGGAGTGAGTGTTGGTAATAGGGAAAATATGTACAAAGAACCATCTTCTGCTCTTCTGGAAGCCCCCCAGAAGCACTATCACCTTCTCCCTGCTCTGGGTGCCCAGCTTGCTAAGGAGGCACCTGTATGTGTGCACTACCGACCCGGGCTCTGTGTGTCCATAGACACACACAGTGCTGGTATTCCACGCCCCCACTCCCTCCTTACAGGAATTTTAATGACAGCAGCAGGAGCCTATGGCTCACTACCTTCAGTGTCAGAGACCAGATACCATCACATTCGTACCTTTTTTTTTCCGCACCAGACTTCGATCGCATGGGTGTGATCAGATTCTGCAAATCGCGCTGAGTTTTGCAAACTGATTGCGGGTGCCATTAACTTAACATACACTTCGCAATCAGTTTGCATGAACAGGTTGCGATTTTGATGCGGTGCAAATTTGCAGCGGATTCGCTGTGAATTTGCACCGAATCTAATGTGAACGGGGCGTTTGCAGATGGATCCTGAGCCCTTCTCATTTTTATGACCAACATTACGCAGATGTGCAGGACTGTAGCACGTTACGTGACCTTGGACAAGTCATCAGAATCCTTCTGGAAGTTCTCTCGAAGACAAGCAGTATTGTTCAAGCATTCAAATCACCCTGATAGCAGCTATCATAAAAACAACAGTACGAACCCGTGTGTCACATTTACTGGGAATAAATAATGCTTTAACACAATCCCACCAAGACAAAAGAAAAAAATGACAGTGCTGCCATCTAGTGGCTCTAAGGATCCATAGACATTCTAGGCTGAATACAGTCCTTACTGTTCTTGTCTATTTACACTACATACTGATTAGTACAGAGTTGCCCTTTTCATCAAAGAAACACTGTAGACTAAGCTATTTGCTGTGGCTAAAATTATAAAGCTATACAATGTTAGTTGTCTGTAAGGCACATATTTAGCATTGTCTTTTTTTTTTCTCTTTTAACATCCACATACCCAAGCGAAACAAATCCTCTGCTTTGTCTTTCTTTTAAAGAATGATCACCATAGTTTTCATATCCTTGTGGTGTCCTTCAGGGGACCAAATGCATAGAGAACTTGCTCCTATTCTGGCCAATGGCTGCATTTTGCTGTAAAAGGACAGCTTTTTTTTCTGTTTCTGCTGTTTGTAGCTCCACCCTAGGTTGAAGCCCAATTTATGGGTTGGAGTTACAGCACAAGCCCCTGCACCGTGTTCATTTGCACTAAACTGGATCCTGTATATTGTACTTCCTGAGCCCACATAGAACCAGAAGCAGGCTGTTTGTAGCTCCACCCTAGGCTGAAGCCCAATTAATGGGTTGGAGTTACAGCACAGCACAAGCCCCTGCACCATGTTCACTTGCACTGAACTGGATCCTGTATATTGTACCTCCTGAGCCCACACAGAACCAGAAGCAGGCCGCACCAACATCCTTTCTACTTCTTCTGCAGAGGTATATCTGTACAGCAAGTCCCCTACTTACGAACGAGTTCTGTTCCGTAAGTCCAATTTGTTCGTAAGTCCAATAAAGATCAGTGCTTGCAGACAAAGGCTGATCAGTGTGCTCTAGTGGTTGGGGGTGTCCCCTGTCAGAACACAATAGCACAGCTGGGGAGATTACTGCACCAACATTTCTTGTGTTAGTACGGCAATCTGTCCGTTTTTTTCAGCCCGCTGGGTTGAATGAGGAAAAAAACCTGTGCAAAAACGTGTTCGCATCAAGTTTGCAACTCGAAGGTTTGCATGTAGGGGACTTACTGTAGTCTCTTTTCCAGGAATAGTAGGCGAGGGGGTCTGGGATTAGTAGTCCTTCCTGCAAGTACAAGGCAGAGGGGTAGAGAAGAGGCACAGAGCTGCAGATTAAATAGAAGTTCTGCAGATGATATCCTCCTCTCTTCTGTGTGCGCTTTTTTTCACCGTCCTCTCTTCTATATGTGGTCTGTCACAGCCCCTTCACCGCTCTCCTTGGCCCCCCTTTCTTCTTATATGCGCGCTATCCAGCATCGCCCCTTCAGCTATGTGTTTGTGTGCTCTCTCCTCCATGTGCACAATCCTTTTTCTTCTGTGCGCTGTCTGTTACCCCCCCCCCCCCTTTCCTCACTTCTGTGTGTGCTGTGTTATCCACCCCCTCAGCTGTCACCCCCCCCCCCCCTCCTCTCTTCTGTATGCCTGTCACTCATACATTATTCTCCTTGTTCACAGCATGGTCAGACAGAAGTGGGGGGAGGGGTGGGGGTTAGGCTGTCGACCATGCTATCTTAGCAACAACAGCACAGATCAGAACAGGTCCCCTGTGGGATCCCAAAAGGATTTAACAATTATAGTGATAATTCTTTTTTCATTTCTCTTCCAGCTGAGGAGGCCTCTTCAGGTTGGTGGCCATGTAGACTGACGATCGATACTGGAGATGGATGTGTCCAGCAAGGCCCATGATAAGCAATGCCCTCCAGTGTCCTTGTCAATACTGCAAAAAAAGGGAGCACAATTACCCAAATAGATACAAAACGGTAACAAATCTTCAGCAACATCTAGAGAAATAATACTCAAAGAGTACTCTACTAATACTCACTGCCTGAGAGTTACCTTCAAAGTTATTACTGCATGAACCAAAAAGCTCAACCAACCGGTCATATACTGCAACCTCTCTTTTCTTTGTCTCTACCCTTCTTTATCCCCTTCCCACCCGCCTCGTGTCTAAAAGGTTCTGAATGTCCGGAGGGTGGGAAGGATCGACAATCATGTGATTGGCTGCCACAGTGGTCTTATGATCGGGAACTACCAATAATTAGCGGGGGGCTGAAAGCTGTTTTCTTTGACACCCAGGTCTCTGTGCTGTAAATGCACTCTCACAACAGAAACAGCCTAGTGATGCATATGTGCTGCTTGTGGCCATTAACCACTTCTGGACCGGAAGATTTTCCCCCTTAATGACCAGGCAATATTTTGCGATTCGGCACTGCGTTATTTTAACGGACAGCTGCGCGGTCGTGCAACGCTGTACCCAAATAACATTTATGTCCTTTTTTCCCACAAATAGAGCTTTCTTTTGGTGGTATTTGATCACCTGTGTGATTTTTCTTTTTTGCGCTATAAACAAAAAATAGCGACAATTCTAAAAAAAAAAATATATATATTTTTCACATTCTGCTATATAACAATTAAAAAAAAAAATGTAAAATCAAGATTTTTTAACATTTTAGGCCAATTTGTTTTCAGCTACATATTTTAGGTAAAAAAAAAAAAAAAAAAGAAAATCGCAATAAGCGTATTTTGATTGGTTTGCGCAAAAGTTATCGCGTCTACTAACTACGGGAAAGATTTATGTCATTTTTATTGTTTATTTTTATTTTTTTACTAGTAATGGCGGTGATCTGCGATTTTTAGCGAGACTGCGACATTGTGGCGGACAGATCGTACCCCTAACTGACATTTTTGACACTTTTGGGGGGACCAGTGACATTACTACTGTAATCAGTGCTAAAAATATGCACTGTTACTGTAATAAAGACACTGGCAGGGAAGGGGTTAACAGTGGGTGATAAAGGGGTTAAATGTGAGTCTAGGGGACTGATTCTACCTGTGGGGGGGGGGGGGGGGGGCTTGTGAAATGATCACAGAGACCTGTGTTCCTATATAGAAGGATCACATGAGCTCTGTGATCATTCCAGGGAGAAGAACGGTCGGCTGTGTTTACAACAGCTTACCATTCTTCTCTCTCAGCGGGGAACGATCGCGGGTGTCAGGCGGCAATCGGAGCCGGCTGCCCCGTGCATCGGAGTCCCCGCTGCTGAGTGGGGGCTGGACCGCGCCGCCCGCGGCGCGCACTCGCCCCCTAGGATGCAGGCAAGCAACCAACATAGGTCTACGTTGTTTCGCGGAGGAGAGCTGCACTGCCGCAGTAAATCGGTGGCGGGCGGTCGGGAACCGGTAAAAGTGATTAATAAGTCCTTTTTTTTTTAAATAACAAACAAACTAAGAGGGACACTGCGGCTTCAGCTGCCCACACCTGAGATGGCAGCACTGGAGAAGAAATTTTCAAGGTAAGTATTTCTTCTAAAAGGTAAGTGCGACCTGGGACAGTTCAGAGGCTATCCATTGTGGAATGTACTAGCCCTGACTGTCCTGGGGGCATTTTTATCTAAATTTTACCCCCGAGGCCGGAACTCCGCTTTCATTCATTAACATAACCTTCTGACTTTACAACCACCTTAGCCTTGGTTTACATTGATGCGACTTTGAAATCTCACTTCTTCACCTGAAGTAGCACCATCTCAAAGTAGCAGGTCAATGCGATTTCAGGTGCTGCTTGAAATACATCTGTGCGGCTTTATGCACAGATTTCTATTGAAGTTGCACCCAAAATCAGAAAAAGCAGAGCAGGATCTACTTTTGCAAATCGGTGCGATGCCGCAAAGTCAGCGTTGCACTGACTGGAACCGTGCCATTGCTGACAATAGGCTGCGACTTGTCATGCGATTTGACCTGTCAAATCACATGGCAAAATGCTCTAATGTGAACGAGGACTGAAGGCTTCATTCACACTGCTTTGTTTAAAACAGTGCATTAAAAACGCATTTGCATTTTTTGTGTCTGGTGCATTTTCTGCCAGCCTGATTCCCAACATGCGCCTGTGAAACATTGACTGAAAAAACGCACCATTCATTTTAATGGGGAGCTGCGTTTTTGGTGGGGTTTTGAAAAGCGCACCAAAGATGCAGCATGCACGATTTTTTTAAAACGCACCACACCCGGAGCACAGTGGTGTGAAAAGTCTTAAAGGATTAAGGCTTCATTTACACCAATGCGTTTTTCATGCTTTTTGCAGAAACGCAGGACATTTTTTTTTAACATGGGTTCCTATGGCACACATTCACATCAATGCATTTTTGTCCCTCTGCGTCTTTGGAAAGGGTCAGGGACTTTTCTAAACGCAAAGGGTTGCTTTTTTTGCTTCAAAAGAGAAGCTGCAGAAAAGCATGTTGTGCGTTTTTACAGCGATTTGCATTTTTAAATCTGCTCAACAACAAATTTTCACAAATAGAAGCAAAAATAAAAATAGAAAATGCGGTAAAATCGCGGTAAAAAAAAAAACGCAAAAAGTACTACAGAAACGCTCAAAAGCAACATGCATAGGTGTGAATCATGGGAACATGTTTATAGCATTTTTCTTGCGTTTTTAGCCTGGTAAAAAAAACGCAGCAGAACAGACTGCGTATGAAAGGGCCCTATATAGTTTGTTCGGGCCAAGCTTGCCCTATATAGTTTGTTCGGGCCAAGCTGGCCCTATATAGTTTGTTCGGGCCAAGCTGGCCCTATATAGTTTGTTCGGGCCAAGCTGGCCCTATATAGTTTGTTCGGGCCAAGCTGGCCCTTTATAGCTTGTTCAGGCCAAGCTGGCCCTATATAGTTTGTTCGGGCCAAGCTGGCCCTATATAGTTTGTTCGGGCCAAGCTGGCCCTATATAGTTTGTTCGGGCCAAGCTGGCCCCATATAGTTTGTTCGGGCCAAGCTGGCCCTTTATAGCTTGTTCAGGCCAAGCTGGCCCTATATAGTTTGTTCGGGCCAAGCTGGCCCTATATAGTTTGTTCAGGCCAAGCTGGCCCTATATAGTTTGTTCGGGCCAAGCTGGCCCTATATAGTTTGTTCGGGCCAAGCTGGCCCTTTATAGTTTGTTCGGGCCAAGCTGGCCCTATATAGTTTGTTCGGGCCAAGCTGGCCCTATATAGTTTGTTCGGGCCAAGCTGGCCCTATATAGTTTGTTCGGGCCAAGCTGGCCCTATATAGTTTGTTCGGTCCAAGCTGGCCCTATATAGTTTGTTTGGGCCAAGCTGGCCCTATATAGATTGTTCGGGCCAAGCTGGCCCATACGATGCATTTCCAATACAGAAGAATGCGTCCGCTGTGTGCGGCGTATTGGACTTGGGTAGCGTTTAGCTTCATACAAGCAGCGGCGCTGTGTTCCGGCCGCAGAACGGGCGACTTACCGATATTCAGACGACCATGCTGGAATTTCTCCGCCATTCATCTCCATCTGCGATGTACAGGAGAGCAGCAGACACATGCACATCCCCCACTAATGACTAAATACAAAGAAATAAAATCAATGATCAGATGGGACTCATTTTTATCTAGCAGTACACCTCCCCCACCCTTCACCTCTTATTATATAGAACACCCCAGCCCCGCCTCCTCCAAATACCTATAGAGCCCTCCCACACCTCCATCAGCTGTGTGATCACACCGCTCCGCTCAGGTCCTCCTCTCTGCTCCGTGCCAACAAAAGTACCCGGCCTCCTCCCTACCAACCAGCCCATCCTTGGCACTATTCTCTCAGCGCATGCGCACAACCCACTCCCATCCATCGCCCCAGCTATGACTGACAACCATTGCGTCCAATCACAGGCTGGAAGAGCCCTGACGTCAGGTAAATCTCAGTCATGTCCCCTAAAATAGCACCTGCCGCTGTCACTCGAGCAGACACACCCACTGCGACAGCGAGTTGTGCGCATGCGTGCATTCGGTTTGTGGGCGCTTTGCGGCTAGAGGCTAGAAATAGCACCGAGCATGCGCAGTACGGCTGCTTCTAGAAATAGCCCTGTGAATCCGCTATACAGCTGGAGGCGGTACTGCGCATGCTCCGCACTGTTACTGTACTGGGATTTGCCTTGTATGGTGAAAACGTGTGAATGTAGTGACAGGTGGCTGGGATTCATCCTCCTCACACATGGTTTGGCCGGAACAATGGCTGCCTATATTTAATTAACCACTTATCGTCCAGGCTGGGCTTTTTCTGGCACTTTTTGGTTACAAGCTTCACCGCTTCAATACAGGGCACTTTCACCCCCTTCCAGCCCAGGCCAATTTTCAGCTTTCAGCGCTCTCACACTTTGACAATTGCGCCGTCATGCAAAAATGACATTTTTATAATTTTTTTCGACATAAACAGTGCTTTCTTTGGTGGTATTAATTCACCACTGGGTTTTTTATTTGTTGCTAAAAAAACAAAAGCTGAAAAATGTGAATTTTTTTTTAACCACTTAAGCCCCGGAAGATTTTACCCCCTTCCTGACCAGGGCCTATTTTGCGATTTGGCACTGCGTGACTTTAACAGACAATTGCGCGGGCGTGCGACGCTGTACCTAAACGAATTTGACGTCCTTTTTTTTCCCACAAGCAGAGCTTTCCTTTGGCAGTATTTGATCACCTGTGCGATTTTTTGATCATGCGCTATAAACAAAAAAATAGCGTCAATTTTGAAAAAATAACAATATTTTCACATTTTTTTATATGAAATTCCCCCCAAAAAAAATGTAAAAATCAAAATTTTTTAACATTTTCGGACAATTTGTTTTATGCTACATATGTTTGGTAAAAAAAAATTGCAAAATGCGTATTTTGATTGGTTTGCGCAAAAGTTATCGCATTTACTAACAAAGGGAAAGATTTCTGTCATTTTTGTTTTTTTTTTTAACGCGTAATGGCGGCGATCTGCGATTTTTTTTGCGGGACTGCGACATTGCGGCGGACAGATCGGACCCTTGACTGACATTTTTAAAACTTTTGGGGTTACCAGTGACATTTCTACAGTAATCAGTGCTATACATATGCACTGTTACTGTAAAATTACACTGGCAGTGAAAGAGTTAACTTTATTTGAGAGGGAGGGGCTGTGTGTGTCCCTAGGGGCGTGCTTCTAACTGTGATTGGCTGTGGCTTGAGGTGTAGGAACAGTGATCAACGGTCCTACATAGTAGAACCGTATGATCACTGTTTCTACACAGGGGAGAATGACAGGCGGCTTGTTTACACTAGCCGCCTGCCTTTCTCCCTCTCCCCCGACGATCGCCGGGTCCGCTGGTCACACGTGCAGAGGGGGTCCGTGACCGAGCGGGAGCGCGCCTCCGGCGGCGCGCGGTCGCTCCCCAGAGCCTCACAGGCTAGCGACGTAGACCTACGTCGCTCTGCCTGTGAGGGGCTGACTGCCGCAGTAAATATACTGTGCGCAGTCGGCAAGTGGTTAAATAAGTAATTTTTCTCCTTCACTGATGGGCACTGATGAAACAGCACTAATGAGGAGGCAGTAATATGCAGCACTTATGGGCACTGAAGGATAGGTGGCACTGATGGATACTGATAGGTGGCACTTATGGGCAATGATAGGGGGCATGGATAAGCGGCACTGATGAGGAGGCAATGATATGCAGCACTGATAGGCACTAATGAGACAGTAATATGTAGTACTGATGAGCACTGATGGGCAATTATAGTTGGCATTGATGGGCACTAATAGGCGGCACTTATGGACAATAATAATTGGCACGGATAGGCGGCACTGATGGGCAGTGAAAGGCAGCATTGACTGGCATTACTGATTGGCACAGATTGGCATCACTGATGGACACAAATTGGCCTCACTGATGTGCACTGACTGGCATCACCGGTGGGCACTGACTGGCATCACTGCTGGGCACTGTTGGGGCTTCACTGATAATCAGGACACCAATAAACAGTGCCCTGATTATCTGTACAGGTCTCCCCCGTGAGGAAATGCTGCTGATTGGCTCTCATCTCCCCACACTCTGTCAGTGTGAGGCGAGGACAGCCAATAAAGGCATTTCCTGACACCAACATGGCAGCATACATATGATATAGCTCCGCCCCTATATCCACCCCCAGGACCTGTTTAAATCTATAAAAGTCTGACTGAGAGCGACCTCCCCCATTCTCCTTTTTGTCCTCAGAGATACAACACCTACAGACCGTTACACTCAGGATAAGCTCTTACCTGCCGACTACGTCGGAGTCTGTCTGGGTTCAGCCTCTCCCAGGCACAGTCCCACATCTTAGGCTGCTAAACGCTCCAACAAGGTGGGGAGCCCCATCTAGTGGTCTTTTGGGGCTTAGGTGTTCTCAAATAAGAGACAGTAATCCTCTTGTGGCATGCCTGCTTTAGGGTCCGGATCCAGCAGCTGGGACCGCATGGTGTCTTTTCTCCTAGGAAACTCCAGGTCTATCACTTAATATAAAAATATTTTTTTCCATGTCTTTAGGTATGTTTTTTGTTTCTGTGCATAGGCATTTTTTCAATAATAAAAAATAGCTTTAGGGCTTAGACAGGCTAGGGGGGTTCCTCTGGTGTCAATTTCCTTCTCTGGCATGACCGGGGGCTCGCACGCGCTTCTCCTTCACCTCGGAACCGGCCGCGGCAGCCTCGGTCACTTCGGTGCATGTGCGGTAAGCTTCGGGTCTTCGGCGGCCATATTTTCAAAGTCTGGGGCCTCCAGCACATGTGCGATATGCCACGATGCAGCGGCGGCCATATTGGATGAAGGCAAGATGACTCCCTTCAATTATACTGCCCTTCCTTGATTGGGGGAGGGCAGAGTCTCCCTCAGGCACCCTATTTAACCACTTGCCAACCGCCACATGACTATTTACTGCGGCGGTCAGCCCCTCACATGCAAAGCGACGTAGGGCTACGTCACTAGCCTGTGAGGCTCTAGGGAGCGAGCGTGCGCCGCCGGAGGCACGCTCCCGCGCGGTCACGGACCCCCCCCCGCGCGTATGCCCGGTGGACCCGATGTCCGCCGGGCACTCGCGATCTTCCGTTGCACCGGAAGAAAGGCAGGCGGCTAATGTAAACAAAGCCGCCTGTCATTCTCCCGTGTAAGAATGGAGATCAGACGGTTCTACTATGTAGGACTGTTGATCTCTGTTCTTACACTAGTAGCCACAGCCAATCACAGTTAGAAACACTCCCCTAGGGACACACTTAACCCCTCCCTCTCCAATAAAGTTAACTCCTTCACTGGCAGTGTCATTTTTACAGTAACAGTGCATATGTATAGCACTGATTACTGCAGTAATGTCACTGGTACCCCCAAAAGTGTCAAAAATGTCAGTCAAGGATCCGATCTGTCCGCCGCAATGTCGCAGTCCCGCAAAAAAAAATCGCAGATCGCCGCCACTACTCGTTAAAAAAAAAAGCAACAAAAATGACAAAAATCTTTCCCTTAGTTAGTAAACGCAATAACTTTTGCGCAAACCAATCAAAATACGATTTTTGCGATTTTTTTTACCAAACATATGTAGCATAAAACAAATTGGCCTAAAATGTTAAAAAAAATAGATTTTTACATTTTTTTTGGGGGGGAATTTCATATAAAAAAATTTGAAAAATATTGTTATTTTTGCAAAATTGTCGCTTTTTTTTTTTGTTTATAGCGCATGATCAAAAAATCACACAGGTGATCAAATACCACCAAAAGAAAGCTCTGTTTGTGGGAAAAAAAAGGATGTCAAATTTGTTTAGGTACAGCGTCGTACGACCGCGCAATTGTCCGTTAAATTCACGCAGTGCCGAATCGCAAAATAGGCCCTGGTCAGGAAGGGGGTAAAATCTTCCGGGGCTTAAGTGGTTAAAGGGCTCAAATAACAGGATAATAGATGCCTTTTGATCTAGGCATCCAGAGTGGCAGCATCTCAACCAGAAGTCCAAGCAAAGGCAGGTGAGTTGCGCTATTCCAAGGATAAGTGAGGGGGAGCCAGGTAGATTGTAATGTTAGAGGGTGGGGAATTTGTTTTTTTTTTTTTTTCCCAGATTTCCTTTTTGTAGAGCAGGGTTTGTATGTGTGATTCCTTTGTCTCTCTCTCTTATTTTCTCTCTATTATTTTTTCTTCTCTGTTGCCATGCAGTCCCTTTTGCTCCTTTCGGTTCTCTTGCCAGCATGAGCCTAACACCACATAAGCAAGACCACCGCAATCTCAAGTAAGAGCCGCCTTTGGGTAAGTAACAAAATATGGGAGAAAATAGTGCCTTCTTTTGTCTATTTCAGCCCAGTGCCATCTTAAGAGCATTATATGCCCCCGGGCAATGCAGTGCACTGGGGCCCCGCCTACACAATCACCCACGAGAATAAAAATGCAAATTATCGATAAGGCAGAATTTATTGGTACAGCAGTGCCAGGCTAATGACAGCTTCCAAGTTTGGTGGCTGGGTCCAGTGAACACACACATCGATGGGAGTCAGACTCGACTGTCCTGTGTGTGCCTGTTCCCATGGAGGTGGACAGTTGTGGGCTCCCCCTCCAGGGCTCAAGTGGCCTGACAGCAGCGCAGGGCCGACAGGTGCTTGTCACCTGCTAAGTTCGGCAGTGGAATGCACATGAGAATCGGAACTAATGCTTGGCTGGGGCTGGGTCGCTGGGCAGGTGGGGCCCCCCGGGCAACTGCCAAGCATGCCCATTCGGTAAGATGGCCCTGTTTCAGCCCCGGCTCCTCACACTCCCGCTCTAGAAGGTCCAGAGGCTCTCTGGATCATCAGGATTTTCCCAGGGCAGAAAGCGACTCCTCCATTCCTGGCATATACCAGTATAAAAGGCACAAATGTATACTCAAAAGAAAGCAAACAGCTTTGCGGTACTGCGACATTGCGGCGGACAGATCGGACCCTTGACTGACATTTTTGACACTTTTGGGGTTACCAGTGACATTTCTACAGTAATCAGTGCTATTAATATGCACTGTTACTGTAAAATTACACTGGCAGTGAAGAAGTTAACTTTTTTTTGAGAGGGAGGGGTTATGTGTGTCCCTAGGGGCGTGATTCTAACTTTGATTGGCTGTGGCTTGAGGTGTTGGAACAGTGATCAATGGTCCTACATAGTAGAACCGTATAATCACTATTCTTACACCGGGGAGAATGACAGGCGGCTTGTTTACATCAGCCGCCTGCCTTTCTCCCTCTCCACCGACGATCGCCGAGTGACCGGCGTACATCGGGTCCGCCGGTCACATGCGCAGGGGGGTTCGTGACCGCGCGGGAGCGGGAGCGCGCCTCCGGCGGCGCGCGCTCGCTCCCCAGAGCCTCGCAGGCTAGCGACGTAGTACTACATCGCTCTGCCTGTGAGGGGCTGACCGCCGCAGTAAATATACTGTGAGCAGTCGGCAAGTGGTTAAGGGGGTTAAAGCTGCACTGGAATGGGAGGATCCGGAAACCTACTCCAAAGAAAGGAAAAACGTATTATCCCCAACCAAAGAAACAGGTAGCTAACTCTCCTCTTATGACAGAAGTAAGAGGCCTGTTTCAGGAGGAATGGGAGAAGGGAGAGAGAAAATCCTCTTCAACCAATAGGTTACAAAAGTTATATCTGCTCACGGAGGAGGATGCGGCACCTTTATCTAACCCACCGATGGTGGATGCGGCAATCACTAGACTGGCCACGAATTTGACACTTCAGATGGAAGACTCTTCTTCCTTTCATGATATCCTAGATAGACTGATTGATATGGACTTAAGAAAGTTCTACCTCGTGGCAGGTAGTGCATGTAAGCCAGCCGTGGCATTAACGTCTGTGGCAAGCGCTACAGTGCTTTGCGAAAGTATTCGGCCCCCTTGAACTTTGCAACCTTTTGCCACATTTCAGGCTTCAAACATGAAGATATACAACTGTAATTTTTTGTGAAGAATCAACAAGTGGGACACAATCATGAAGTGGAACGAAATTTATTGGATATTTCAAACTTTTTTAACAAATAAAAAAAATAAATAGAAAAATTGGGCGTGCAAAATTATTCAGCCCCCTTAAGTTAATACTTTGTAGCGCCACCTTTTACAGCTGTAAGTCTCTTGGGGTATGTTTTGCACATCGAGAGACTGAAATTTTTGCCCATTCCTCCTTGCAAAACAGCTGGAGCTCAGTGAGGTTGGATGGAGAGCGTTTGTGAACAGCGGTTTTCAGTTCTTTCCACAGATTCTCGATTGGATTCAGGTCTGGACTTTTACTTGGCCATTCTAACACCTGGATATGTTTATTTGTGAACCATTCCATTGCAGATTTTGCTTTATGTTTTGGATCATTGTCTTGTTGGAAGACAAATCTCCGTCCCAGTCTCAGGTCTTTTGCAGACTTCATCAGGTTTTCTTCCAGAATGGTCCTGTATTTGGCTCCATCCATCTTTCCATCAATTTTAACCATCTTCCATCTTCAATTTTAACCATGTTTAAAGAAATTAAATGATATTATTGACATGATGCCTGCCATACCTGGGGGTGGAGGAGGGTAGGTGGAGCATTAGGCTGCAGTGCCACAACTATTAGCATTGGCGGCCGTCAGGCCAGTTGTATTAGATGTGGTCGGCGGCCTGTGGTCTGTCTGAATGTCCTCACTGGCCGGTATTATCATACTGGCAGGTAGCAGTGTGACCGCTTTATGGGGCGGCCAGACTGATTTGCATCCTGAACCCTGCCCTCCCGCCCAATTTACCCCTTAAGACTGGCACTATACTAAAAGTGTAGCGCAAGCCGGCGGGGACCCTTTTCGTGCGGGTGCCGGGATAAGGCTGTTTTTTTTCGTGCGGGGTGCAGCTTTTTTGCTGTCCCCCTGCAAAGTGCCACCCTAGGCCTTGGCCTTGTCGGTCTAGGCCAAGATACAGCACTGTCCCCTACCCCCAATACTTACCTGAGCCCAATCTCAATCCTGCGATGTGCATGGGAGCAGCTGCTATCCTGACTTTCTGCCTCCTCATTGGCTCAGAGACATTGGCTTCCACTGCTGTCAATCACAGCCAGTGAGGAGGGAGCAGGGGGCGGGGCTAAACTACCACTATTTTATTCTCTAGGGCAGTGATGGTGAACCTTAGCAACCCAGATGTTATGGAACTACATTTCCCATTATGCTAATGCAGTGTAGTTGAACAGGTGTAGTGAGCACAGTTGAGCAATGTAGTTCCAAAACATCTGGGGTGCCAAGTTTCGCCATCACTGTTCTAGGGTGTCTGCTTCCAGAATATTTGTTTTTGGGGGGGGTGGGGGGTACGTAGGTGTAAAAGTGTAAAAAAAATGTTTTTATAAGGATGAATAAACCTTTGGAATATCTTACATTCACCACCTGTTTTTAGGGTTGAACATACACAGACTGGGCTTCATCACAGCATTTGATTGACAGCAGCGTGAGCCAATGGCTATAAATCTGCTCGATGAGGAGGGAGACGACGGTGAGAGCCTCTGCTCTCATGCACATCGCTGGATCGGGTTTAGGTAACAAGAGGTTGTAAAGGCAGAAGGGGCATTCTATGCATTAAGATAAAAAAACCTTCTGTGTGCTGCAGCCCCCCCAATACTTACCTGAGGTCCATCTAGATCCAGCGATGTTGCAGGAGAGACTGGGCTTCCCGGGACTCCCCTCCTCAATGACTGAGACAGCAGCGCTGCGCCATCGCGCCATTGGCTCCCGCTGCTGTCAGTCAAAGTCAGTCAGCAAATGAGGAGAGAAAGGGGGGCGGGGCTTGGCCGCAGCTCCGTGTCTGAATGGACACAGGAAGCAGTGGCTTGGCTCAGGTGCCCCATAGCAAGCTGCTTGCTGAAGGGGGCACTCAACAGGAGGTAGAGGCCAGGAGCACCAAAGAGGGACCCGAGAAGAGGAGGATCAGGGCTGCTCTGTGCAAATCCACTGTATTCCATGTTTGTTATTTTTAACTAAAAAACAATGAGACTTTAGTATCACTTTAGGCTGCATTCACATGTCAGCGTTTGGATCGCGGGCAGAACCGCCGCGGTTCCGCCCGCGATCTGGAGATTATTGCAAATCGCGGGACGCCTAGCGTTGCCCGTTGATTTGCAATAGCCCCCCAAACGCCGAGCGATGTTGCCGCGATTTCCGCCTGCCGAATCGCGGCAACATCGCGCAAACAAAATCGCGGGACGCAATACGCTCCAAAGAAGCTCTTGTATTTCTTTGGAGCGTATTGCGTCCCGCGATTTTGTTTGCGCGATGTTGCCGCGATTCGGCAGGCGGAAATCGCGGCAACATCGCTCGGCGTTTGGGGGGCTATTGCAAATCAATGGGCAACGCTAGACGTCCCGCGATTTGCAATAAATCTCCGGATCGCGGGCGGAACCGCGGCGGTTCTGCCCGCGATCCATACGCTCACATGTGAACGGAGCCTTAAGGTCAGGGGGGCAATAGGGTAAGTATACTTATTCTTGAAGATCTGCTATGTGATCGGAAACATCTGGAAGTGTTCATTCTAACTTAGCACCACCCTAAACAATTTCACCTTCCTGAAAAATATCAGTGCACTTCCTGGTAGGTGGCTGTGCCTAGGCATTCTGGCTCTGTAGCCTCATAGCTGTACATCTACAGTGTGAGATCATTAAAGGCCCATACACACTTGACGGAAATCGGACGAAATATCCTCCGATTTTTTAGCGTTCATATCCGTTTTTAGTTGACAGTGCATAAATGTTCACAAAATTTCTCGTCCGATTTTTTTTTTTGGGACATTTGTTCCTAGACTTCCCTAGACGGGTCATCAGCAACTTCAGATCATGCGCAGTCTTTCGTATCCGATTATTCACAGACGTACTGCATACACATTAAACGAAAATTGGTCGTCTGGGGACGGACGATAAAAATTTTGGTGTTTGTCCCTCCGTTTTTTTTCGTTGAAAATGTCGGCATCGGCTGCTGAAAGTTGTGTACACACTAGCCGAAAATCGTACGATTTTACCTCGGATGGGAATTTTCAGAAAATTTTCTACTAGTGTGTACCCCACTTAAGGCACTGCTGCCTCTGACTGCTAGCCTCAGGAGACCTGGAGTGAGATTTGGGGAGGTCACTTCTGTGCTGATCATTGTTCTTATTGCTGGAGGCTCTGACACGAGGAAGCAAAGCCCTGCCCTCTATCAAGATGGCCAACTCCATACACAATGCAGAACAATTGGGGAAAGATCAGCTGCAGAGAGACCACAGGCAATACTGGTGACTGATCCTTTGCCCTTTGCCTGCATTTTCTGGGCCGCCTACAGAACTTAGTTCCTCTTTATAGCCCAGACCTGGCACTCAACTGCCCCGCCAAAGCCATAGGAGGCAAACATGGCGTACAGCCGGCTCTGGTGCAGAATATTGGATCAGCCGCTTTAACCGGTTGCCGACCGCCGCACAACTATATACTGCGGCGGTCAGCCCCGGCAAGGCAGAGTGACGTATGGATACGTCACTCACCTGTCACTGACTTGCGAGCCTATTGCGGGCGGGCGCGCGCCCGCTGAGGCGCACGCCCGCCGCGGCTCGTTCACAGACAAGTCAGTGCATGTGTCCGGCGGACTCGATGTCCGCCGGTCACACTACGATCGCTCCTGTGAAGGGAGAAAGGCGGAGCGGCTTATGTAAACAAGCCGCCCGTCATTCTCCCTGGTGTAAAAATGAAGATCTGACGGTTCTACTATGTAGAACCGTTGATCTTTGCTTTTACACCAATAGCCATGTCCCTGCACAGTTAGAAACACGCCCCTAGGACACACTTAACCCCTCCCTGTCCAATAAAGTTAACCCCTTCCCTGCCAGTGTCATTTTTGCAGTAACAGTGCATATACAGTGGGTACGGAAAGTATTCAGACCCCCCTTAAATATTTCACTCTTTGTTAAATTGCAGCCATTTGCTAAAATCATTTAAGTTCATTCCTCTTCCTCATGAATGTACACATAGCACCCCATACTGACAGAAAAACACAGAATTGTTGACATTGTTGCAGATTTATTAAAGAAGAAAAACTGAAATATCACATGGTCCTAAGTATTCAGACCCTTTGCTGTGACACTCATATATTTAACTCAGGTGCTTTCCATTTCTTCTGATCATCCTTGAGATGGTTCTACACCTTCATTTGAGTCCAGCTGTGTTTGATTATACTGATTGAACTTGATTCGGAAAGCCACACACCTGTCTATATAAGACCTTCCAGATCACAATGCATGTCAGAGCAAATGAGAATCATGAGGTCAAAGGAACTGCCTGAAGAGCTCAGAGACAGAATTGTGGCAAGGCACAGATCTGGCCAAGGTTACAAAAAAAATTCTGCTGCACTTAAGGTTCCTAAGAGCACAGTGGTCTCCATAATCCTCAAATGGAAGACGTTTGGGACGACCAGAACCCTTCCTAGAGCTGGCCGTCCGGCCAAACTGAGCTATTGGGGGAGTAGAGCCTTGGTGAGAGAGGTAAAGAAGAACCCAAAGATCACTGTGGCTGAGCTCCAGAGATGCAGTCAGGAGATGGGAGAAAGTTGTAGAAAGTCAACCATCACTGCAGCCCTCCACCAGTCGGGGCTTTATGGCAGAGTGGCCCGACGGAAGCCTCTCCTCAGTGTAAGACACATGAAAGCCCGCATGGAGTTTGCTAAAAAACACCTGAAGGACTCCAAGATGGTGAGAAATAAGATTCTCTGGTCTGATGAGACCAAAATAGAACTTTTTGGCCTTAATTCTAAGCGGTATGTGTGGAGAAAACCAGGCACTGCTCATCACCTGTCCAATACAGTCCCAACAGTGAAGCATGGTGGTGGCAGCATCATGCTGTGGGGGTGTTTTTCAGCTGCAGGGACAGGACGACTGGTTGCAATCGAGGGAAAGATGAATGCGGCCAAGTACAGGGATATCCTGGACAAAAACCTTCTCCAGAGTGCTCTGGACCTCAGACTGGGCCGAAGGTTTACCTTCCAACAAGACAATGACCCTAAGCACACAGCTAAAATAACGAAGGAGTGGCTTCACAACAACTCTTGAATGGCCCAGCCAGAGCCCTGACTTAAACCCAATTGAGCATCTCTGGAGAGACCTAAAAATGGCTGTCCACCAACGTTTACCATCCAACCTGAGAGAACTGGAGAGGATCTGCAAGGAGGAATGGCAGAGGATCCCCAAATCCAGGTGTGAAAGACTTGTTGCATCTTTCCCAAAAAGACTCCTGGCTGTATTAGATCAAAAGGGGGCTTCTACTAAATACTGAGCAAAGGGTCTGAATACTTAGGACCATGTGATATTTCAGTTTTTCTTTTTTAATAAATCTGCAACAATGTCAACAATTCTGTGTTTTTCTGTCAGTATGGGGTGCTATGTGTACATTCATGAGGAAGAAGAATGAACTTAAATGATTTTAGCAAATGGCTGCAATATAACAAAGAGTGAAAAATTTAAGGGGGTCTGAATACTTTCCGTACCCACTGTATATAGCACTGATTACTGCAGTAATGTCACTGGTACCCTCAAAAGTGTCAAAAATGTCAGTCAAGGGTCCGATCTGTCCGCCGCAATGTCGCAGTACCGCAAAAAAATCGCAGATCGCCGCCATTACTCGTTAAAAAAAAAAACACCAAAAATGACAAAAATCTTTCCCTTTGTTAGTAAACGCGATAACTTTTGCGCAAACCAATCAAAATACGCTTTTTGCGATTTTTTTTACCAAACATATGTAGCGTAAAACAATTTGGCCGAAAATGTTAAAAAATTTTGATTTTTACATTTTTTTTGGGGAATTTCATATAAAAAAAATGTGAAAAATATTGTTATTTTTGCAAAAATTACGCTCTTTTTTTGTTTATAGCGCATGATCAAAAAATCGCACAGGTGATCAAATACCACCAAAAGAAAGCTCTGTTTGTGGGAAAAAAAGGATGTGAAATTCGTTTAGGTACAGCGTCGCACGACCGCGCAATTGTCCGTCAAAGTCACGCAGTAAAAAATCGCAAAAAACCCCCTGGTCTTTTAGCAGCCAAATCCTCCGGGGCTTAAGTGGTTCCAGCCTGGGGGAAAAAAAATGAGAAGTCAGCAGCTATAAAACCTGTATACCAGGGCTCAAAATTTCAAGTCCTGAGCTACTAGCCAGGCCTAAAGAGTTACTCGCCACCAGTTGCCTCACCCAACCCCTACCCTGCCTGGCCTATAATTCCACCCCTAAACACGCCCTCCTAAATGATCTCATTAAATGACACTGTTAAATGTTGTATGCAGAATAAAGTTACAAAAATATTTATCAACAACAACTTTAAAAATATTAACATAAAGCATATTTTATTGATCTGACTGTGATTAATAAAATATGATTGGCTACTACAGGCACTGTAAACATCATTACTGCCTTGTTATCCACTTAAGCCCCAGCCCTATTTCGGACACTTTTTGTTTACAAGTTAAAATCAGTTTTTTTTCCTAGAAAACTACTTAGAACCCCCAAACATTATATATATTTTTTTAGCAAAGACTCTGGAGAATAAAATGTCGGTCATTGCAATATGTATATTGTGAAAGATGATGTCAGCCCGAGTAAATAGATACCCAACATGTTACGGTTTAAAATTGCGCCCCCCCGTGGGATGGCGATAAACTACGGTCAATAGAGATCTCAATAGGCGACGCTTTACATTTTTTTAATGGTTACCAGTTTAGAGTTAGAGTGTAGCTCTTTTTTTTTAGTTATTGCTCACCTTCTGGCGATCGCGGTGATACCTCACATGTGTGGTTTGAACAGGTATTTCATTCGCGGCTCGACTTCCGTATACGTTTTTTTTTCGTTCGCGAGCTAACGGTGACGGGGGCGGCTAAAATTTTTTTTCATATTTATTTTATTTTATTTTTTAACTTTATTACAGGTTTTTAAAAAAAAATAAAAATCTGATCACTTTTATTGCTGTCACAAGCAATGTAAACATCCCTTGTGACACCAATATGTAGTGACAGGTACTCTTTATGGAGGGATCGAGGGTCTAAAAGACCGTAGACCCCTCCACTACACTTTCATGTATGCAAAACGCCGAAAACGGCGTTTTTGCATACAGACGTTTTTTAAATCTGCCGCCTTTTGCAGCAGAGTAACCCGGAAGTGACGTCATGGCCGTCGCCTCCGGGTTACATCATCGGAGACCCGATCGAAGCCGTTTCTGGCTTCGATCGGGACTCCATCTAGCCGGCGGACGTCCGCCGGCTGGGTGCTCGGGACGGTAGCCCCGAGCAAAGTCACGGAAGGTGGCGGGAGGGGGGGGAGACGTCCCCTCCCGCTCACCCGGGTAACGATCGAGCGGCTCCCGAGCCGCATCGGTCGTTACTGACGGAAAGCCGACCGTTGGCTCTAAACTACGGTACCGGGATGGTGTCTCTAGCTAGAGGCATCATCCCGGTATACTACCGCAAAGTTTGCCGACTTACTTTGCGGTAAGTGGTTAAAGCGGAGTTCCGGGCACAGATGTCATTTTTTAATGAACATACCCCCGGGACAGTCAGGGCTAGCACATTCCACAATGGCTAGCCTCTGATCTGTCCCGGTTCACACTTACCTTTTAGAAGAAATACTTACTTCTAACTAATTTCTTCCACAGCGTTTCCATCTCTCTTGTGGGCAGCTGAAGCCGGCGCTGTCCTCTTCTGCGTCTTCTTCCGCGTCTTCTTCTCCCAGAATGCGCCGCACCGGCCCCTCTCGTCACTTCCGGTGCGGCGCCACATTCCTAAACAGCTTCTGGGCATGCCCAGAAGCTGTTTAGCAGGGGAATGCGGCGTCGCCCGGAAGTGACGAGCGGGGCCGGTGCCGTCGCATTGATTCCTGGGAGCGATGACGTTTAGCTCCCAGGAATCATCGCAGCGCAGGAAGTGACAGCGGAGCCGCGGCGCTGAGGTAGGAAGTACCCTGAGGTGAGTATTTACGATCGTCAATTACAAGGTGAGTTTTTAAAAAAAAAAAAATCTAACTATCCAATTCCTTTTCAGGTTAGGCTGAACTAGCGGACGGGCACAAAAAAAAAAATATCGTTTTTGTGCCCGGAACTCCGCTTTAAGTAAATATACACTGCATACAGAGTGCAGGATTGAGTGGTGCACTACGTACAGACTGCAGGATTGAGAGGTGCACTACGTACAGACTGCAGGATTGAGAGGTGCACTACGTACAGACTGCAGGATTGAGAGGTGCACTACGTACAGACTGCAGGATTGAGAGGTGCACTACGTACAGACTGCAGGATTGAGAGGTGCACTACGTACAGACTGCAGGATTGAGAGGTGCACTACGTACAGACTGTAGGGTTGATAGGTGTGCTACGCTAAGTTACTGGATGGGAGAGACATCTTCTTTCTGGGTTCTCACCGACCCCATCCTTAAAGCTCCACTCATACTTGCGTAGCACCCTACAGGTAGGTGCTAGGTAAAATATAGTGGGCTTTGTCTGCCTAACAGCAGAGCCATGTTTTCTTTTGTGCATGTAGGTTGTCATGGCTACTAAGTATGTCTGCTGAGAGGGGAGTCTCCTCACTGGCCCTGTGAGAGGATTCTCATTGGGCAGTGAAGGAAACCCAATCAGAGATACATTCAGGCGTGTAACTACCCCAGAAGGCAGATTCTGCCGCAGAGGATTCTGGGAGTGGATATAAGTCTGAAGGGAGTGCATGAGTCCCAAGGCGGGAGAGTGCAGCTGTCTCTCCTCCTGTTTGAGGAAGTGGATGTCTTGGGGTGTTGCCTGAGAATCCAGAGAGTGCTGAGTTGAGCTGAGGGGATCCGGTGTGCCGAGAACCAGCGGAGAGTGAGAGGGGTCCAGTCCCAGGAAAGCCTACACAGGTCGTGAGTACTGAGGATTGCCCCTGGGGGGTCTGCCTAGAGTCAGAGGGGACTACTCCGGAAGATGTTCTGGGATCCAGTGCCAGCTAGCTGTTAAAGGGGGTACCTAGGTTGAGGACCCTGAAGTTACAGAGGAGGGTACATAGTCAGAGAACCCTGAAGAGTTCAAGGTTAAAGGGGGCACCTGCAGTTGGGCCCTGAATTGTATAGAGTGTCAGTTGAGAGTTGCAGCTTTACAGAAATCTATCACGTACTACCTCAAGCCAGTGCAAGGTCGGAGGGGAGTATTCAGTGACTTTGCAGTACAGCAGTGTCAGTAATTCTACAATTCACAGTCCTGAGTCTTCTGGACTTATTGTCGAGGATCCAGCACTTCTATCAAGTTACCGTGTGTTCTAAGCGTCAGTGAGCGCTGGCTAGCGTCAGCTGGCATCAAGGCAGCTTTCACAGACATTTTCTGGATAAAGTCCCAAGTTGTATCTAGTTAAAGCGGAGTTCTGGCCTCGGGGGTCAATTTGAGCTAAAAATACCCCCGGGACAGTCAGGGCTAGTACATTCCATAATGGATAGCCTCTGAACTGTCCCGGGTCGCACTTACCTGTAAGAAGAAATACTTACCTTGAACATTTCTTCTTCGGCGCTGCCATCTCAGGTGTTGGCAGCTGAAGCCGCAGCGTCCCTCTTCGTGTCCTCTTCCGTGACGTCGGAGTCCCACAATGCGCTGCACCGGCCCCGCTCGTCACTTCCGGTGCAGGCGCGGCATCACTGCACAGCTTCTCGCATGCCCAGAAGCTGTTTAGCAGTGAATGCCACGCCTGCACCGGAAGTGACGAGCGGGGCCGGTGCAGGCGCATTGATTCCTGGGAGCGATGACCCTTTATCTACAATAAAACCACAAAACAAAGATGTCGGAGTTGTCAATGTGTCAGTTCTCACACCCAGGGTCGCAGCTCACATGGGCTGGAGAGGTAACCGGTAACAATGGCAGACCCACATCAGGCCCAATGCCTGGATAACCTGCTACACTTGTGTTCATATGTGTTTTGTAAACGCATGCAAAATTGCGTATGCGCGCATTTATAAAACATGCTAAAACCACATCACGTTTGCTGTGCCATTCGTTATTAACCACTTTACCACCGGAGGATTTTGCTGTCTTACGTCTGGGCCACTTTTTGCGATTCGGCACTGTGCAAATTTAACTGACAATTGTGCGGTCATGCGACGCCGTACCCAAGCGAAATTTATGTCCTTTTTTTCCCACAAACAGAGCTTTCTTTTGGTGGTATTTGATCACCTGTGCGATTTTTACTTTTTGCGCTATAAACAAAAAAGAGCGACAATTTTGAAAAAATAACAATATTTTTCAAACTTTTTTATATGAAATTCCCCCCAAAAAAATGTAAAAATCAAAATTTTTTATCATTTTAGGCCAATTTGTTTTCTGCTACATATTTTTGGTAAAAAAAATCGCAATAATCGTATTTTGATTGGTTTGCGCAAAAGTTATTTTGTTTACTAACTAAGGGAAAGATTTCTGTCGTTTTTGGTGTTTTTTTTTTTTTAACGAGTAATGGCGGCGATCTGCGATTTTTTTTGCAGGACTGCGACATTGCGGCGGACAGATCGGACCCTTGACTGACATTTTTGACACTTTTGGGGGTACCAGTGACATTACTACAGTAATCAGTGCTATACATATGCACTGTTACTGTAAAAATGACACTGGCAGGGATGGGGTTAATTTTATTGGAGAGGGAGGGGTTAATGTATGCCTGGTGCTTACTGACATGTGTGGGGGGAGGTGACTGTGTGACTCAAGGACAGATCGCAGGTTCAGCTATGCTGAAACCCTGCAATCTGACCCTGCCTGTCACTTCGGAGATCCACCCGCTTTGTTTACACAAGCGGGCGGATCTCCAAACTCGATTCCCCGACGATCTGGGAAGAGCAGCGGCGATCGCCGCTGCTCCTCCCCTGGCCCGACTCCCGCTGTGACTGAATACAGCGGGAGCGAGTCTCCGGCGGCGCGCGCGCGCCGCTGAGGGGGGGGGGGGGGTCTGCCGACGTAGGTCTACGTCGTCAGACCTACAACAGCCACTTTGCCGCAGTAGAGCTCTAGTGAGCAGACGGCAAGTGGTTAATGGCATCCCAAACACTACAAGCTGACATGTGCTTTTCTGCGTGCAAAAATGTGAAAGCACTGTAAAATAAGTGGTGTAAAAAAAAATAAAAAAAAATAAACTGAATGCAGAAAAAGCTCAATGTGGTACTTTGCCTTATGTAGGGTATCCCCAATTAAATGAATGTGCTGCCCCATGCATGTTGTGCATAAAACGCTAGGTGTAAATGGGGCCTAATAGCAACCATTTAGAAGCCAGTACAGTTGGTATGGCTACTGCACTGATTGACTAGGCCCAAATGTCTGTACATCCTCACACTACAGAGACAAGAACCTGAACACTCAGTGCAGTATTCCTCGTAAACCAGGGCTTTTTTTCTCAGAGAATAGGTGCAGAAACTCCCCCCTTTTTAAGTCATCCCTTGTCTCCATCTGCTACCCACTTCCAGTACTGTTCCTTGGTTTCACCCCCTACCCAACTTCCAGTACCACCGCTTTTAGAGACTACAGAACCATGCATTGTGGTGTTAAGTAATTTGCAATTGAATGCAATGATAAAAAAAGCACAATAGACCCCATACCAGCCACACTAGATCCCCCCAGCAACAATAGACCCCCCCACAAACAATAGACACCACCCAGCAAGAATAGGTTGCCCCACAGCAATAATAGTCCCCCCCCAGCAACAATATATCCCCCTAGCAACAAAAGACCCCGCTCCCAGCAACTAGATCCCACTAGCAATAATAGATCCCTGGTACAAAATACCACTTTAGCTATAATAGATCCACCCCAGCAGCAACAATGGATCTTTCAGCAGCAAGCAACAATAATCCTCTCCCTTAACTGTAGATCCTTACCAGCAACAATTGATCCCTCTGCAACATAAGACGCCCTAAGCAACAATAGACCCCCATGCAAAAATAGATCCCCGTTAGTTACAATAGATCCTCCAGAAGTCAGCATCATAGAACCTCCAGCATCCCTTACCATTAAATGCATTCAGTGCTGGAGGTGCCGGAACTGCGTTCCCCCGCGTTCCTGCTGAAAAAAAGCCCTGCTCGTAACCAAACAGAGCATGCCTTACATTGGTGTGGTCTCAGTGAGCTGAGTTCTGATAGGCTGCTATGGGTGGCTGCACTGTGCTCCACATCTTATTTGAATAAGGTAGGTAGGAGTGTGAGTCAGTAAGTTAACAGCCTGCACCCATCATCCCTGTATATTGCCTGCCTGTGCAAACTTACACACTCGGACTTGTCTCTCTCTCTCTGATGGTCTCCCCAACGTCTCTGTTCTCACTTCTCCCCAGTAGGCTGTTACCCGAAGTTTGCGTTCTCGCTGCCGACTCTTCTTCCTCCTCCTTGCTGCCCTGGGACGTGCATCTTCTCTGCCGCCTCAAGTCCGGCATGTAAGTGAGGAGGGAATTTGCGGGGCTGTGCTGGAAACTACACTTCCCAGTGTGCAGCGCGGCTCACAGAGCCCTCCATAGAGATGACTGGGGAGGCGGCTTGTCTAAAGCCAAGCAGACCCACCCCCAGCCCTAGCTGAGCGGATTTACCACCATCTGAGCCGAGCTGGAACACTCGCCCTCAACTAAATTCCACTCGCGAAATGCGAGCAGGCGAGTGAAAATTTTGAGGGCTGCCAGATACTAATCCTTTATACAAATCCTGTATACAATTCCTGTATACAAATCCCGTATACAAATCCTGTATACAAATCCGTAGCTGCGGACTTTTAATATAAGGACACTAACCTGTCGAGGGATCCCGCAATGTGGGCACCCCAAGCCGATCCTTCCATCGGCTCTCGGTGCAGGTGCCGCCATCTTCACTAAGGGAAACAGGAAGTGAAGTCTTGCGGCTTCACAGCCTGTTTCCTACTGCGCATGTGTGAGTCGCGCTGCACTTTCTATATGGTCCTGCTGTCTTCTGGGACCTGTGTGTCTCAGGCAGTAGGGGAGGGGGAGGGGAAATTTTGTACATCACCACACCACGATTACGGTGATCTTACCAGGAAGTGGGAGCGGGTACCTGGATTTGACAGTGGAGGGGGGGTAGCAAACAAGTGAAGCTTCCCCTTTTTTTTGGTGGAGCTCCGCTTTAAGCAGAAAGCAGATCATAACCCTGGAAGATGTCTGATAACCCCCCTCCCCCCCATGTCTGTACCTGCAATCAGCTCTTGCACAGCCTGCGACAGAACAACGTCCATAGGCGTGCGCACGGCTGTGCCGGGAGTTGTGTGATGTCGGGGTTGGGCAGGACCGAACAGCTATCAAACACCAGCCAATGTGATGGGGTCTGGGCGGCCGCTTCGTTTATGTGGCCTGCCCCTTTCTTAAGCAGCCCAATCATTGGCTGGTGTTTGACAGCTGCTAAATCCCTCCCACCCCTGACATCACCGCTGAGTTTTGACAGCTGGTTCTCCATGCAATCAGTTACATTACATGACAGTGTCACACACACTGAGCGGCTCTTGCAAGCCTCACTGTCTGCTGAATGTGAAACTCCCTCTCTCCCCTGTTGGTGTCCATAAGTGGTGCCCACTAGTGCCACCTATCAGTGCCCAGTAGTGCCACCTATCAGTGCCCAGTAGTGCCACCTCATCAGTGCCCATCAGTGACACCTAACAGTGCCTATAAGTGCTGCCTATCAGTGCCACCAATCAGTGCCCACCAATGCCGCCTATCAGTAACCACCAGTGCCGCCTCATCAGTGCCCATCAGTGTCACCTAACAGTGCCTATTAGTGCCACCTATCAGTGCCCAGTATTGCCACCTATCAGTGCCCACCAGTGCCGCCTCATCAGTGCCACCTATCAGTGCCCACCAGTGCCACCTCATCAGTGCCCATCAGTGACACCTAACAGTGCCTATAAGTGCTGCCTATCAGTGCCACCAATCAGTGCCCACCAATGCCGCCTATCAGTAACCATCAGTGCTGCCTATTAGTGCCAAGGAGGGCTGCCAATCAGTGCCCAGCAGTGCTGCCAATCAGTGCTGCTTATCAGTGCCACCTATCAGTACCCATCAGTACTGCCAATAAGAGCCACCTCTCAGTGCTGCCAATCAGTGTCCATCAGTGCAGCCTCATCGGTGCTCATCGGTGGTCTCATACTCCTTCCATTTCAATATTATTGCTTGCACAGTGCTCCTTGGGATGTTTAAAGCTTGGGAAATCTTTTTGTATCCAAATCCGGCTTTAAACTTCTCCACAACAGTATCTCGGACCTGCCTGGTGTGTTCCTTGTTCTTCATGATGCTCTCTGCGCCTATCATAGTGCAGGTGCATTTATAAGGATTATTATATTATTTTATTGGTTCACTAATGCTAGTATTTCACGAATAGAGGCGGTTCTTGGCATGGGTTAATTTGTTTATTCTGCTACATGTCTTTGGTAAAAAAAAAAAAAAAAAAAACCCAATAAGTATATAAAAAACCCAATAAGCATATATTGATTGGTTTGAATGAAAGTTATTGCGCCTACAACCTATTGTTGTGGCGGAGTCAGTGCCTGAGCAAATGTCGTGTGATGTCATGGTGCAAGGGAGTGCACGCTGGGAACAGGACTGTCAGTGCTGTTTGGACTGGAGAAGACAGAAGGGACCACCCAGTGTGGAGAGAGACTGTCACCCTGCCTGTAGGGGGGGGGGTCAGAGAGAGAGGATTTGGGATGAGAAGAGGGATGGAGTGGCAAAAAGTTGTGCTGGGAGGGGGAATTTTTGGTAGGAGAGGGATTTGTGCTAGTAGGGATGATTGGGGGGAATATCTGCTGGGAGGGGGATTTAGGGGGTGGTAGGAGGGGGATTCGTGCTAGTAGGGATGATTGGGGGGAATATGTGCTGGGAGGGGGGATTTAGAGGGCGGTAGGAGAGGGATTTGTACTAGTAGGGATGATTGGGGGGGGACATGTGCTGGGAGGTGGATTTAGGGGGTGGTAGGAGGGGGATTCATGCTAGTAGGGATGATTGGGGGGGATATGTGCTGGGAGGGGGGATTTAGAGGGAGCGGTAGGAGAGGGATTTGTACTAGTAGGGATGATTGGGGGGAACATGTGCTGGGTGGTGGATTTAGGGGGTGGTAGGAGGGGGGTTTGTGCTAGTAGGGATTATTCAGGGGAATATGTGCTGGGAGGGGGGGATTTAGGGGGTAGTAGGAGGGGGATTTGTGCTAGTAGGGATGATTGGGGGGAATATGTGCTGGGAGGGGGGATTTAGGGGGTGGTAGGAGAGGGATTTGTACTAGTAGGGATGATTGGGGGGAACATGTGCTGGGAGGTGGATTTAGGGGGTGGTAGGAGGGGGATTCGTGCTAGTAGGGGATGATTGGGGGGGGGGGATATGTGCTGGGAGGGGGGATTTAGAGGGAGCGGTAGGAGAGGGATTTGTACTAGTAGGGATGATTGGGGGGAACATGTGCTGGGAGGTGGATTTAGGGGGTGGTAGGAGGGGGGTTTGTGCTAGTAGGGATTATTCGGGGGAATATGTGCTGGGAGGGGGGGATTTAGGGGGTAGTAGGAGGGGGATTTGTGCTAGTAGGGATGATTGGGGGGAATATGTGCTGGGAGGGGGGATTTAGGCGGTGGTAGGAGGGGGATTTGTACTAGTAGGGATGATTGGGGGGAACATGTGCTGGGAGGGTGATTTAGAGGGTGTTAGGAGGGGGATTTGTGCTAGTAGGGATGATTGGGGGTAACATGTGCTGGGAGGTGGATTTAGGGGGTGGTAGGAGGGGGATTCGTGCTAGTAGGGATGATTGGGGGGAATATGTGCTGGGAGGGGGGATTTATAGGGCGGTAGGAGAGGGATTTGTACTAGTAGGGATGATTGGGGGGAACATGTGCTGGGAGGTGGATTTAGGGGGTGGTAGGAGGGGGGTTTGTGCTAGTAGGTATTATTGGGGGGAATATGTGCTGGGAGGGGAATTTAGGGGGTGGTAGGAGGGGGATTCGTGCTAGTAGGGATGATTGTGGGGGAATATGTGCTGGGAGGGGGATTTAGGGGGTGGTAGGAGGGGGATTTGTACTAGTAGGGATGATTGGGGGGAACATGTGCTGGGAGGTGGATTTAGGGGGTGGTAGGAGGGGGGTTTGTGCTAGTAGGGATTATTGGGGGGAATATGTGCTGGGAGGGGAATTTAGGGGGTGGTAGGAGGGGGATTCGTGCTAGTAGGGATGACTGGGGGGAATATGTGCTGGGAGGGGGAATTTTATAGTGGGGGGGTAGAGGATTTGTGCTTGAGGAGTGATTTTTTTTGGGGGGGGGGGACGATTTGTGTAGGGGGATTTCATTTGCGGAGAGAGATGATTTGAGCTGAGAAGAGGGATGGAGAAGCAAAGATGTGTGCAGGGGGGTGGATTTGTCCTGGGAAGAAGGGGAATTTATGCTTAGGGGGTAAGCATGCAGATTAGTGCTCAATTTTCTTTGAGGGGGTGGTGCTGACATATAATGCTCATACATCTTAGGGGGGGGGGGGAGCACAGTTTGGCTTGGTCGCCCTAGGCCAGGGGTAATTAATTAGAATTCAAGGAGGTCCGGTCGCTAAAATTTTCTTTGGGCCGAGGTCCGAATCTGAAGTCTGTGCTATGATTTAGAAAGATGGGCAAAACAAAACGTGTCCATCAGCGTTGCTCTTAACATAAAATATGCCCATTTGAGTGCCCCTTAACATAAAATGTGTCCATCAGCGTGACCCTTAGCATAAAATTTGCCCATCAGCGTGACCCTTAACATAAAATAAGGGGCACGCTGATGGGCACATTTTATGTTAGGGGGCACTCTGATGGGCACATTTTATGTTAGGGGGCACGCTGATGGGCACATTTTATGTTAGGGTGCACACTGATGGGCACATTTTGTAAGGGGGCACACTGATGGGCAAAACAAAACGTGTCCATTAGTGTTGCTCTTAACATAAAATATGCCCATTAGAGTGCCCCTTAACATAAAATGTGGCCATCAGAGTGCCCCCTAGCATAAAATTTGCCCATCGGCGTGACCCTTAGCATAAAATTTGCCCATCAGCGTGCCCCCTAGCATAAAATGTGCCCATCGGCGTGACCCTTAGCATAAAATTTGCCCATCAGCATGCCCCCAGCATAAAATGTGCCCATCGGCGTGACCCTTAGCATAAAATTTGCCCATCAGCGTGCCCCTTAACATAAAATATGCCCATCAGCGTGACCCTTAACATAAAATAAGGGGAACGCTGATTGTCACATTTTATGTTAGGGGGCACTCTGATGGCCACATTTTATGTTAGGGGGCACTTTGATGAGCACATTTTATGTTAGGGGGCATTCTGATGGGCACATTTTATGTTAGGGGGCACTTTGATGGGCACATTTTATGTTAGGGGGCACTTTGATGGGCACATTTTATGTTAGGGGGCATTCTAATGGGACCATTTTATGTTAAGGGGCACGCTGATGGGCAAAACAAAACGTGTCTATCAGTGTTGCTCTTAACATTAAATATGCCCATTAGAGTGTCCCTTAACATAAAATATGCCCATTAGAGTGCCCTTTAACATAAAATATGCCCATTAGAGTGCCCCTTAACATAAAATGTGCCCATCAGCGTGACCCTTAACATAAAATAAGGCGCAAGCTGATGGGTACATTTTATCTTAGGGGGCACTCTAATAGGCATATTTTATTTTATGGGGCACTCTAATGGACACAAATGTGTGCCCCTTAACAAAATATGCCCATCAGTCTGTATTTTATAAAACTGTGCCCCACATACCTTTGGGAGCGAAAAATGTGGGAGCCAGGAGCAGCGAACATCAGGGGGGCAGGGCGTGCATGTGATGTCCCGCGGCTAGGCTGAGTGTGAGAGTCAGGAGCCGCAGTTAGGAGCAGGGGGGCGGGGCACGCACGTGACGTCACGCCCCAACTCGCGGCTGGCTGGGAGGGAGCTGAAGAAAGAAGCAGGGGGCGGGGCGCACACACGGAATGTCACTGGTTGCTGGGACACCCGCGGTCCCAGCAAACCAATGATTACTTACGGTGGCGGCCTGACGGGTCCGGGCGGAAGCCTCGTGCGGGCCGCTCCTGGACCGCGGGCCGCCATTTAGTGACGGCTGCCCTAGGCTCTAGATGATCTTGTCCCGGCACTGGCTGTCATCATCATCTGTGCTGCTCTCGGTGTCACTGTGAGAGTCATTTCATGCGTGTGTGCCACCCATTACAATTTTTCGCCCTGTCCCTGAGCTGCTTACTTACTATACCAAAAATATAATAAAAAATATGTTTGTTGCCCTAATATCTACCTTAAATCACATTGCTAATTGCATATTGTACTTAATAGCCTAACTTAATATTGTACTTAGTAGCCTAAATCCTGAAATTTGCACTTAAAACTGTAATTTTCTAACTTTTGGAAATGTCAGTAAAAACTTGGCTGTGCCAGTAAATTTTAGGTGTTGTGTCAGTAAATTTCAATCTCACAGGTTGACAACACTGTCTCCTCCAGCATCTAGAGACCTGTCAGAAGGGAGGGTGACAGAGTATGCGGGCTGGGTAGGTACAAGGGTCACACACAGCTTGTTTGCTGTTAGTCATCACATTGTAAATGCAAATCTGAAATTCTTTATTCACGTGCTACCGGTGTGAATGACAGCTGCATGAGACATGCACATTCATGAGGTTCAGAATCCCGGCTGTACCACACATAAGCTTTAAGGAAGTCTCCTTTCAAAAAGCTGTGCCTTAATAATTCCAGCCTCCCTGTGTGCAGCCTCCTGGTAATATACACTATATTACCAAAAGTATTGGGACGCCTGCCTTTACACTCACATGAACCTTAATGGCATCCCAGTCTTAGTCCGTAGGGTTCAATATTGAGCTGGCCCACCCTTTGCAGCTATAACAGCTTCAACTCTTCTGGGAAGGCTGTCCACAAGATTTAGGAGTGTGTCTATGGGAATGTTTGACCATTCTTCCAGAAGCGCATTTGTGAGGTCAGGCACTGATGTTGGACCAGAAGGCCTGGCCTGCATTCTCCGCTCTAATTCATCCCAAAGGTGTTTTATGGGGTTGAGATCAGGACTCTGTGCAGGCCAGTCAGGTTCCCCCACCCCAAACTCGCTCATCCATGTCTTTATGGACCTTGCTTTGTGCACTGGTCCAAATCATTTGATGGAGGAGGAATTATGGTGTGGAGGTTGTTTTTCAGGGGTTTGGCTTGGCTCCTTAGTTCCAGTGAAGGGAACTCTTAAGGCGTCAGCATACAAAGACATTTTGGACCAATTCATGCTCCCAACTTTGTGGTAACAGTATGGGAATGGACCATTCCTTTTCCAACATGACTGCACACCAGTGCACAAAGACATGGATGAGCTAGTTTGGGGTGGAGGAACTTGACTGGCCTGCACAGAGTCCTGACCTCAACCCAACAGAACACCTTTAGGATGAATTAGAGCAGAGACTGCGAGCCAGGCCTTCTTATCTAAAATCAGTGCCTGACCTCACAAATGCGCTTCTGGAAGAATGGTCAAACATTCTCATAGACACACTCCTAAACCTTGTGGACAGCCTTCCCAGAAGAGTTGAAGCTGTTATAGCTGCAAAGGGTGGGCCAACTCCATATTGAACCCTACGGACTAAGACTAAGATGCCATTAAATTTCATGTGCATGTAAAGACAGGCGTCCCAATACTATTGGTAATATAGCGTACTTACCTACCTCATCGACCCAGCAATGTTCTTTATACAGCCCTGCCTGGCACCATACAGCCTTTGTCAAGAAAACCTCCAGCTGCCTCCTCTTCCTGCTATGCAGTGTGCCACAGCCTAATTAATTCCAATGGGACTGTTCTACTTATAGTGGCCTACAGCTGTTCTGCAGAGTAGAGCTGTCCCTTAGGAATGAATAAGGAAGGGCGTACATGCGCAACATATAGAGAAGCCAGTTGGAATTTTTTTTTTGTGTCAGGCAGAGTCGCACACTGAACATAATGGGTATGGAGAGGAAGCTAAGTATGTCACCAGGTGACCTGTCCTCAGAAGATGGGGAGGAATACAAGGCTTACATTACTGGCAGCATCAGCTTTTAAACACACTTCTGGCTGCCATGTATTCTGGCCTCCACTATCTCTCCTGTGGGAATGGGACAGGCATGGCAGGTGTTGGTGGGTAGAGCAGAGGAAGATTTGCTTCCCTCCTTTCTCTGTTCTTCCCTCCAGTGAATGAACCCAGAAGTGACTAACATTGTGTCCCTTTCAGGTTCAGCACTGTCATTCCCGGCAGTGCTGGCTGGGTAAGAAGATGATCAATCATGTTCTGTGCTTGATCAGCTTCAGTGGTACTCAGAGGGGAAATTTGGGGTCTAAAAGGCCCTTGATGTCTTCTTGAAGGGGACCTGTCTATTCAATTATACCATCACATAGGGGACTATTTACTCACCTCTTTTGTCTCTGGAAATTAAAGTTAGATTAACCTCCCTGGCGGTATGATTCTTTCGGATTTTCGGTGCTGAAAGCGATACAATTATTTTGCATGTACTGTAATTCTTAGGGACGAGCAGCCCAAACCAACTATTTACATATGATTTTTTTTTTACTGTGCGTTCTTCTTTATAACATCTCGGGTATGATAAAGTTTGAAACACAAAATCAAAAATTATAATATAATAAATAACTATAAATAAGTTAAAGAGTATATATATATATATATATATATATATATATATATATATATATATATATATGTATATACGTATACATATATATATATATATATATGTGTGTATATCTATATATATATATATATATAGATATACATGTATATATATATATATATATATATATATATATATATATATATAATGTACTGTGTATATATATATATATAAAAAAAGTACAGTAAAACTGCAGGAAAGGGCACTGGGGGGCAAACTAATATCAGTTTATTTTATTTTTTATGAAATCAGTGTGTTTGTGTGTATAACTTTTCAAATTTGCCGCCAGTTCCACCCCCCTGCGAGCTTCACGTCGCAGGAGACGGAAGCCGGGGCTCTACAGCATCGGGCGGAAGATCCGGCCACCGTATGCCGAAGGGACACATCGCTGGATCCCGGCGACAAGGTAAGTAACCTCTACAAGGATCCAGCGATGCTCCCTGGCGGCACCCCGAGTGTGGCTAGGGGTTACCACTTATGGCAGTGAAATCCCACCCTGAGCCACACTCGGGAACCCCCAGGGAGGTTAACAGACAGAAAAAAACTCTGGTTTTGTTCTATATATTTTTAAAAAAGTTTTCTGTAGACATGCTCTTTAATTAATTTGTATATTTATGTTCATTATTATTAATAATAAGAAATAATTAAGTGTCGGTTCACACTAGGGCGACACGACTTTGGGCGAGTTATGCCGTCACCCGTGCACCGCGACTTCGGCGCGGCTTGCAACGACTTCACATAATGGAAGTCAATGCCAGTCTCTCCGAGGTCGCCCCGAAGTAGTGCAGGAACCTTTTTCTAAGTCGGAGCGACTTGAGTCGCTCCTATTAGAACTGTTCCCATTGCAGAGCACAGTCCGCTACTTGTCAGGCGACTAATTTGCCTGACAAGCCGGAACAGTGTGAACCGGCACTTAGACCAAAAAAACCCAAACATGTTACAGTATGTGCGATGTTGTTTTCTTTAACCACTTGACCTCCAAAAGGTTTTCCCCTCCATCATGACCAGGCGTTATTTTAACTGACAATTGCACGATTGTGCGACACTGTACCTAAAAAAAGTGAATACACCCCCATTACATTTTTGTAAATATTTTATTATATCTTTTAAAGAGGTTGTAAACCTGTGACGGAACCTCAGACCCACACTGTACTTGTGGTCTTCCGTCAGTATACGGCTTCCTCGCAGTCATGAACATATATATCAAATCCCAGCCGCTGTCATACAAAACTAGCCTGACACTTAGCTTGTATACTGGAAACAACTAACTCTTTTATTAAAGAGGAAGTAAACCCTCCTCAGGAAGTTGTACCTATAGGTAAGCCTATGATAAGGCTTACCTATAGGTACTGTAAATATCTCCTAAACATGTACGGTTTAGGAGATATTTACCTTTAATGCAGCCAGTGACGTCACTGGCGCATGCGCTCTGAAGGAACGGCTGATCGTGCCGTTCCTTCAGAGCCCCGTGCCGTGACCGTCGGCTCCCGCGCGCGTGCGCGGGAGTGACGTCACCGCGGCTCCGGCCAATCAGATGGCCGGATGCCGCGATCCCGGAAGACGGGCGACTGAACATGTCGCCCATCATACAGGTAAGAGAGCGGCACGGCGGGGGCTCGTTCTAAGGTAAGTATTTCATAATGAGCTAGTATGCGATGCATACTAGCTCATTATGTCTTTCTCTTGCAGGTTGTAAAAAAAAAACGATTTTTCTGAACGAGTTTACAATCTCTTTAAAACAAGTAGCAGACTTTTATACACTTGAGAAGCAGGACAGTCACTACATGAACAATGACCTGAATATTTACATAAAGCATCACACAATGGTGAGATAACGAGGTACAGCTGACTCATGGCTAATCCCATCTAGACAAGGTTATCATTCACATGCTAATTAGCTCAGCGTACTTAAGTCAGCCTGGAAGCCCAGACTGCCGGCACCAAAGGTAAAACAAAATATAATATACATTATTATAGTGTAAATACGGAGAACCCACCGTTAACAATAGGTGAGCAAATCAGCATAATTTACAATGCATGGAAGACAGGTGTTTGAGCTGATGACATGCATCTGTTACAAGTCTGACCAACTGAAGCAGTCCAAACCATCAATTTATCTGTCACATAGTTTTTTCACTGTCAGTGAACCATATTACTTTTTTTTTTTTTTTTGCAACCTGTAAGAGAAACACATAATGAGCTAGTATGCATCGCATACTAGCTCATTATGAAATACTTGCTTTGAGAACGAGGCCCCCGCCGTGCCGCCCGCTCACCTGTATGACGGGCGACATGTCCAGTCGCCCGTCTTCCGGGATTGCGGCATCCGGCCATCTGATTGACTGGAGCCACGGTGACGTCACTCCCGCGCACACGCGCGGGAGCCGACAGTCACGGCACGGGGCTCTGAAGAAACGGCACCAGCGGCCGTTCCTTCAGAGCGCATGCGCCAGTGACGTCACTGGCTGCATGTAAGGTAAATATCTCCTAAACGGTGCATGTTTAGGAGATATTTACAGTACCTATAGGTAAGCCTTATCATAGGCTTACCTATAGGTAAAAGTGTCAGAGGAGGGTTTACTTCCTCTTTAAAGTGACAACACCGAAGAAATTACACTTTGCTACAATGTAAAGTAGTGAGTGTACAGCTTGTATAACAGTGTAAATTTACTGTCCCCTCAAAATAACTCAACACACAGCCATTAATATCTAAACCACTGGCAACAAAAGTGAGTACACCCCAAAGTTAAAATGTACAAATTGTGCCCAATTAGCTATTTTCCCTCCCCAGTGTCATGTGACTCATTAGTGTTACAAGGTCTCAGGTGTAAATGGGAATGAGGTGTGTTAAATTTGGTGTTATCGCTCTCACTCTCTCATACTGGTCACTGGAAGTTCAACATGGCATCTCAAAGCAAAAAACTCTCTGAGCATCTGAAAAAAAAGAATTGTTGGTCTACATAAAGATGGCCTAGGCTATAAGAAGATTGCCAAGACCCTGAAACTGAGCTTCAGCACTGTGGCCAACACCATACAGTGGTATAACAGGACAGGTTCCACTCAGAACAGGCCTCACCAAGGTCAACCAAAGAAGTTGAGTGCACGTGCTCAGCATCATATCCAGAGGTTGTCTTTGGGATATTGACATATGAGGGCTGCCAGCCTTGCTGCAGAGGTTGAAGGGTGGGGGGTCAGCCTGTCAGTGCTCAGACCATACGCCGCACACTGCATCAAATTGGTCTGCATAGCTGTCTTCCCAGATGGAAGTCTCTTCTAAAGATGCACAAAAGAGCCCGCAGACAGTTTGCTGAAGACAAGCAGACTAAGGACATGGATTACTGGAACCATGTCCTGTGGCCTGATGAGACCAAGATAAACTTATTTGGTTCAGATGGTGTCAAGCGTGTGTGGCGGCAACCAGGTGAGGAGTACAAAGACAAGTGCGTCTTGCCTATAGTCAAGTATGGTGGTGGGAGTGTCATGGTCTGGGGCTGCATGAGTGCTGCCGGCACTGGGGAGCTACAGTTCATTGAGGGAACCATGAATGCCATGTATGTACTGTGACATACTGAAGCAGAGCATGATCCCCTCCATCCAGAGACTGGGCGGCAGGGCAGTATTCCAACACGATAACGACCCCAAACACCCCTCCAAGAAGACCGCTGCCTTACTAAAGAAGCTGAGGGTAAAGGTAAAGGTGGACACTAACTGACACTTTTGACACTTTGTGGGAACAGGTGACACTAATACAGTGATTAGTGCTAAAAATATGCACTGTCACTGTACTAATGACACATCTAGGGAGATCCAAGGGTTTAAATAGTGCCTAACCAATGTTTTTGTGTGATGGATTTTGTTCCTTGTTTTGCAGGGACACAACATCCATCCCTTCCCCCCCATCAGAACGGAGCTCTGTCATGTTTACATAGGCAGAGCTCCGTTCTATGTCTCTGCCCGACGATCGGCGGTAGCCGGCAGACATCCAGTGCCTGGCACCCGCAAATCGGCTTTTGCTGTGAGTAATCACAGCAGCAGCGGTGCGCCCCCTAGGTGATAGTGCAGAACAGGTATATATATATATATATATATATATATATATATATATATATATATATATATATATATGTGTTATTCTGCCCAGAACAGCCTCCCTGTAGCTGTATATTTGCTATGTGGCGGTTGGGAAGTGGATAAGAAAATACAATTGTTGATAGGTCATTTTTTTTTTCCATTAAAATGTGAAAAGTGTTACAATGGATTTGAAGTAACAGAAGCTGGCAAGTTTGTTGTTAAAATGGTATTAGAGCCGGTTCACATATGAGCGATCCGACTTGCCGGGGCGACCTCACAAGTCACGGTGCGCTGCTCGCACCGCGACCTCGGAGCGGCCGGCACGGACTTCATAACATTGAAGTCAATGCAGGTCGCTCCGGGTCGCCCCAAAGAAGCTCCGGACCCTTTTTCTAAGTCGGAGCGACTTGTGTCGCTCCTATTAGAACGGGTCCACAGCTTCTCTATGGCAGGCGACCTGTCAGGCGACCAGGTCGCCTGACAGGTCGCCCCAGTGTGAACCGGCTCTTAAACCCAAAAACAAAAATGTATCATATTGCAGTTTACCAATCCTTAGGTGTGCTGGCTGCATTTGTTTTCTTTTGTTACATTTCTTCCTTTATTTTCATCTAGTTATCTCTATTCTATTATTTTTTTACCTTCTTTAAGAGACCAAGCTGTCCAGACAAAGTAGTAGTTAGAGGGTAGAGATATATAACAATAGCAGGGGTGCTTGCAATGATCAGCTTTTATTTATTTATGCAAAACCTTTATCCCAAAAGAAAAAAAAAACTGTTGCTGTGACTGCTTCAAAAGTGTCTACATTTCCACTATTGCGACCCCAAAGTTGCGTGAGTTAGAATGCGACTTTGGAGTGTGACTTTGATGCGGCTTTGAGTGCAGCTTTGATCCAAAGTCCCATCAAATTAGTGCAGGCACCTTTTCAAAGTAGCTGATTTTCAAAGTCGCATAGATTGGAACAGGTGCCATTGTCCATAGTTGTATGACAAGTCGCACTAGTGGAAATCTAGACTAAGGCCCCTTTAACACTTGTGCGACCTAAAAGTCACGCAATTTTGCTGCAATTTTTTTTGCCGCAATTTTGACTGGACTTGAAGCAATGCCTATATCTATGGACCTCAAAAGGCATCAAAGTTGGACCAAAGTACTGCAGGGACTACTTTGAAGTTGTTGCAACTTAAAGTTGCACAGATATGAATGGTATTCATTGGAAATCACGGAGTAGGTCCTGTCATGCGATTTTGCAGTCCCAAATCGCAGGACAAGTCGCACAAGTGTGAAAGATACCTTAGTCTACATTTCCACTATGGCGAAACCAAAGTTGCGCTATTTAGAGTGCGACTTTGGAGTGCAGCTTTGATTCAACTTTACACTTTTTGGATCTAAGGCGCATCAAAGTAGTGCAGGCACCTTTTCAAAGTCACATAGATTGGAACAGGTGCCATTGAAATCAATAAGCTGTGACTTGTCATGCGACTTTATGTGTCCAAAGTCGCATGACAAGTTGCACTAGTGCAAACGTAGACTTGGAGTTGGGCTTTGAGTCTGAATTTGCTAGTCCATCTGGCACTACCCTCTCTCCAGACTGACAATGCTGATTTTCAGAGGTGACTCTGTTGCTCCTCCATCCAGAGTGGAGACACCCTGAGGCCACTTCACATGATTGGTCTTATTGGGTCCACCTGTCCGCTTTTCATCGGACCCTCCATTCTTCTCTATGGATGTAATATTATTTGTGCATGTTTGCACCTGCCTAACTCTAATCCGATTAGCTAAAAACAAACAGAAGAGGATCTCTTCCCCTTCATCTGGGCGGATCGGATCAGAGGGCAGCCGGGTGTAAATGGACACAAGTCCATTTATATCTGCCGCTCCATAGAGAAGAATGGAGGGTCCAATCTGGTCAGCCTGGAAAACGGACAGGCAGACCCGATCGTGTGAAGTCCATTTCCATCCATCCGCTCATAGAGAGAGTGAGTGGGCTGTGTCTTCTCTGCATAAGCTGAGCTGACACGGACCTGTCATCCTCCCCCTCCGCTCTGCTCAGCAGGGAACCAGCCGCTACATCCCGTGCTAAGCAAGCGGAGTCCGCCCACTGTGAAAGGGGCCTAAGACAGTAATTGTGTCACTGGCCAGATCACCAGGTGAGATAAAAGAAAAAAAAACCTTAAAAAAGAACACGAATGCAGCCACCATATTGGTCAGCTGCAATATATTTTATTTTTGTTTTTGGGTTTCCTACCACTTTAGGGCTCCTTCACATTCATGTGTTTTTCTGAGCTTGCATTTATTTTCCACCCAAGTTTAGCAGTGGAACAATTCACACTTAGGGCCAGTTCACATCACGTGCAGTCCTGTGCGTTTTTTTTCTGCATCAAAAACACATGAAGAGTAGGTTATATGGTTTTCAATGGCATAGTTCACACCAGTGTGGTCAGTTCCAGTGCGTTCTAGCTCTAGAAAAAAAGGTAGAGCATGCTGCATTTTTTCTACACTGGACTGAACTGGAACACAGTAAAATGCATCAAAAAGGCACTGGAACGCACCTAAATGCACCACAAACGCATTGTAACACACATCTGCTTATCTAAGGTTAAGAGAAAAGAGGGGGAAAAACGCATTGGAACGCATAAAAAAGCATCAAAAATGCGCATTCAGAAAAGTATCTGGACTGCATTTCTATGCTGTGGACTGGCCCTTAAAGCGTTTATTACCCCAACACTTTGTATTCCTGGTATATGCCTGCTGTACCATGTACTCGTATGAGAAAGTATCCTGTTCTCTTTGTATTTCTTCCTTTGTGTGAAATCCCTGGTGTTCCTGCCAGTCCCTCTGCTTTCCTATTAACAACTGACCACACTAAGCAGGAGAGCACACCGTGGTCAGTCCTGACACGCCCCTTCTGCACAGCCATTCACTGGGAAGCTCATTGTACTACTGCTTCTCCCCCCGCTCATATGCAGCTGAGAACAGAAGAAATGTGATCACTTATAAAAAAGGGGAAAATAGTATTTCTAATGTTTTTTTAAAGCTATACAAAAGCTATGTCATCGCTGACGAAACGCTTAGGAAGGAGATTAGACGGTAACGTCATTGCGCACCTGGACGTGGCGGCCATGTTTTAGGTTGGAAACAATCGGTTTCCAGGGGACAACTGTGATTCTATAACCTGTCAAATGTGAGTTTTAATCATTGGAACAAAATCAATTCTATTTGAACGTACTATACCATGAGATGTCCCCTTTTTTATCTATGAGCCTCTAGAGAAGTTCGGAGTGGATTTAGTGCCATATTTTGAGGATCCTTGGGAACCCGAATGGTGCCTGTTACTCAATTGCCAAAGGATAGTGTCAAGCTCTTTTGACCTTCTGTGTAGGGGGACCACATCCTGGGGTAAGAGGCAGTGGGTTTGGTGTTGGTAGTGGTTCTTTTTGGACTTCTACTCAAGTTCCCTTCGCACTTGCTCCTTTGTTTTTTATTCAATCTTTTTAGATCTATTGGACTTTAAACATCAGAGCTGCACTTTTTGTGATATTGTATGAAATCAGGTACCTGTACGTCATTTCGTGCAATAGGCACTGGGTGGCACGTGTGCGCCGTTAGGGGGGGCACGATCGAGCACTGATTGGACACAGGGGATACCAATCAGTTTGTCCAGCAGGCCCGATTTCCCCCGGCCACCCGCTATTGTTCTCCAGAGAGGCAGAACGATGATCTGCCTATGTAAACATGGCGGATCGCCGTTTTGACAGAGGAGAAGATGGAGATCCTGTGTTCTGGCTAAGCTGGAACACGGATCTCTGTCTTCATCCAGTCAGAGCACCTCCCCCACACAGTTAGTAAGCACTCCCTAGGGACACAGTTAACCCTTTGATTGCCCCTGATGTTACCCCCTTCCCTGCCAGTGTCATTAGTACAGTAACAGTGCAAATTTTTAGCACTGATCACTGTATAAGTGACACTGGTTCACAAAAAAGTGTCAAAAGTGTCAGTTAAAAAGTGTTGGCCGCAATGTTACAGTCCCGCTAAAAATTGTTGATCGCCACCATTAATAGTAAAAAAAAAAAAAAAAAAAAAATTCATAAAAATATATCATATTTGTAGACGCAACTTTTGCGCAAACCTATCAATATACGCATTTTGTGATTTTTTTTAACCTGATATATATAGAATACATATTGGCCTAAATTGATGAAGAAATTACATTTTTTAAAAATGTTTTTATTGGATTTGTTTCATAGCAGAAAGTGGTTTTAGCGCAAAAAATAAAAACTGCAGAGGTGATCAAATACCACCAAAAGAAAGCTCTATTTGTGGGAAAAAAAGGACATACATTTTATTTGGGTACAGCGTCACATGACCGTGCAATTGTCAGTGAAAGTAACGCAGTGCTGTATTGCAAAAAATGGCCTGGTCATGAAGGGGGGTAAATCTTCCGGAGCTGAAGTGTGCCATGTGAATAGGAACATATAACAAACACATAGGGGTTGATTTACTAAAAGAAGATAGACTATGCACTGGGCAAGTGCTGTTGTATTTATTTTCCTTAGTAAATGTAACACGTTGAGTGTCGGGTCACACTTGTGCGATGCGGGAAGGCTGCGAATTCGCAGCCTGTTCCCGCATCGCAAACGCACCCTTGGCAGTTCACACTGCCATATGCGATACGCTGGGGGTGTCAATGAAATGTTAACGACACTCCCAGTTTGATCGCATATCGCAGTGCGATCTTTACAGTACGCACAGGATTGGATCGCACGAGTGTGAACCACTGTGCGATCCGATCCTGATGCGGCTGAAAAAAGGGTCCTGTGCGACTTTAGTGCGGGTGCAGTGCGAATTTAGCCATACAAAGTGTATGACTGAATTCGCACCGCACAGCCGATCGCATGTAATGAAGGAGCAGTGCGCTCTGATATTATATGCGATCGCCGCAGCCGCAAGAGTGTGAACCGGCACTGAAGCTTTACTTTGTAAAAAATACCCAATTAGTCTAAATTGATGAAGAAATTTGATTTTTTACATTTTTTTATTGGATTTGTTTTATAGCCAAAAGTAAAAAATATATATTTTTTTCAGAATTGTGTATTTTTTTGTTTATAGCGCAAAAAAAAAAAAAACGCAGAGGTGATCAAATACCACTAAAAGAAAGTTTTATTTGTGGGAAAAAAAGGACATCAATTTTATTTGGATACAGCGTTGTATGACCGCGCAGTTGTCAGTTAAAATAACGCAGTGCCGTATTGCATAAAATGGCCTGGTCATTAGGGGGGTAAAACCTTCCGGGGCTGAAGTTGTTACACTGAAAGGTGATCGTTTACAATTACTTTAAGAGTTGATGCTAAACTGTATCCTGCTGCATGCCACAGTTTGTGTGCACTTTACATAAAGTGCCGTGACAGCCATCAACCCAGAACACTTCATTACCACGATGACACTGCAAGTCTTCTGACCCATGGTTTCAAGTGCAAAAATACAAAAAATCTGAATGAAGATGTGTAGCACCCTTGTTTTAATGCAAGGTTGCTGTTAAATTTAGTTGCTGGGCCTTAACTAGCCTGGCTGTAATTTTACTGTGGTTAATTGAACTTCCCCTCTTAATCTGGTTTGACTGCGTTTCTCCCTTCCGTCAGTAGGTGGCACTGTTGCCTCTGACATTAGTGTGAGAAGTACAGTTAAACAAACTGTTAATGTCCATGTCTCTCTCAGCCAATTACGGTGTCACTACGGCATTCTGGGAGATCTTATTTAAGAGGGGGGAGGTCCAATAATCGCTTCTTCCCGCCCGGACCCCCTTGGGGGAGGGTGTGTATTGCTGTGCTGCTGCTGGCTAGGCCTGAAGTCTGAGGCCTGGTCACATGCCTGGGATTCTGCTGAGGAGAGCCAGCGACCCACATGGGAAAGAGATCATCCACAGACATCCAGTAACCTGTGTGAGTAACCTGCCTGTTTCTTATGGAGGACAGCTGTCCAGACAGTACAGACCACAAAAAGGGATTGAATCTGGTGGAGAGAAGTTGCCTCCCAGATCGATCTGAAGTTTTATGGATACCTAATGATTCTCAAGGTCTGTTATCCTGTACCGCTGTCTGAGTACCTGTCTTTTGCAATGGGAGTCTGCCTAATAGACTGTTCTTAAAGGGTGTCCTGGACCCTACCCCTCTCTCCCTCAGTTTATTTTTGACCTGTTGAGAAGAAATAAACTATCCTGTTCCTTCAGCATAAAAGTGACTGGCGCCCATCGTTTATTTTACCTGCATCACTACCCACCATGCCTGACAATCCACACCCACAGGAGGTATGTAGCCCCTCTCTACCTCTGAAGGTCATCACTAGGCCCTAGGGGGTTCTGGGGGTCCGCTACAGATGTATAATCCTTGTAGGGTTGCATGTGATTGTGTGTTTTTGTTTTTTTAGATATTACACAATTTATTTAGTGGCATTTGATCCCTTCGTCCACTAGATGTCACCGTCTGCCTAGACCTTTCATTAGCTGTAGTGTCAAGGAGAAAGTCTAAAACAATACTCAAAAAGAAAAAAAAAAAAAAACTATGGCTGTAACTGCTTAAAAAAATGTGGGCTGGAGTTTGGCTTCAATTTGTTAAGCCCTGTACACACGTACCGATTGTCAGCCGTAAATATTCGGCCGCCGACCGATCGGCCGATTGTAGGCTTGTTAGTATGATGCTTCCGACAGCCGACAGCGCATTTTCAGCCGAACAGAATCTGTCGTGCAGACTTTAAAATATTTGTTGGCCGTCACCAGAACGGCCGATTGTTCGCCAGTCAGTACAGAATTCGGCCGACAGACAGCAAATTAGCAAGACTGGGCATGCTCAGAAAAGAAAAAACACAGGGAAAGTTAACCATCACATGACATCACTTCTGCAGTCGGCTGTTGTTGGCCGACAAAATTCGTGTGCAGTCTTTTGCAGTTTTCAACCGACACGACAGCCCTGGACAAAAGACGGCCGATCGTTCGGCCGACGATCAGTACGTGTGTACGGGGCTTTAGTGTACCTAACCCACCGGTGTGACTTTTCATGCAATTAGACAGCTCCAAATCGCATTGGCAAGTTGCATCCTATTGTCAGCAATGGAACTGTTCAAATCAGTGCTGTATTTTGGCCTAGGCCAACAAGGCCCAGGCCTAGGGCGGCACTTTGCAGGGGGGGCAGCAAAGAAACTGCCCCCCCCCCTCCACCTGAGTCTCTTTTGGCCACTGGTTGTTAGAGCCACCTCTCTCATTCCCCCCTCTCTCTCACCGCCCCTCTCTCTCACTCTCATCCCCCCTCTCTCTCACGGCCCCTCTCTCTCTCACCCCCCATCTCTCTCTCTCTCACCCCTCCTCTCTCACCCCTCCTCTCACCCCTCCTCTCACCCCTCCTCTCTCTCTCTCACCCCTCCTCTCTCTCTCTCACCCCTCCTCTCTCATCCCCTCTCTCAACCCCCTCTATCTGTCTCTCTCTCTCTCTGTCTCTCTCATCCCCCCTTTCTTGCTCTCTCATACTCTCTCTCTCTCCCTCACCCACCCCCTCTCTCGTGAGATCTCAGGGGTTCATGCTGGGACTTATAGTCCTTCAATTTTGGAGGGAGTCACATCCATTAAAAAGAGGAGTGGGGGCAAAGTTACAGAGGTGGGGGCGCTCAATTTTAGTCTTGCCTAGGGCAGCACAAAACCAAAATACACCACTGGTTCAAATCGGTGCAACTTTGACTTTGCGGTGCCGCGCCAATTCGAAAAATAAGTTTCTGCACTATCTTCGGCAATTTCAGATGCGACTTGCATATTCATCTGTGCATGAATTGGCATGGATATCAGCCAAGTCGCACTGACACGGGGCTTTGAAATCGTGTGATTTCAAGTGAAGTCGCACAATTTCAAAGCCGCATTCAGTGTGTATATCTAGTTCATCTAAATCTTCCCTCCCCCTTGACTGACAATGCTGCTGTCCAAAGGTGTCTCAGTTGTTCCTTCATTTTGTGCCCGTTCACACAAATGCAATGCAGGAACCCTGCAAATCCACTGCGGGTTCCCGCATCGCACTCGACTTGCAGGCAGTTCACACTGCCATATGCGAATCGCTGGGGGTGTCACTACAGTTAATGGCACCCCCAGATCAGTTCGCAGTGCGAACTGTCAATTTGGACATGAATTGGATTGCATAGGTGCGTACACTCATGCGATCTGATTCTGGTGCGGATCAAAAAAAGGGTCCTGTGCGACTTTGGTCCGAATGCAATGCGAATTCAATCTGTATGGCTGAATTTGCAACGCACAGTGATTTGCAGAGCAGTGCGCTCCGAATCACATGCAATGTCTGACATCGCATATGTGTCAACCAGGACTTATAGTGTAGCATACTTCCCAACTTTTTGTGATGGTAACAAGTATGTAGGCATAAGACACACCCCCTGCCACGCCCCCTTAAAGGAGAATTATGCAAAAAACATGATTAGGTAAACTCATAAGTGCTTTTTTTTTTTATTTTTTTTACCACTACTTTTCTTTTAACCACTTGCCGACCGCCGCATGACTATCTACGTCGGCGGTCAGCCCCTCACAGGCAAACTAACGTAGGGCTACGTTGCTTGCTTGTGAGGGTCTAGGGAGCGAGCGCACGCCGCCGGAGGCACGCTCCCGCGTGGTCACGGACCCCCCCCCCCGCGCGTGCGACCAGCGGACCCGATGTCCGCCGGCCACTCGGCGATTGGCGGGGGAGAGGGAGAATGTCAGGCAGCTTGTGTAAACAAGCTGCCTGTCATTCTCCTCGCTGCAAAGACACTGATCACATGGATCTACTATGTAGATCCGTTGATCAGTGTCCTTACAGCTGAAGCCACAGCCAATCACAGTAGAAAGCACGCCCCTAGGGACACACACAGCCCCTCCCTCCCAAATAAAGTTAACCCCTTCACTACCAGTGTATTTTTACAGTAACAGTGCATATATATAGCACTGATTACTGTAGAAATGTCACTGGTAACCCCAAAAGTGTCAAAAATGTCAGTCAAGGGTCCGATCTGTCCGCCCCAATGTCGCAGTACCGCAAAAAAAATCGCAGATCGCCGCCATTACACGTTAAAAAAAAAACCAACAAAAATGACAAAAATCTTTCCCTTTGTTAGTAAACGCGATAACTTTCGCGCAAACCAATCAAAATACGCTTTTTGCGATTTTTTTTACCAAACATAGGTAGCATAAAACAAATTGGCCGAAAATTTTAAAAAATTTTGATTTTTACATTTTTTTTGGGGGGAAGTTCATATAAAAAAATGTGAAAAATATTGCTATTTTTGCAAAATTGACGCTCTTTTTTTGATTATAGCGCTTGATCAAAAAATCGCACAGGTGATCAAATACCACCAAAAGAAAGCTCTGTTTGTGGGAAAAAAAGGACGCCAAAATCGTTTAGGTACAGCGTCGCACGACCGCGCAATTGTCTGTTAAAGTCACGCAGTGCCGAATCGCAAAATACCCCCTGGTCTTTTAGCAGGAAAATCCTCCGGGGCTTAAGTGGTTAAAGGAGAATTATGCAAAAAACATGATTAGGTAAACTCATAAGTGCTTTTTTTTTATTTTTTTTACCACTACTTTTCTTTTAATGCCGGCTTGTGAAATCTACACATGCAGCAATTTAGAAATTGTATGAAAAGTTTAGCACTGGGAAACACTTTTTGAAAGATAAAAAGTGCATTTTATATACAACTATACAGATCAGACCAAAACGAGGGACAAATGAGGAGGAATAAAGGACAGAGGGATTTTGTTCCAAATAAGGGACAGTCCTTCGGAATGAGGGAGACTTGGGAGCTATGGTGTAGGCACCTTAATACAGGAGCTGTGTTACTGGCCAGATCAACAGGTGAAAACAGAGGGGAAAAAAGCCTAAAAACAGAAAACTAATTCAGCCACCACATCTAATGATTGTTAAGCTTAAAGGTTTGGTTTTGGGTTTAATACCGCTTTAACCACTTGACCTCCGGAAGGCTTTACCCCCTACATTCAAAAACACAGTGTAAATATCAGCGCAAAAAATGGTGCAACATATAAAATGTGCAAAAATTGTTTGTGTAGGACAATTCTATGTAAAAATAATAAATTGTGCCACAAAATATATGCAAAAGATATATATGCAAAAAATATTGTGTTATACCAAACTATATAATAAATATATGTGACTGGCAGCACCCACCAACTGTGTCCACACTACACAATAAGAGCCGGTTCACACTGAAGCGGCACGACTTAGGGGGGTGACCTGTGAAGTCGCGTGCACCGCGACTTCGGCGCGACTTGCACGGACTTCATATAATGAATGTCTATGCAAGTCGTTCCGAGGTCGCCCCGAAGTAGTACAGGACCCTTTTTCTAAGTCGGAAGCGACTTGTGTCGCTCCTATTAGAACGGCTCCTGTAGCACTGCATGGACCGCGACTTGTCAGGCTGACAAGTTGCCTGACAAGTCACGGCAGTGTGAATGGGCTCTAAGGCCCCATGCACACGGGACGTTTTTAACGCCGCTGTAAGCAGCGTCAGGCGTTTTCTTTTTGCAGCCTAAAAACGCCCCTCCATGTTATTCTATGGCCTCATGCACACTCAGACGTTTTTGAGCTGTAAGTGGCTTAGACGTTTTTAGGCTGCAACAAGAACCCACCACCTGCGCGTTCTGAGGACCAGCGTTACAGCGTTAAAAACGCCTGACGCTGCTAAGGCCCCATGCACACGGGACGTTTTTAACGCCGCTGTAAGCAGCGTCAGGCGTTTTCTTTTTGCAGCCTAAAAACGCCCCTCCATGTTATTCTATGGCCTCATGCACACTCAGACGTTTTTGAGCTGTAAGTGGCTTAGACGTTTTTAGGCTGCAACAAGAACCCACCACCTGCGCGTTCTGAGGACCAGCGTTACAGCGTTAAAAACGCCTGACGCTGCTAAAAGCTGAATAACTTTGCTATAACGTTGCTTAACGTGCGTTAAGCCACGTTATACGTTTTTTTTTCTTCCATTCAAAATCAATGGTTCCCTATGGGATCCTATTGATTTGAATGGAGGTCGCACCGCAACACCGCAAGTCGGATCCGACTTGCGGGGTGACTTGCGCTGTGGGAATCTTGAGGGGGAACGCCACGCCAAAATGGGAAAAAAACGGCGTGGGGTCCCCCCCAGGGTTCCAAACCAGGCCCTTCGGGTCTGTTATGGAATTTGAGGGTAGCCCCATGCCGAAAAAACGGCATGGGGTCCCCCCCAAAATCCATACCAGACCCTTAACCGAGCATGCAGCCCGGCAGGCCAGGAAAGGGGAGGGGACGGGCGAGCGGCCCCACCCCCCCTGGACCACACCAGGCCACATGCCCTCAACATGGGGGGGTGTTGGTGCTTTGGGGCAGGGGGAGCTCTGCACCCCCCACCTCAAAGCACCTTGCCCCCATGTTGATGAGGACAAGGGCCTCATCCCCACAACCCTGGCCGGTGGTTGTGGGGGTCTGCGGGCAGGGGGCTCATCGGAATCTGGAAGCCCCCTTTAACAAGGGGGCACCCCAGATCCCGGACCCCCTCCCTATGTGAATGGGTATGGGGTACACTGTACCCCTACCCATTCACCCCATAAAAGGCAGTGTATGGAAATAACGACAAGAGACGTTTTGGAAAGTTTATTAAAAATCTTCATCCGACTCTTCTTGTCTTCTCCTCTCCGGGGTCTTCTGCTCTTTTGCTGTCCGCCCTTCTTGTCTTCTCCTCTCCGGGGTCTTCTGCTCTTTTGCCGTCCCCCTCTTCTTGTGTTCTTGTCTCCGGGGTCTTCTGCTGTCCCCTCTTCTGCTGTCCTCTCTTCTTTTCTTCTCCTCTCCGGTCTTCTGCTCTTTTGCTGTCGGCTGTCGGCTGTCTTCTTCCTCCGGTCCTCCGACGACGACGTCTCCGCTGATTATGCCTATCTCCGGTCTCTTCAGCTTATTATATAGCCATTAGGGGCGTGGCCCCGATGACGTCATCTGGAGGCCCCGCCCCCTCATGTCACATATGACGTCATCTGTGACATGAGGGGGCGGGGGTCTCCAGATGACGTCATCGGGGCCACGCCCCTAATGGCTATATAATAAGCTGAAGAGACCGGAGATAGGCATAATCAGCGGAGACGTCGTCGGAGGAGGACCGGAGGAAGAAGACAGCCGACAGCCGACAGCAAAAGAGCAGAAGACCGGAGAGGAGAAGAAAAGAAGAGAGGACAGCAGAAGAGGGGACAGCAGAAGACCCCGGAGACAAGAACACAAGAAGAGGGGGACAGCAAAAGAGCAGAAGACCCCGGAGAGGAGAAGACAAGAAGGGCGGACAGCAAGAGAGCAGAAGACCCCGGAGAGGAGAAGACAAGAAGAGTCGGATGAAGATTTTTAATAAACTTTCCAAAACGTCTCTTGTCGTTATTTCCATACACTGCCTTTTATGGGGTGAATGGGTAGGGGTACAGTGTACCCCATACCCATTCACATAGGGAGGGGGTCCGGGATCTGGGGTGCCCCCTTGTTAAAGGGGGCTTCCAGATTCCGATGAGCCCCCTGCCCGCAGACCCCCACAACCACCGGCCAGGGTTGTGGGGATGAGGCCCTTGTCCTCATCAACATGGGGGCAAGGTGCTTTGAGGTGGGGGGTGCAGAGCTCCCCCTGCCCCAAAGCACCAACACCCCCCCCATGTTGAGGGCATGTGGCCTGGTGTGGTCCAGGGGGGGTGGGGCCGCTCGCTCGTCCCCTCCCCTCCCCTTTCCTGGCCTGCCGGGCTGCATGCTCGGATAAGGGTTTGGTATGGATTTTGGGGGTGACCCCATGCCGTTTTTTCGGCATGGGGCTACCCTCAAATTCCATAACAGACCCGAAGGGCCTGGTTTGGAACCCTGGGGGGACCCCCACGCCGTTTTTTTCCCATTTTGGCGTGGAGTTCCCCCTCAAGATTCTCACAGCGCAAGTCGCCCCGCAAGTCGGATCCGACTTGCGGTGTTGCGGTGCGACCTCCATTCAAATCAATAGGCTCCCATAGGGAACCATTGATTTTGAATGGAAGAAAAAAAAACGCTGCTAAAAGCAACGTGGCAAAACGTGCAATAACGCCAATGGAAAAAGCTACTGAAAGCACGTTTTTACAGCTGCTTTTTCCGGCGTCAGAACTAACTTTGACGTACGTTTTTTCTAACGCCCCGTGTGCATGGGGCCTAAAAGTAAAAAGAATCAAACAGTGTTGCGCCAAGTCAAAACAATAACACACTTTAAAGTAATAGTGTATATCAAGGTGAGTAACAAAAGTCCAAAGATCAAGTGATGAAAGTCTCCAATACTTCACACCGCAGTGACTGTGTTCACCAACCCTTCACCAGTAAATTTGGCCTCTCCCCTCACTCTTAGACCCCCGCATCACCAAGGGTTTAAGTAAGCTTGTTCCCTCAATTAGGGTTTATGCGAGATGGCAACATCACATAGATATGTATGGAAATTCACTCCAGTCCAAATCAATCCAGTACATGCATAGGAGATAACAGACAAGAATCTAGTGCTCTCCGTACAGTTTAACCACTTAAGCCCCGGAAGATTTTACCCCCTTCCTGACCAGGGGGTATTTTGCGATTCGGCACTGCGTGACTTTAACGGACAATTGCGCGGTCGTGCGACGCTGTACCTAAACAAATTTGACGTCCTTTTTTTCCCACAAACAGAGCTTTCTTTTGGTGGTATTTGATCACCTGTGCGATTTTTTGATCACGCGCTATAAACAAAAAAAGAGCGTCAATTTTGCAAAAATAGCAATATTTTTCACATTTTTTTATATGAAATTCCCCCCAAAAAAAATGTAAAAATTAAAATTTTTTAACATTTTCGGCCAATTTGTTTTCTGCTACCTATGTTTGGTTAAAAAAAATCGCAAAAAGCGTATTTTGATTGGTTTGCACAAAAGTTATCGCGTTTACTAACAAAGGGAAAGATTTTTGTCATTTTTGTTGTTTTTTTTTAACGCGTAATGGCGGCGATCTGCGATTTTTTTTGTGGTACTGCAACATTGCGGCAGACAGATCGGACCCTTGACTGACATTTTTGACACTTTTGGGGTTACCAGTGACATTTCTACAGTAATCAGTGCTATACATATGCACTGTTACTGTAAAAATACACTGGTAGTGAAGGGGTTAACTTTATTTGAGAGGGAGGGGCTGTGTGTGTCCCTAGGGGCGTGCTTTCTACTGTGATTGGCTGTGGCTTCAGATGTATGAAGAGTGATCAACGGTTCTACATAGTAGAACCGTATGATCATCCTTCATACACCGGGGAGAATGACAGGCGGCTTGTTTACACAAGCCGTCTGACTTTCTCCCTCTCCCCCGCCGATCGCCGAGTGACCGGCGGACATCGGGTCCGCTGGTCACACGCGCGGGGGGGGGTGCGTGACCGCGCGGGAGCGGGAGCGCGCCTCCGGGGGCGCGCGCTCGCTCCCTAGACCTTCACAGGCTAGCGACGTAGACCTATGTCGCTTTGCCTGTGAGGGGCTGACTGCCGACGTAGATCTGCGTTAGGCAGTCGGCAAGTGGTTAACAAATAGGATGTTTATTAGAATGCACTTACATGATCTGGTATTTCAGAAAGCATATAAAAATCTCGGTTACAAAAGTTCAGGACGCTCGTCTTGAGGGGGTATGACGTCAGGCATGCAGGCTCCGCCCCTATACACGTTATGTCAGCCCGTAAGCATTGACTTCCTCGGTAGGGAAGGACCCCTACCGAGGAAGTCAATGCTTACGGGCTGATGTAACGCGTATAGGGGGCGGAGCCTGCATGCCTCTACCGAGGAAGTCAATGCTTACGGGCTGACGTAACGCGTATAGGGGGCGGAGCCTGCATGCCTCTACCGAGGAAGTCAATGCTTACGGGCTGACGTAACGCGTATAGGGGGCAGAGCCTGCATGCCTGACGTCATACCCCGTTTAAGACGAGCGTCTGGTGTGAAGTATTGGAGACTTTCATCACTTGATCTTTGGACTTTTGTTACTCACCTTGATATACACTATTACTTTAAAGTGTGTTATTGTTTTGACTTGGCGCAACACTGTTTGATTCTTTTTACCCCCTACATAACCAGACCATTTTTTGTGCACTGGAGTGCAGTCATGTTGGAACAGGAAGGGGCCATCCACAAAAGCTGGGAGCATGAAATTGTCCAAATGTCTTGGTATGCTGACGCCTTAAGAGTTCCCTTCACTGGAACTAAGGAGCCATGCCCAATCCCTGAAAAACAACCCCACACCTTAATTCCCCCTCCATCAAATGATTTGGACCAGTGCACAAAGCAAGGTCCATAAAGACATGGATGAGCGAGTTTGGGGAGGAGGAACTTGACTGGCCTGCACAGAGTCCTGACCTGAACCTGATAGAACACCTTTGGGATGAATTAGAGTGGAGACCAAGCCAGGCCTTCTCTCCAACATCAGTGCCTGACCTCACAAATGCGCTTCTGGAAGAATGGTCAAACATTCCCATAAAGCTTTTCAGCACAGAGGAACCCTTGAAATAATTTTCTGGTCTTGGGGAACCCTTGCTAAACATTAAGAATCTACAACTCATGACACATTAGTGTGACAGTCATTGAGAAGAATGCTCCTTACTCTTGTCATCATTGGGAAGAATTAACCCCTTACAGATAGCTAAATGGAACAATGGTGTCAGTGGGAACTCATCTGAGAGGCAGAAATTGCCCATTGCTCAAGGAACCCCGAGCAACCTCAGGAGGAACCCTGATATAGACACACTCCTAAACCTCCATGACAGCCTTCTCAGAAGAGTTGAAGCTGTTATAGCTGCAAAGGGTGGCCCAACTCAATATTGAATCCTACAGACTAAGACTGGGATGCCATTAAAGTTCATGTGCGTGTAAAGGCAGGCATCCCAATACTTTTGGTATTTTATAGCTTAAGTCCACTTTGTGTGCCTTTGCAAATCCAGATATTGTCTTGTAAAAGTAGCAATGCCATCACCTCTGTGCTATACATAGCCTGTGCAGAGAGCAGAGCTGTGGGAGGGGCCCAGTAGGCCCCACCCACTACAGGCTGTCTGCATAAAACGTCAGGAGTGGGCGGAGACAAGACCAGTCAGGAGAGAGAGCAGCAGTGAGCGGTCTTCATTAAAAGAAGCCCCATCATAGAGGGAGTACAGGAGTTTTTATATTCTGGATTACTGCATGTGTATGGAGAAAATGCACAAAGGACACCAAGATTCAACTAACAATACACAGGCTGTTTGCTTTAGACAATATTTGTTTAGTCTGGAGCTCAGTTTTTGGGATTAGGGGTTGGTTAGAGGTCAGGGACATGAAGAGAAAAGGTTTCTGTGGAATTTATAAAGCGTGTTGTAGACACTCTTTAGGCCTCAAATACGGGGGGGGGGGGGGGGGGGGGTGTATTACAGCGTACACCCGTGCTGGGTCCTGTATACCCCCATGGGAATGCGCAGGATTTCCTTGTGCAAGCAGTCCTATTCATATCAATTGGGACACAGCAGCTGCATGGACACAGCCACTTCTCCCAATTTGACATCTGTGTGGGTGCAAGTCTCTGAACTCACACTGTGTGCGTTCGGGGGCCGTGCACCCTCAAGGATGTCGAATTAGGAACAGTGGCTGTGTCTGTGCAGCCACTGCATCCCAAATAACAGCAATGGAGCGACCTGCACAGAGATGCTTGAAGCACCCGCTTCGCATGGGCAATTGCTGTAGTACGTCCCGTGTGAATGAGGCCTTAGAAATTCAGCATACCCCCACACAACAAATGTTGATGGCTGACACAGATTCATGTTTCACAAACAGGCACATGAATCTGTCGTTGCTTGTCCTAAAAATGGCTGACATATTCGCAGCCGCATTCCTCGGCCTACCAGGGATTCTTCAGCCAACCTCTGAATGTAAACAAAGGTTTGAGAAAGCTGGTGATGTCATTGACCAAGTATGGCGATCATGGACATTCTTGGTCAACAAAACACAAACAAAAGGTCCCACTGGGATTTTTGGAGGACTTGGCCAGCCTTATGTTGGGAAAGCTGGTGATGTCATTGACCAAGTATGGCGATCATGGACATACTTGGTCAACAAAAGACAGAAAAAATGTCCCACTGGGATTTTTGGAGGACTTGGCCAGCCTTATGTTGGGAAAGCTGGTGATGTCATTGACCAAGTATGGCGATCATGGACATACTTGGTCAACAAAAGACAGAAAAAATTTCCCACTGGGATTTTTGGAGGACTTGGCCAGCGTTATGTTGAGAAAGCTGGTGATCTCATTGACCAAGTATGGCGATCATGGACATACTTGGTCAAAAAAGACAGAAAAAAGTTCCCACAGGATTTTTGGAGGACTTGGCCAGCCTTATGTTGGAAAAGCTGGTGATGTCATTGACCAAGTATGGCGATCATGGACATACTTGGTCAACAAAACACAGAAAAAAGGTCCCACGGGGATTTTTGGAGGACTTGGCCAGCCTTATGTTGGGAAAACTGGTGATGTCATTGATAGGGATGTAACCAGGGCCGGTGCAAGGACTTTTGACACCCTAGGCGAAATCTAATTTTGCCGCCCCCCCCCCTGGCTCTGCCCCTGACTGCACCCCCTTTCCCCTGCCCATGTATACGGTGTAGGTGGCAGGGGTCAGAAGTGTGTAATGCACAGAATGCAGGGGAGTGCAGGGTTGCGGGGTGCGCTACATACTGCGTGCAGGGTTGAGGGATGCACTACGTACTGCGTGCAGGGTTGCAGGGTGCTATTCGTACTGATTGCAGTGTTGAGAGGTGCGCTAGGTACTACGTGCAGGGTTGAGAGGTGCGCTAGGTACTGTGTGCAGGGTTGAGAGGTGCGCTAGGTACTGAGTGCAGGGTTGAGGGGTTTGCGCTAAGTCTTGAGTGCAGGGTTTTGGGGTGCACTAGGTACTGCGTGTAGGGTTGAGAGGTGTGCTAGGTGCTGAGTGCAGGGTTGCGGGGTGCGCTTTTTGGATAATGCAAGGTTGTGGGGTGCGCTAGGTACTGAGTGCAGGGTTGAGGGGTGTGCTATGTACTGCATGCAGGGTTAAGGGGTGTGCGTTAGGTACTGAGGAGGGGGGGAGGAGAGGGGGATGGAGAGTAGGAGGAATGGAGGGGGGGTGGAGAGGAGGGGGTGTATAAAGAGGAAGGGGGGGGAGAAGGGGTGGAGGTGTATGGAGAGGAAGGAGGGGAGGAGAGGAGGGGGTTTATGGAAAGGAAGGGGGGGAGGAGAGGAGAGGTGGAAGGAGAGGAGGGGGGGGGGAAGGAGGTTGGAAAGGGGGGAGAGACGAGGTGGAGAGGATTCTCAATTAGTGTAGGCTGCAGAGTGCATGCTGGGAGTTGTAGCCCGTCATCCCAACAGCATGATGGATGTGGAGCCCCTCAGAACCACTGCAGATGGCATGCTGGGCATTGGAGTCCATCTGCCTCACTGCAGAGGGCATGCTGGGCATTGCAGTTCCTCAGGATCACTGCAGGGGGCATGCTGGGCATTGCAGTTCCTCAGGATCACTGCGGTGGGCATGCTGGGCATTGCAGTCCATCTGCCTCACTGCAGAGGGCATGCTGAGCATTGCAGTTCCTCAGGATCACTGCAGAGGGCATGCTGGGCATTGCAGTCCCTCAGGATTACTTTAGTGGGCATGCTGGGTATTGCAGTCCATCTGCCTCACTGCAGAGGGCATGCTGCCCAACGTGCCCACTGTAGTGATCCTGAAGAACTGCAATGCCCAGCATGCCCACTGTAGGGATCCTGAGAAACTGCAATGCTCAGCATGCCCACGACAGTGATCCTGAGGGACTGCAATGCCCAGCATGCCCTCTGCAGTGATCCTGAGGGACTGCAATGCCCAGCATGCCCTCTGCAGTGATCCTGAGGGACTGCAATGCCCAGCATGCCCTCTGCAGTGATCCTGAGGAACTGCAATGCTCAGCATTGCAGTTTCTCAGGATCCCTACAGTGGGCATGCTGGGCATTGCAGTCTGCCAGCTAAGTATCTTTAAACCCAAGGCAAGGCCATGCTGAGAGCTCCCCTATGGTACTTACCACAGACAGTGAAGTTGTAGTAGATAGTAGTCGGCACACTCGGCTACAAGTCACGTGGCTGCTCTGACTATACACTGACTTCTCTCTTCAGCATGCTGCTCACTCACAAACCACGCCCCTTCACCGGCAAATTATACACAGCTATAGATGCATAGGCAGTACAGTAGTTGGACCCGCCCCCTCCACCTTCTTCTCTACCCACCAACCACTGGGGGACAAAGGGGCGGAGCCCCGCATATTGGCCCCGCCCTTCCCGACATCAGAGAGTGCATTTGACAGCTCCAGGCCACCTTCTTCTCCGCCCACCAACCACCCACCGCTGGTTTGTCTAGAGACTACAGTATACAGGGGACAAATGGGTGGAGCCCCGCATATCGGCCCCGCCCTTCCCGACATCACAGCATCAATTTGACAGCCAGCTCCACCTCCACTCCGCTGGCTTGGGATTCAAGGTATGCTGCTCCTTCTCAACAAGTGCGGAAGGCAGAGAGGGGGAGAGAGAGGAGAGCGAGGAAGGCAGAGAGGGAGGGCGGGCGCCGGGAGGGCAGGCGCCGCCCCCCACTGATGTGCGCTCTAGGCCACCGCCTACCTTGCCTATAGGTAGCGCCGGCCCTGGATGTAACGATATCAAAATCTCACGGTACGATACAATTTCGATATTGACCTCACGGTACGATATTTATTGCGATATTGTGGAAAAGCTCACGGTGATGTTAAATAGCTCATGATAGTGTTTGTGATGATAATAGCGAAAAAATACCGACATTTATTCTGCCTTTGCCAGTCAACAGGCAATTTATTGTTGTATTTATGGATCTATGACAACATAAAACACTGATCACATAGTGCTTTTAAAGTGCAAGTTGTAGTCAGGAACATCAATATTCTGTATAGTAATATTTGGTTGCATAACTGATTCTTCTGTGCAATGTTCAAGTTAAATAGGCAGCTAGAACAATTGTAAACAAACAATAGGCAATTCCCTTTAAGTGCAAACAAAGATCAAGTTAAGTCAGGTTTAAACTTAAATAAAAGTCAGTCAAAAAGCCTTTAAAAAAAACACTGACCTATCATTTAGCTTAGTTCACGTTTTTCATCAGAAAGATCAAAATATTTACATTGCAAGAAAAAAAAAAAAAAAAACAGTTAAAAAAAATCCTTAAACTGTGGTCTATGTAGTTAACAAGGATTTGTTCCGTGGGACTTTGTTTATTCCTCTTGCTTTTTGACGGACACCTGTCCTTTTAATATTGTAACCCAACCACAACGATATATCTAGACGACCACGACAATATATCTAGACGACCACGACGATACGATATCGCAATATCGTCAATATCGTTACATCCCTAGTCATTGACCAAGTATGGCGATCATGGACATTCTTGGTCAACAAAACACAGAAAAAAGGTCCCACTGGGGTTTTGGAGGATTTGGCCAGCCTTATCTTGGGAAAGCTGGTGATGTCATTGACCAAGTATGGCGATCATGGACATACTTGGTCAACAAAACACAAACAAAAGGTCCCACTGGGATTTTTGGAGGACTTGGCCAGCCTTTGGAGGACTTGGCCAGCCAAAATCCTTGTGAGACCTTTTTTCTGTTTTCTATGTAAATTTTCTTGGGATGTGACTCCATGCCGCCATTAGCCGTACACACCTATCTACTTCCCTTGTCATACCTGGTCAACAATGTCACTGCCAGCAAAGCAGAGACCATAGAGAATTACCACCAAAAGGGGAAATTCTGCTTGTTCTCACCCCCCCCCCCCCCACTGCCACATTTGGCACTGTTTGGGGGGAGGGGTATCTTGTTTTGACAGGTATCCACTTCCACTTCCAGCTTAGATTGCCACAGTGACCTGAGTTGAAAGTCCCCCCCCTCCTCCTTCCCCCGCAGCTTTCTGGGACACATCACAGGTCTCAGAAAACTATGGGAACATTCACCAGGCGCAGTGCGACTCTCGCATGCTCAGTAGGAAACCAGCTCACTTCAGATGCCGGCGCCTGCACCCGAAGCCAATTGAAGAGTTGGCTTGGGAGAGGACATTGCTGGATCCTTGGACAGGTAAGTGTCTTTATATCAAAATACATAAAGTATTTGTAGCTGCTGACTAGAGATGGGCTCAGGCATGTTCAGGATCCTAGTCCCAACCCCCCTGCCTGATCCTGCCAGGAAACGGACACTGCACACCCAGTGGTGGGATTCAGCCGGTTCGCACCGGTTCCATAGAACCGGTTACTAACTTTCTGCAAGTTTGCAGAACCGGCTGATCCCTCTGCGCGTCTAAGGACGCGCAGTACAATTGGGAATGTCCCGCGCTCGGACTGCGCAGCCGCAGACGTGGCGGCCAGGGAGCAGAGCAGTGCGCCCCGACCCGCCCATTCTGTGACAATAGCGAATGAAAATTCGCTATTGTCACATGGATCCTCCTCCTGGCCAATCAGGGAGCGGGTCCTCCCGCTTCCTGATTGGCCGAAAGGCAAACCCCGTGCCATTGGACGAGGAGGCGGGAGGACTGAGGACTCAGAGACGTGGGGAGCCGGGGACTGAAGAGAAGCCGTCCATGAGGTAAGTGCATGGGTCTCGCGGGGGGATCGCTGGCACTCTACAATTATTAGGGGCAATGCTGTGGCGCTCTGCAATTATTTGGGGCAATGCTGTGGCGCTCTGCAATTATTGGGGGCAATGCTGTGGCGCTCTGCAATTATTGGGGGCATTGCTGTGGCACTCTGCAATTATTGGGGGCAATGCTGTGGGCACTCTGCAATCATTGGGGGCATGCTATGGGCACTCTGCAATCATTGGGGGCATGCTGTGGCACTCTGCAATTATTGGGGGCAATGCTGTGGGCACTCTGCAATTATTGGGGGCATGCTGTGGGCACTCTGCAATTATTGGGGGCAATGCTGTGGCACTCTGCAATTATTGGGGGCATGCTGTGGGCACTCTGCAATTATTGGGGGCAATGCTGTGGCACTCTGCAATCATTGGGGGCAATGCTGTGGGCACTCTGCAATTATTGGGGACAATGCTGTGGGCACTCTGCATTGATTGGGGGCAATGCTGTGGGCACTCTGCATTGATTGGGGGCAATGCTGTGGGCACTCTGCAATCATTGGGGGAAATGCTGTGAGCACTCTGCAATCATTGGGGGCAATGCTGTGGGCACTCTGCAATGATCATTGGGGGAAATGCTGTGGCACTCTGCAATGATCATTGGGGGCAATGCTGTGGGCACTCTGCAATCATTGGGGGCAATGCTGTGGGCACTCTGCAATCATTGGGGGCAATGTTGTGGGCACTCTGCAATTATTGGGGGCAATGCTGTGGCACTCTGCAATCATTGGGGGCAATGCTGTGGCACTCTGCAATGATTGAGGGCAATGCTGTGGCACTCTGCAATCATTGGGGGCAATGCTGTGGTCACTGTGCATTGAAAGGGGGGCACGCTGGTCTCTCTGCATTGAAAGGGGGGCACTCTGGTCACTGTGCATTGAAAGGGGGGCACGCTTGTCACTGTGCATTGAAAGGGGGCACGCTGGTCATTCTGCTGGGAAAGTCGGAACTGGTTACTAAAATATTTGAATCCCACCACTGTGCACACTGCTAATCACAGGCAGTAAGACATTTCCCAGTCCGCAGCTGCACAGACCAGGAAATATCTCACTGCCTGGATTCGCGGTGTGCAGTGACGGCTTCCTGGTGGGATCAGGCAGGTGGGTTGGGACTACGATCCCGACACGCCTGAGCCCATCTCTACTGCTGACAAAGTCGGCGTCGCACTGATTCGGACGGTGCCCTTGCCGGCAATAGGCTGCGATTTGGCATGCGATTTGACATGTTAAATTGCCCCCATGTGAATGGGGGGCTTATTGTCAAAGCTCGATTGAACAAGCTGAAGTTAGAAGCTGATTGGCTCCCACGCAGAGCTGCATCAGATTTTGCACTCTCCAGTTTTAGTAAATCAACCCCACTGTTTTAAGTCACACAATATTTGCGCAATGGTTTATCAAGCACAAAATTCCAGTAAAAGATGAATTAAAGTTAACTTTAGGGCACAAAAAAAACCCCAATACATTGCCAATTTTTTGGGGTAAAATATGCAGTAAGTGATGAGGTTGAGCCAAGTAAATAAATACCCAGCATATCAAGCTTTAAATTTGCCCATAGCCGCAAAGTGACAACAAACTTCAGTACCCTATATTTTCCATAGGTGACATTTCAAAAGCAGGTCATCAGAATAGAGCTAACCAATAAGTGTTAGGCCGCAGGCCTTTATTTGTGGGAGGAGCTAGCGTGCCTTTAAGACGCTGCTCCTCCCCTCCCCGCCTGCCGCGTCACTCGCTGTCACCGGACAGCCGAACTTCCGGTCCTCCAGGCCCGCAGGATGTGTAGCAGGCCCGCTGACACCGCCGACCCGGCTGACACCGCCGACCCGGGTGACACCGCCGACCCGGCCGACACCGCCGACTCTGCTGGCTCCGCTGACTCCACGGACACCCCGCCACTGCCGCCGCCGGTTCCCGCCGGCCTGCCTCCTGCTTGCCTCCAGCCTCCTGCACCATCATCCTCCGCTAGGGCGGCCCGTCCATTCATCCGGCCGCCGGGCGGCAGGTACCGCTTGGGGGGGGGGAGGGGGGGTTCCTGGGTTTCCTGCGGGGGCTTGATTTCTGCCTTGCCTGCACCAGGCCACGGCTACTACATACGTGGGTCTCCGGGGGGGGTCTTGTTCTGCCTTGCCTGCACCAGGCCACGGCCCTGCTTCTTACTACTTCTGTCTTTATCACTGTTACTAGCTGTGTATTTCCATGCTGTTTTACTATTGCCACTATGTGTACTGGCCCTGCCTATGGACGCTGCTTGTTACTATGGGTACTACTCTAATACTATTTTGACTAGGAGTACTGCTACTGCTAATACCTTTTGCTATGGGTTGATACCCCTATACTATTGTTACATGGGCTCTGCTACTTAATACTGTTGTTATTAGGGGTACTGCTACTCCGCAATACTACTTTGCTATGAGTATTGCTACTTTATAAAAAAAAAAAAAAAAACTATTGTTACTATAGGCATTGCTACCCTGAATTCTATGGTTACTATGCGTACTACCCTGGAAAATACTATTTTGCTATGGGTACTGCCGCAATGTACTGCTACGCTACTGTTACTGCTGTTACCTCTTGGACCATTGTTATACATGCCGCTACACGACCATACTGTCATTACCACAACTAACTGCGTTCCGATACACTGCATGCCATTACTGTGTGCACCATGGCGGATATATACTGCTACATTTTTTCATTCACGACCGCACGCGCCACTGCCTTGCACCTACGGATGCGCTGCATACCTTTACCTTACGTGCACTATTGCCATACACGCCGTCACGCATGTCACTACGGTGGACGCTACCACACGGCCATGCTACATCATTGTTGATACTATTCCCACCATATTACTGCTATACACTAATTTCATCTCTACCTACGCTGTTACTACCGCGGTGCTACGGTTACACTGCTACACTACATGACTACCAATTACGCATGTATTGCCGCTGTTCACACTACTACACTACTTAGGCTACCACCGTATGTACTACTACTACTTCCTCGTTGGTATGTTGCACTACCCCTTCATCAAGCCTCCGCATAGGGTTAGAGAACTGGCTATTTAGGGCTAGGCGCTGGCCTTAGTCTCCCTGGTAGCTGGTCCCGCGAGGCCAACTCCCCAATCTCAACACGGAGATTTTCGCCCTCGGGCCAAATCATAGTTAGTGCCTCGCATCCACCCATCTCTTGGGGTCATAGTTAGGGCCTCACCTGTCACGGCCACACGTTTTAAATCTTTTACCGTCACCGAGAGGCCAACCCCCCGCCACCACGCTAGTGGCTCGTGCCCCACGCCCAAATCATAGATAGAGCCTCTCACCTGCCGCTCGGCAACTAGCAGGGCCTCACCTGTCACGGGGTAGTCAGCTTTCGCCTCGGCACTAGTTAGCCAGCCAGTTCTGTTTTTAGCTCAACGGTGTTTGCTTAACCAATTTTCCTTTGTGTGTTTTTTTCTCTTTCAGCATGTCTCAAGCAGTCATCGTAGGTGAAGGGTCATCTCTCCCAGGCACACCCGCTAGGCCTACCACCCCTGTGAGAACTGGTGCCCTCAGGGAATTCCGAGAACCTTCCACGCCAGGCCCCCCTTTTAAAAGACCCTGGACCATCCCCAGGTTTTCGTCTGTTGTGCGCCACAGGGGCACCCCCCTTTTTTTCAGCTACGGCTAGTAGGCTGAATTCTGCGAACGGTTCGCAGCACATCCTGGGGATCCCGGACTGGGTTCCAGCTCTCGGGGGGGGGGGGGGGGGGGCTAGGACGGTCTTTTTAAGGGACGCTAGACACCATCTCATGATCACTACAATCAACAGTGTCAGACTGTCCAAACTGGAAGCGCTGTCCATCCCACATGGTCCCACTTCCCTCCAAGCCACTACAGGCACTCGCTCCAACAGCTGACAGAGTAGGCCCCCAGCCTCGCCTTTTTTCCTCCCCTTCTGCTTCCCCAGTCCTTACCCCGGCACACATGGTCCCCCCAGCCCTCCGCAAGGACATCTTAGAGGGGAAGGACATGTTTCTGGTTTCCTTACTGTCTGCCTCCCCAGACGGTGTAGGAAACTGGGTGTACAATTACGGTGATTTGGCCATAATGATCAAGGCCAGAAACCCAAGACTCAACAAGCTTCTATACCAGGTTTTATCCTAGCCTCCGGCATCTTCAGGGTCGTTGCGTGCTCTGTGCGTCTGCAATGCCGATAGGTATTAGGTTTCACCTTCTCGTAAGTGGTTGACTTAGGCCGCAAGTACGGGGGTTTTCTTGTTCTTCGACTTCCACGAGTCTGTATCAGCAAGCTGTGGCGGCTTGGCCCAGGTTAACGTCCGTTCTCACTGGAGCCTCTTGGGCTCGGTACTATTTTTCAGGTATTTCCACAGGCTTAGTGCCCCCGTTGGGCAGTCTGCTCTTCCACCTCTCATACTGCCGACCTGTGCCCCTCGGAGGCCAATCCCTCCTTTCGGGGTTCCTCATGGGGGAGCTAGGGAACCTGATCGACGTAGCCTAAGGGACAGGCTTGGTCGTCCCGTCATTTATCTGGCTCAATTATGCGGTAACAATAACCTTAATGGAGGTGCCTGTGGTTTTAGCGCCTGCAGACTACTGCACGTCTGTCCCATATGCTTTGGGCAGCGCGCGTTCCAATAAACATCTTGTCATTAATCTGTCTGCTCTTCGTTCGTCCACTAACCCGAGCCTGAATTACGCTCATTCTATCTACCAATTCTCTCTTTACTATATCGCCCTGATTGATGCCATCCAAGCAACTTGAAGGCAGGTAGGGCCGCATGGCTCAGTTAGTCTTCACTCCTATGCCTTTGAATTGTTACGCATTCGTCCCTCCTTGTTCATGGTGTCAAGGGCAGAAGAATGTTCCTTGCTGTTAGTCTCACGTTCGGGGCCTTGAGTAGCCCGTGAAGTTTCTACACTTGCGGAGACTCCCTGCTGGTTCCTCCTCCTTTTCTCTAGATGCCCCACGGTGTTACATCACGCGGATGTTTTCCTGTTGGTCGTACTTAGCGACTGCTACCCTGTCAGTCTCTAGGCACTGTTGCACTGTCACTACCTTAAGGCGTCCCCCTGTCGCTTGTCAGGACCACTGTACCCACCTCTAGTCTAGTCCTTTTAGGCGTCACACTCGTGCCACACCACGCAGTCTAGTCTCCCTGTGGTCAAGCTCGGGCGTTCGCAAGGAGGTAGTCAAGTTCCTACAAGTTGGTATCTTACTCGTAAGGATCTACAGTCTGGTTGGTTCTTTGAACTCCGCAATCTGCATTATTCCCCTTGGTAGTTCATTCATTTCCAGGCTGTTGGGCTTATCATGGACCCTCCAGATGAACTTGGTCGTTCAGACTCCCCGGCTAGGGTAGACCTGACCATGTGATTGGTATTCCTGGTACACTAGCATGGGGTCTTCATGTTCATCCCACCGTGATCCGCCCAATCCTCAGTTTCTGGACGGACGCAGCCGCCATTACCGGGTTGCAGCACATTAACACTTCGTTAGGTGTTGATGGCCGGTAGAGTCTCTTGGCTTCTGCCTCCCGTGAGACTTCGGCCTTATTAGGTTTTCCCCTGATAGTGACGGCGGTTTGCATGGGGCATTCCTGGCCAGGAATGGCTGCGAAGTTAGTGTCAACTTGGCGGCCGACGATTGAATCAAGTAGGGCCGTTCATCTTCTTGATCATTATGAGGCTGGTTCGCTGGCTGACCTGGTTGACGGCCACCGGTCAGTTCTTCCTCTTCTGCGAACATATCACAAGTCCCTCAAGTTCGTCAAGTTGATCCCGGGCTAGCCCGGTTTGGCTCAGTGTCAATTTTCTCGGGTAACCGTATCTACGGACACCAGGAGGACTCGCGATGGAGCATGACCATCTTCCAAGGTCCTCAGTAGAATTCGTCTTACACGGTCGTTCAGTCAAACCATGGTCGCTTTCGCTGTTTTTGCCACCTTTCAGCTCAGACTATCATATAACTCGGACAAACTTTACTTTGTCTGGCGTACGAGCCACACTTTGACGTCTGCTCCAAGCCTTTCTCCTACCCTCAGGGCTTGCCCGGTGAGGAAGGTATTGGGTTGGTAGGTAGATCATCACGTGACAACAACGTTTGCCCATAGATGGGAATTCCGGACCTTCTGGCGTACTGGACTTGACACCATTCGTACCTCATACAAACCTAGTCATCAACCTCCATTTATTTAGTCTCCATGGGTTCCTTAGTCCCGGGTATTCACCTTTGCAACCCAGTCGGAGAGGCTATCGTGCCTCCTCAAAGAGGTTAGGTAGTTAGAGGACCACTGTCCTTTCACTCCGATGTACAAAGGCCGGGCAGATATACCATCCGTTGGCATCCCCGTCTACCCGACTGAGGGTAACTGGTGCCCAATTGGAATCCTGATCATCTACCAGCAGGACACTCCCAGCCGCTCTCCGCTTCCCCCTGTCAGGTAGTCCCCTACCACTACTTAATTCATATTTTACATTCGCTCGTTGGGCATTGTATTAGGCTGGGTCCCCTCATCGCATTCCGGTCATTCTTTCAGAACAGGGGCGGTTCAGCTGCTTCTAGTGACATTACGCCAGGGCACATAATTAAGAACCAGGGCGCTGGGAATCAGCTATTTTCCACGCATACACCCCACACCCGGGGAAAGAGGTAAGGTTAGCCTTCAAGAATCTTGTATCTTAAGCTGTGTCATGAATAAGTGCGTTTACTGCTTACTTTTTGCCCTCTTTTATTTACAGGCCTACCCCCTACGTCGGTTCCGGCACACCACACCGACTTATCCATACTTGCAGTTCTAATCATCATTAATTAACCGACCACAAGTGTTAGGCCGCAGGCCTTTATTTGTGGGAGGAGCTAGCGTGCCTTTAAGACGCTGCTCCTCCCCTCCCCGCCTGCCGCGTCACTCGCTGTCACCCCACCCACCTTCACCCTTTTTATTGATACTCCATCCCTCGGGTGGGCCCTCTTTTATTCACAGGCCTACCCCCTACGTCGGTTCCGGCACACCACACCGACTTATCCATACTTGCAGTTCTAATCATCATTAATTAACCGACCACAATAATGAATTATTCTCTCACTGCAGCAATAAGTAACATGTTTATCGCAATTCGCAAGCATACGTTTTCATACATAGTAGCCCCCAATGGGTGCATTTATTTTCATGTGTTTGTGCACAGGGGGCAAGGCAGGCTGAACATTTTTTTTTAGAGGGTTTTTTTGTTTTCACTAATTCTAATTATATCACATATGTAGCACTGCCCCCTTGAGGACTGCTGGATTGTTCAAATTGAGATCCCCTGGGTTACCCATAGCAACTGCAGCATGCATAATTTAACTCTTTACTCTTTGGCTCAGTTAATGAACAGTCTAGGGAATGTAGTTGTTTTTGTGGTTTTATTTAAATTAGGGATGGGAGAAGGGAAGAGTGGGATACTCCAACTTTAACTATTCACAGTAGATGAGGACTTCTGTCTGAAGATGCAGCCAGGCTGCAGATTTACATTGCCACTAGATGAATCTTGGATTAAGCCTCTATGTTGATGACTTGTTAGGATGAATGATCTTTGGGATACACACCTAGTACCCCCTTTCAATCGACACACTGCTGACACTTGTTCTCTAAATATCCCATACCGGGTGGGCCCCCCTCAGGTCAGGCCCCCAGACACGATCCCCTGTACTCACGATACTGTTTTTCGAGGGTCTCCAGTGTCTCTACCCCTTCAGTCAGCTCTCATGGAACTCTGGGTTCAGCTCCTTTCTTCTGGTCCCCAGTCCGACCACCTGTAACAACGTGCCACTGCTACAGAGGAGGAGGCAACCGCCACCCTCCCACAGGGACTCTACTCACCAGCCAAAGACCCCGCAACACATGTGCTTCTGGCTTTTATACCACACCCCACAATGTTGCACCGAGACAATCAGTATGTGCCAATCACTGGGGCTGTATCAAAGTATCAATGTACCCATTGGTCAGATATCCTCCACTGTCCAATATGCCTCCCTATTGGACCAGTGTGAAACAATCCCTAGACCAGATGAATCACACACTGAGCACCATGAGCAGACCTAACTCACAGATCCTGCTCTCTAGTAGGCAGAAAGCAATATAGATTTGCCTGCTGCTCCTCTGATAGGCAGAGAGAGCAAAAAATATACTCTCTCACTGGCACCTACCTAGGAGGTGAGAAAAAGTCCCCTTTGTGATATAATATTTTTAAGACAGGTCCTTTTATTGAGAAGTCAGGGGACCAGTGAAACTGGTCCAAATCATTTGGTGGAGGGGGGATTGTGATGAAGGGTTGTTTTTCAGGGGTTGGCCTTGGCCCCTTAGTTCCAGTGAAGGGAACTCTTAAAGAGGTTGTAAACTCTGTTAATTTTTTTTTTTACAAGCTGAAAGATAAACACATAATGAGCTAGTATGCATCGCATACTAGCTCATTATGAAATACTTACCTTAGAACGAGCCCCTGTCGTGCCGTCCGCTCACCTCTATGACAGGCGACATGTCCAGTCGCCCGTCTTCCGGGTTCGTGGCATCCGGCCATCTGATTGGCCGGAGCCGCGGTGACGTCACTCCCGCGCACGCGAGAGCCGACAGTCACGGCACGGGGCTCTGAAGAAACGGCACCAGCAGCCGTTCTTCAGAGCGCATGCGCCAGTGACGTCACTGGCTGCATGTAAGGTAAATATCTCCTAAACGGTGCATGTTTAGGAGATATTTACAGTACCTATAGGTAAGTCTTATCATAGGCTTACCTATAGGTACAAGTGTCAGAGGAGGGTTTACTTCCTCTTTAAGGCGTCAGCATACCAAGACAAACAGGAAGGAGCCATCCCCAAACTGTTCCCACAAAGTTGGGAGCATGAAATTGTCCAAAATGTCTTGGTACGCTAACGCCTTAAAGAGGTGGTAAACTCGTTAAATTTTTTTTTTTCTTTTACAACCTGCAAGAGAAAGACATAATGAGCTAGTATGCATCGCATACTAGCTCATTATGAAATACTTACCTTAGAACGAGCCCCCGCCGTGCCGCTCTCTTACCTGTATGACGGGCGACATGTTCAGTCGCCCGTCTTCCGGTGACGTCACTCCTGCGCACGTGCACGGGAGCCGACGGTCACGGCACGGGGCTCTGAAGGAACGGCTGATCGTGCCGTTCCTTCAGAGCGCATGCGCCAGTGACATCACTGGCTGCATTAAAGGTAAATATCTCCTAAACGGTACATGTTTAGGAGATATTTACAGTACCTATAGGTAAGCCTTATCATAGGCTTACCTATAGGTACAACTTCCTGAGGAGGGTTTACTTCCTCTTTAAGAGTTTCCTTCACTGGAACCAAGTGGCCAAGCCCAACCCCTGAAAAACAACCCCACACCTTAGTCCCCCCCCCCCCCCCTCCACCAAATAATTTGGAACAGTGCACAAAGCAAGGTCCATAAAGACATGAATGAGCGAGTTTGGGATGGAGGAATTTGACTGGCCTGCACAGAGTCCTGACCTCAACCCGATAGATCACCTTTGGGATGAATTAGAGCGGAGACTGCGAGCCAGGCCTTCTCATCCAACATCAGTAACTGACGTCACAAATGCGCTTCTGGAGGAATGGTCAAACATTCCCATAGATACACTCCTAAACCTTGTGGACAGCCTTCCCAGAAGAGTTGAAGCTGTTATTGCTGCAAAGGGTGGGCCAACTCAATATTGAATTCTACCGACTAAAACTGGGATGCCATTAAGGTTCATGTGAGTGTAAAGGCAGGCGTCCCAATACTTTTGGTAATATAGTGTATATTGGGCCAGGAAGCTTATATATACCTGCACACATCTAAACAAATCTATAAGCAGCAATGGCATTCATTAAAAATGATGCATGTGATTTACAGACACCGGTGTGCATGCGACCTGACTAATGCTGAATTTTATGCGTTTTTGTTGAAGGATCTGAACACGGTACAGCGGTAATCTAAACCCCCTTTGCGGGAGAATGATTTAATTGTGAAAGGGATGATTGGTAATAAAGTTGCAGCGTAAAATATCTATGTATTAATGTTTAATGACAGCTCTTGTGTGTGAGTGTGTAGAGACAGGCAGCGTGTAGCTGTGCACGCCACTCCTGCTCACGGATAATGAATTTAATTGGCCGAGTTGCTAGGTGGCAGTGCTGCTTTTGTGAGAATGTGAGAAAACAGCTTTTCTCCTCGGAGAGGCAAAGAGCGGCAGGGGGAGCGCAGAAAAAAAATGGAAGGAGGGGGGAGAAAGCTGAATGCGGCGTAAGCTCAGCTGCTCGCTTTGAGGAATATCAGCTGAGCCGGAGCGAATGAGGATGTTGTTGGGGGTCACAAAAGACCCCATGTAAAAAAAAAAAAAAAAACAACAACAAAAAAAAAAAACAAAAGACGATTGTTGGACACGCAATGGCATCAGATGCCGAAGACCCAGTCGAGGTATCGGCTGCCGCAGACCACTCTCCGCTGGGAATCGGAGATGTAGCTGGAGATGGGCAGCTGGAGACAGAGGAAGAGATGACAAGGACGGAAGGGTCCTCGGTGCTTTGGGGTGAATTTCAAGGCACAAAGCAGAACGATGGAGAGGAAGAGGGTGACTGGTTCACAAGGGGTCTGCATGCATGCCAGCCTGATGGTAAGAACCTCTAATAAAATGTCTCTTCTATATGCATATCTATAGGTATATAACAGACACATACTAAGAAATAAGCTTCGGTCCTCCATCCATGGAGGAACCACAACTCCAAGCTTGTTCAATTAGCTAGCAAAAAAATGGCTCAGGCCTTAGGTAATACAATTTTAGCTCCATTACCAGAATACTGGTAAGGATAATATTGTTATGGCTATAGGTAACATAGTTCTAGATTTAAAAATATACTGCTGGTCCGGATAATGTGGTTTTGGCTTCTTGTAACAAGGTCCGAATGCTGGTAACAGACTTCTGTTTACACAATTGTGCCTCAAGAAATATGGCTCCATTTGTGGCTGCATGACTCTGGCCTTTGATGATGTGATTATGGCCTAGTACCATAGCTTCTGGAAGCGTGCTTCTGGCCTTTGGTAACAAGGTTCTAGTATGGTATGGCTCTGGCATTTGCTTTTTATAAATATGGTGATGTGGTTCTGATAGCACGGTTTTATTGTCCTATGGTTTGGAGCTTTTTGATATGATTTTAGCACTAGAATTAAATTCTGCTCCTGATAATGTGGCACTGGCATTTGGTGACGTGGTTCTAGACTGCATTCTATGGCTTTGGATCTGTTTATATCAATGAGGTCTTTGGTAATGAGGTTCCAAATTGCATAATATGGCTTTGGGTTTTGTGAGGTCAATGTGGTCTCTGATATCTCACATTATATAGTTCGGGGTTTTATGATGTCAATGTGGTCTTTGACGACAAGGTTCTAGATTGCATGATATGACTTTGGGTTACATGATGTCATTTTGCTCTTTGGTAATATGATTCTAGATTGCATAATAAGGCTTTGGGTTCTGTGATGGCATTCCTTTATTTAGTAACATGGTTCTAGATTGCATTTCATGGCTTTGGGTTTTTCTGATGACGTTCTGGTCTTTGGTTACAAGGTTCCTAGATTGCATGATATGACTTTGGTTATGTGATGTTATTCTGGTCTTTGGTAACACGGTTCTAGATTTCATTATATGTTTTGGGGTTTTGTGATGTCATTCTGGTCTTTGGTAACGTGGTTCTAGATTGCATAATATGGCTTTGGGTTTTGTGAGGTCAATGTGGTCTCTGATAACATGCTCCTATATTGCATAAATTACAAGGTTCCAGATTGCATGATATGACTTTGGTTTATGTGATGCCATTCTGCTCTTCAGTAACGTGATTCTAGATTGCATAATATAGCTTTGTGTTCTCTGATGTCATTCTGATCCTTAGTAACATGTTTGGGTTTCTTGGCTTTGGGTTTTTCTAAAGTCATTCTGGTCTTTGGTAACAAGGTTCTAGATTGCATGATATGACTTTGGCTTTGCAATGTTATTCTGGTCTTTGGTAACAAGGTTCTAGATTGCATGATATGACTTTGGCTTTGCAATGTTATTCTAGTCTTTGGTAACAAGGTTCTAGATTGCATGATATTTTGGTTTTTTGATGTTCTGATCTTTGGTAACAAGGTTCTAGTATGGTATGGCTCTGGTGATATGATTTTGGTCTTGAATAAAACAAACATTTGCTTTTTATAAATATGGTGATGTGGTTCTGATAGCACGGTTTTATCGTCCAATGGTTTGGAGCTTTTTGATATGATTTTAGCACTAGAATTAAATTCTGCTCCTGATAATGTGGCACTGGCCTTTGTTGACGTGGTTCTAGACTGCATTCTATGGCTTTGGATCTGTTTATATCAATGAGGTCTTTGGTAACGAGGCTCCAAATTGCATAATATGGCTTTGGGTTTTGTGAGGTCAATGTGGTCTCTGATATCTCGCATTATATAGTTTGGGGTTTTATGATGTCAATGTGGTCTTTGACGACAAGGTTCTAGATTGCATGCTATGACTTTGGGTTACATGATGTAATTCTGCTCTTTGGTAACATGATTCTAGATTGCATAATAAGGCCTTGGGTTCTGTGATGGCATTCTTTTATTTAGTAACATGGTTCTAGATTGCTTTTTATAGCTTTGGGTTTTTCTGATGACGTTCTGGTCTTTGGTAACAAGGTTCTAGATTGCATGATATGATTTTGGCTTTGCAATGTTATTCTAGTCTTTGGTAACAAGGTTCTAGATTGCATGATATCATTTTGGTTTTGTGGTATTCTGATCTTTGGTAACAAGGTTCTAGATTTCATGATATGTTTTTGTGATGTCGATGTAATCTTTGTTAACGTGGTTCTAGATTGCATAATATGGCTTTGGGTTTTGTGATGTCATTCTGGTATTTGGTAACATGGTTCTACATTGCATGATATGACTTTGGCCTTTCGATGTTATTCTGGTCTTTGGTAAAAAGGTTCTAGATTGCATAATATGTTTTTGGATTTGTGATGTCAATGTACTCTTTGGTAACAAGGTTCTAGATTACATGATATGGCTTTGAGTTTTGTGATGTCATTGTGGTCTTTAGCAGCATGGTTCTAGATTGTATAATTTGGCTTTGAGCTATGTAATGTCATTCTGATCTTTGTTAATATGAAGATTGCATAATATGGCTTTGGGTTTTGTGATGTCTTTCTAGTCTTGGATAACAAAGTCTTCTTAGTTTGCATAATACATCTTTGTGTTTTTGGTAACACGCTCCTAGATTGCATGGTATGGCTTTGGGTTCTGTGATGTTATTCTAGTCCTTGGTAACATAGACCTAGATTGCATGATATGCATTAGGTTTTCTGATGTCATTCTAATCTTTGGTAACAATGTTGTAGCCTTTTCAAATTCACTTTGTTGATATGGTTCTGTCCTCTGGTTACAAGGTGCAAGCTTTCATAGCATGACTTTGGTTCTGGTTATGTGGTTCTGGCTTTTGGTAACTGGGTTCTGGCTCTTGTTATATGACTTACGTTCTGTTAGAATTGTTTTGGCTCTATTAAAATACGTTTAACCCACAGAGTTCAAGGACTGAAACCACATTACAGTAAACCCCCCTCCATTGCGGGGGTTACATTCCGGACCCAGCCGCGAAAAGTGAAATTCCGCGAAATAGAAAAACCCTATTAAAATGCATTGCAGGCATGATTATTTTACTGTCACTGTACGTGTAGAAGCATTTTAAGGTCTTTAACCACCTCAATACCGGGCACTTATACCCCCTTCCTTCCCAGACCAATTTTCAGCTTTTAGCGCTGTTGTAATTTGAATGACAATTGCGCGGTCATGCAACACTATACCTAAACCAAATTTGTGTCATTTTTTCCCCACAAATAGAGCTTTCTTTTGGTGGTATTTGATCACCGTCAGGTTTTTTCTTTTTTGGTGCACAAATTAAAAAAGACTGAAAAATTTGAAAAAAAAAAAAAAGTTTCTTGTTTAGGTTATAAAATTTTGTAAATAGATATGTTTTTTCCTGCACTGATGAGCACTGATGATGCCACACTGACAGGCACTGATGAGGAGACACTGATGAGGAGACACTGATGGGGTGGCACTGATGGGGTGGCACTGATATGCAGCACTGATGGGCACTGATAGGTAGCACTGATATGCAGCACTGATGGGCACTGATATGTGGCACTGATAGATAGCACTGATATGCAGCATTGGTGGGCACTGATAGGCAGCGCTGATGGGCACTGATAGGCAGCACTGATGGGCACTGATTGGCGGCACTGATGGGCACTGATGGGCACTGATAGTGGCACTGTTGGGCGCCAATGATCGGCACTGATGGGTGGCACTGATCGGCACTGATGGGGGGCACTGATGGGCACTGATAGGCAGCACTGGTGGGCAATAATGGGCACTGGTGGGCGGCACTGATAGATGGCAATAATGGCACTGGTGGGCAGCACTGATAGATGCCATTGATGGGCAACACTGATAGGGAGGGCACTGGGGGGCTCTCTGAGCCCTGCTTGCCATCCCTGGTGGCCATAGTGGGCATCCCTGGTGGTCATGGGTGGGCATCCCTGGTGGCTTAGTGGCACCCCTCCCCCCCCCCCCCCCAGGGCTGCACTGGTAATCAATGTTCTGATTACCAGCACAGACCCCCCCTGTGATCAGTGAGTAATTAGAAATACTCACTGATCACCCCCGCAGCAGCACCGATCCTCTGATCTTCTCCTCACTGACAGGATCTGTCAGGAGGAGAAGAGATCGAAGCCGTTACAACGGCTCTATTTACATTACATGACGGCTGTGATTGGACACAGCCGTCATGTGATCAGGAGGGCCAATCACAGGGCCCTCCTGCCGAATGTTGTTGCCGTGTGTCCGAGGGACACAGGCACATCGAGATCGCGCCGCTGCGCGTGCCCGCGGCGGCGCGATCTCTCTCCTTCTGAAGGACGTTCCGGAACGTCCATTCAGAAGGACGAGACTCCCGCCCGGCCGTATATGTACTATGGCCCGGGTGGGAGGTGGTTCACACATTTAAAACAATAGAAACTCATTTAAACACATAAAAGATACTTAGAGACAGAGCAAGAGCTATGAAAAACACAAAAATCTTTCATTTTTAATGATTTATATAGTAAAATAACATTACAAAAAAAAAACGCGAATTTCCGGGACCGCAAAAACTGAACCGCGATGGAGCGGGGGATTACTGTATTATCTCTACAAAAAAAAGCTCTGACATCCATTGGCAGGGTTCCCTTGTGGTGATGGACCTCAGTTCTGGTAATTTGCCCCTACAGTTCCAGCCCTTAATAACATCCTATTTGATCTAGGGAATCAGTTCTCATCCTGTAAAAGTTTCTAGCCTATGGTAACAGCATTGTAGCTTTAGTTTTAGGGTTGTACCATAGTGACATAATTGTGGCTTCTGGTAATACAGAGGTGGTAAGATAGTTCTGCTCAAATTATTAATTTTTGGGATCATAATTCTAGCAGCAGTAATAGTCTTGACCCTGGTAGGGTTACCCAGGGCTTTTTTTCTCAGAATATAGGTGCAGGAACTCAACCACGACCCCCTCAAAACCCCCTCCCCCCGACACATACACCTTCCAAACTGCATCAAATAGTGGGTATGGTCAAATTTCAATAACAGTGGGAGGGTCTTAAAGTGGCATTAAATACCAGGAGTACATTATGTACAGAGTGCAGAGCTTAGTGGGGTTATACACAGAGTGCAGAGTTTAGTGGGGTTATACACAGAGTGCAGAGTTTAGTGGGGTTATACACAGAGTGCAGTGTTTAGTGGGGTTATACACAGAGTGCAGAGTTTAGTGGGGTTATACACAGAGTGCAGAGCTTAGTGGGGTTATACACAGAGTAGAGTGCAGAGTTTAGTGGGGTTATAAACAGAGTGCAGAGTTTAGTGGGGTTATACACAGAGTGCAGAGTTTAGTGGGGTTATACACAGAGTGCAGTGTTTAGTGGGGTTATACACAGAGTGCAGTGTTTAGTGGGGTTATACACAGAGTGCAGAGTTTAGTGGGGTTATACACAGAGTAGAGTGCAGAGTTTAGTGGGGTTATAAACAGAGTGCAGAGTTTAGTGGGGTTATACACAGAGTGCAGAGTTTAGTGGGGTTATACACAGAGTGCAGTGTTTAGTGGGGTTATACACAGAGTGCAGAGCTTAGTGGGGTTATACACAGAGTGCAGAGCTTAGTGGGGTTATACACAGAGTGCAGAGCTTAGTGGGGTTATACACAGAGTGCAGAGTTTAGTGGGGTTATACACAGAGTGCAGAGTTTAGTGGGGTTATACACAGAGTGCAGAGTTTAGTGGGGTTATACACAGAGTGCAGAGCTTAGTGGTGTTATACACAGAGTGCAGAGCTTAGTGGGGTTATACACAGAGTGCAGAGTTTAGTGGGGTTATACACAGAGTGCAGAGTTTAGTGGTGTTATACACAGAGTGCAGAGCTTAGTGGGGTTATACACAGAGTGCAGAGTTTAGTGGGGTTATACACAGAGTGCAGAGCTTAGTGGGGTTATACACAGAGTGCAGAGCTTAGTGGGGTTATACACAGAGTGCAGAGTTTAGTGGGGTTATACACAGAGTGCAGAGTTTAGTGGGGTTATACACAGAGTGCAGAGTTTAGTGGGGTTATACACAGAGTGCAGAGCTTAGTGGTGTTATACACAGAGTGCAGAGCTTAGTGGGGTTATACACAGAGTGCAGAGCTTAGTGGGGTTATACACAGAGTGCAGAGCTTAGTGGGGTTATACACAGAGTGCAGAGTTTAGTGGGGTTATACACAGAGTGCAGAGTTTAGTGGGGTTATACACAGAGTGCAGAGTTTAGTGGGGTTATACACAGAGTGCAGAGTTTAGTGGGGTTATACACAGAGTGCAGTGTTTAGTGGGGTTATACACAGAGTGCAGAGCTTAGTGATGTTATACACAGAGTGCAGAGCTTAGTGGGGTCATACACAGAGTGCAGAGTTTAGTGGGGTTATACACAGAGTGCAGAGTTTAGTGGGGTTATACACAGAGTGCAGAGTTTAGTGGGGTTATACACAGAGTGCAGAGCTTAGTGGTGTTATACACAGAGTGCAGAGCTTAGTGGGGTTATACACAGAGTGCAGAGCTTAGTGGGGTTATACACAGAGTGCAGAGCTTAGTGGGGTTATACACAGAGTGCAGAGTTTAGTGGGGTTATACACAGAGTGCAGAGTTTAGTGGGGTTATACACAGAGTGCAGAGTTTAGTGGGGTTATACACAGAGTGCAGAGTTTAGTGGGGTTATACACAGAGTGCAGTGTTTAGTGGGGTTATACACAGAGTGCAGAGCTTAGTGATGTTATACACAGAGTGCAGAGCTTAGTGGGGTCATACACAGAGTGCAGAGTTTAGTGGGGTTATACACAGAGTGCAGAGCTTAGTGGGGTTATACACAGAGTGCAGAGCTTAGTGGGGTTATACACAGAGTGCAGAGCTTAGTGGGGTTATACACAGAGTGCAGAGCTTAGTGGGGTTATACACAGAGTGCAGAGCTTAGTGGGGTTATACACAGAGTGCAGAGCTTAGTGGGGTTATACACAGAGTGCAGAGTTTAGCCTTCTTCCACAGCTGCTTACCTCTGCATCCCCCATCCACATCTCACTTTCACCCCTCTTCTTCTCTAGTACCTCTCCGCACACTGTGGGTGGCTCTGCCTCTCTCACTTGCAGGGAGATCATCCAGTAGGAGAGTCTGCATTCCCACTGCACCCCCGGCAACTGCATCTCCCTTGTCTTCATCCTACACTCAGTGGGAGCCACTCAAGAGATTAGATCTGTGGAAGCCATTGTGAGACAAGCTGTCACTTGTAAATACAGAAGCCAGGCCCCTGTATTTACAAGTGATAGTGGTGAGCAAGGAGCAGGGGGTCTGAGCCAAAGGTGGTGGAACTGAGTTCCACCAAGTTCCAGCTGAAAAAAAAGCCCTTGGGTTACCTTGGTCTAAGGCAGGGGTCTCTAAACTTTCTAAACAAAGGGCCATTTTATTGTCCTTCAAACCTTAGAGGGGCCATATTGTGGCCAGCAGGAGTGGAAATTTTCCTGGTATCAGTGGAAGTAAACATTTCCACATTTGGTATTAGGGGGAGGAACTGTGCCCCATCATTGGTATCATTGGGAGTAATAGTATCCCATTGTTGGTGCCAGGGGGAGAAATATTGCCCCATTGTTGATGTCTGTTGGCAGAATAGTTTCTTGTATGAGTGGGAGGAATAGTGCCCCATTGTTGGTGCCAGGGGAGAAATATTGCCCCATTGTTGATGTCAGTTGGCAGAATAGTGTATTGTATGAGTGGGAGGAATAGTGCCCCAAGGGCCAAGTAAAGGCCACATCTGGCCCCAAGGCCACAGTTTGGAGACCACTAGCATACCTCCCAACTTTTTGAGATAGGAACGAGGGACACCCATTAGCAAAAGTATGTAGGCATAGGACACCCCCCTCCTTTAAAGATGAATTATACAATGAAGTATTAGTTAAACCCACAAGTGCTTTTTTGCCACTATTACTACTAATCCTTTATTGGCTTTTGAAATTTACAAATGCAACAATTTAGAAATTGTATGAAAAGTTTAGCACTGGGAAACACTTTTTGAAAGATAAAAAGTGTGTTTTATATAGAACTATACAGATCAGACCAAAATGAGGGACAAATGAGAAGGAAGGAGGGACAGAGGGACTTTGTTCCAAATCAGGGACAGTCCCTCAAAATCAGGGACAGTTGGGAGGTATGCACTGGTCTAAGGTAAAAGGTTCATAGACACATTAAACACCCAAACATTTTCGCGCTAAAAATGTAATGATAACAGTTTATTGTCATTTCATTAGATTGTAAGCTCTTCAGAGCAGGGCCCTCTTAATCCTCTTGTATTTTATTGTATTGTAACTGTATTGTCTCCCTCTAACATTGTAAAGCGCTGCGTAAACTGCTGGCGCTATAGAAATCCTGAATAATAATAATAATAATTTCAGGCAGCAGCATTAAACACACTTCCTCAGATCTACTGAATATACAAATCCTGTGGTTTGCCCTCTTAATTCCCTATAATCTGGATATAAATTCCTGAGCTGGTGGTTGCGCTATGGCCTGTTAATGTTTACATACAGTGACATGCTGTACCGCTATACGGCACATAGAGATCCTGTCCAAAAGAAACAGGTGAAGTTTTCAATTCATCAGGAAAAAAAAAACCTCTGAAAGATTTCTGTTCTCCAGTCTGATGCTGCTACTCCAATCATATTCAGGTTTTATCTTGGAAAAAACATTTGTATTCGCTAGGTGCAGGAAGGGAATTATAGTATTTTTGGAACTTTATAGTACTAATTGTATTTAACCACTTGCCGACCAGTCACATTGACTGTACTGCGGCAAAGTGGCTCGTTCCCGTCCAGCGACGTAGATCTATGTCGCTGGACTCCTCTCCTTGTGGGCGGCGCGCGTGCCGCCGAAGACTCGCTCCCGCTGTATTCAGTCACAGCGGGAGTCGGGCCAGGGGAGGAGCGGCGGTAATCACCGCCGCACTTCCCCGATCGTCGAGGAATCGAGTCTGGAGATCCGCCCGCTTGTGTAAACACAAGCGGGCGGATCTCCTAAGTGACAGACAGGGTCAGATTCAGTGGCGTACTAACGGGGGGGGGGCGGGGGGGCGGCCCGCCCCGGGTGCCACGCACTGGGGGGGTGTCAGGCTGCTCGGAATATCAGTCAGTGTGAAGGAGCTGCAGTTTCTAAAGTCCGCGCTGCTCGCGGGGGCGGCGGCCGGCGGGAAGAAGGTGAGCACTGAGCAGCCTCCTCCTGTGTGTCTGTGTGACTGTCTGGACTGGAGAGGAGATGGGACAGCTGGATATAGGATTCATCTTTCCGTATTTCTCCTGCTGCCGTTGAATGGCCGATTCTCCTCTCCCTCTTGCAGTCAGTTAGCGGCAGCAGGAGGAATATGTAAAGATCAAATCATCTATATGCAGCTGTCCCATCCTCTCTCCTATACAACTTGCTGGCCCCCTAGTGCTCTCCAGCCCCCCCCCCCCTCCCCCTGCTCTTAGCACCCCCCTTCTCTTAACACCCCCCCCTGCTCTAAACACCCCCTTGCTCTTAACACCCCCCCTTGCTCTTAACACCCCCCCTTGCTCTTAACACCCCCCCCTTGCTCTTAACACCCCCCCCTTGCTCTTAATACCCCCCCTGCTCTTAACACCCCCCCCCTGCTCTTAACACCCCCCCCCTGCTCTTAACACCCCCCCCTGCTCTTAACACCCCCCCTGCTCTTAACACCCCCCCTGCTCTTAACACCCCCCCCTGCTCTTAACCCCTCAGTGCTCTTGCCCCCCAGCGCTCCTTAGCCCCCCAGTGCTCTTCAGCTCCCCGCAGTGCTTTTGATCTCCCCCTATGCTCTCTGGCTCCCCCAGTGCTCTCCACCCCCCTGTGCTCCCTGCCTCCCCCCTCAGTGAGTTCCAATTCCCCCCATGCTCTCTATCCCCCTGGTTTTCCCTGTCCCCCCCAGTGCTCTCCACCCCTGCGCCTTCCAACCCCCCTACAATGCTTTTCAAACCCCTCTTAATTCTCTCCAGCCCCCCCCCCCCCCCGCGCCCTTCAGCTCCTCCAGTACTCTCTGCTTGCCCTGTGCTCTCCGGCCCCCCTAATGCTCTTCTATCTTCTATCATGTCTGCAGTCTCTGACCTTCTTTTGTATCATGTCTGCAGTCTCTGACCATCTCTTGTATCATATCCTCAGTCTCTGACCATCTCTTGTATCATGTCCTCAGTCTCTGACCATCTCTTGTATCATGTCCTCAGTCTCTGACTATCTCTTGGCTCATGTCCTCAGTCTCTGACCATCTCTTGGATCATGTCCTCAGTCTCTGACCAACCATCTCTTGAATCATGTCCACAGTCTCTGACCATCTCCTGTATCCTGTCCTCAGTCTCTGACCATCTCCTGTATCATGTCCTCAGTCTCTGACCATCTCCTGTGTGTTGTCTGCAGTCTCTGACCATCTCTAGTATCCCGTCCGTAGTCTCTGACCATCTCTTGTATCATATCCTCAGTCTCGGATTTCTCTTGTATTAGGTCCGTAGTCTCTGACCATCTCTTGTATCATGTCCTCAGTCTCTGACCATCTCTTGTATCATGTCCTCAGTCTCTGACCATCTCTTGTATCATGTCCTCGGTATCTGATTTCTTTTGTTTTAGGTCCGTAGTCTCTTACCATCTCTTGCATCATGTCCTCAGTCTCTGAATATCTCCTTTAGCATGTCTCCAATCTCCTACTCAAACTTAAACACATTGATAATAGTATTAGCTATCTGTCTATGCCAAAGGTAGGACTGTGCAGGGGAGGCAGAGAGTGCAAAAGGGGGAACTGTGATTAGAGAGACAGGGGGGGGGCAGACTGCAAAGGGCACTGTGATAGGGGGGCTGGGAAATTTGTGCAATAAATATTCTTGGAGACATTACAAATTTTTGCGGGTGTTTTTACATTTTAAAGTGGGGGGGGGGGGGGTGCCAGATATAGGATCCGCCCCGGATGCCAAATGCTCTAGGTACGGCACTGGTCAGATTGCAGGGTTCAGCATAGCTGAACATGCGATCTGTCCCTGTGTCACTCAGTCACCTCCCCCCACACACGTTAGTAAGCACCAGGCATACATTAACCCCTCCCTCTCCAATAAAATTAACCCGTTCCCTGCCAGTGTCATTTTTACAGTAACAGTGCATATTTATAGCACTGATTACTGTAGTAATGTCACTGGTAACCCCAAAAGTGTCAAAAATGTCAGTCAAGGGTCCGATCTGTCCGTCGCAGTCCAGCAAAAAAAATCGCAGATCGCCGCCATTACTCGTTAAAAAAAAAAACACCAAAAATGACAGAAATCTTTCCCTTAGTTAGTAAACGCAATAACTTTTGCGCAAACCAATCAAAATACGCTTATTGGGATTTTTTTTACCAAACATAGGTAGCAGAAAACAAATTGGCCGAAAATGTTAAATTTTATTTTTACATTTCTTTTTGGGGGAATTTTATATAAAAAAATGTTAAAAATATTGTTATTTTTTCAAAATAAACGCTATTTTTTTGTTTATAGCGCAAAAAGTAAAAATCACACAGGTGATCAAATACCACCAAAAGAAAGCTCTGTTTGTGGGAAAAAAATGATGTAAATTTCGTTTGGGTACGGCGTCGCACGACCGCGCAATTGTTAGTTAAAGTCGCACAGTGCCGAATCGCAAAAAGTGGCCCAGACGTAAGACAGCAAAATCCTCCGGTGGTAAAGTGGTTAAAGTGCAGTTCCACTTTTGCAGTCAGATTTAAGATTTAAGGCCTATTTCTGCCACTTGTTGTTTACAAGTTAAAATCAGTATTTTATTTCTAAAAAAAATTACTTAGAACCCTCAAACATTATACTGTATATATTTTTTTATCAGAGACCCTAGAAAATAAAATGGAGATCGTTGCAATACTTTATGTCACACTGTATTTGCACAGCGGTTTTACAAACGCAATTTTTTTTTAAAAAAATACACTTTTTTGAATAAAAAAATTAAAAACAGTAAAGTTAGCCCAATTTTTTTCTATAATGTGAAAGATAATGTCACAAGTAAAGAGATCCCCAACATGTCATACTTTAAAATTGTGCACGCTCGTGGAATGGTGACAAACATTGGTACTTAAAATTCTCCATAGGTGACAATTTAAAAATTTCTACCGGTTAGCAGTTTGGAGTTACAGAGGGGGTTCTAGGACTAAAATTATTGCTCATGCTAACGATCGAGGTGATACCTCACATGTGTGGTTTAAACACTGTTTACATATGTGGGCAAGACTTTCGTATGCGTTCGCTTCTGCGTGTGAGCTCGGAGGGACGGGGGGTGCTTTCAATTATTATTTATTTATTTATTTTACCTTTTTATTTTTTATTTTTACACTGTCCCTTAAGGCTCCATTCACACCTGGGCGTTTTTTGAGCGTTTTTCAGCTCCAAAAACGCTCAAAAAAAACATTCCAAAACGCCATTCATTTAAATGGCCCCTGTTCACATCTGAGCGTTTTAACGCCTGAAGCAAAATGCCTGTAGCTGAAAAAAAGTACATGAGCTTCTTTTTGGGCTGATTACCAGCGTTTTTGATAGATCTCAATGCCTGCCTCCAAAAACGCCTGAAAAAAATGCCTGAAAATCGCGGTAAAAATCGCGGTAAAAACACGTGAAAACGCTACGCTCAAGTGTGAATGCAGCCTTTAAAAAAATTTGTTTGATCACTTTTATTCCTATTACAAGGAATGTAAACATCCCTTGTGATAGAAACAAGCAGGACAGGTCCCCTCTTTAATGTGAGATCTGGGGTCAAAAAGACCTCAGATCTCATTTCTACACTAAAAAGCAAAACAAAAAAGTCCTTTAACCTCCCTGGCGGTATGATTCTTTTGGATTTTAGGTGCTGAAAGCGGTACCATTATTTTGCATGTAATTCTTGTGAATGAGCAGCCCAAACCAACTGTATACATTTATTATATATATTATATATATATATATATATGTATGTATACATATATTATGTATACATATATTATGTATACATATATTATATATATATATATATATATATATATATATATATATATATATATATATATATATATATATATATATATATATGTATACAGTTGGTTTGGGCTGCTCATTCACAAGAATTACGTGTATATATGTATATATATATATATATATATATATATATATATATATGTATGTGTGTGTGTGTGTATATATATATATATATATATATATATATATATATATATATATGTGTGTGTGTATATATATATATATATATATGTGTGTATATATATATGTATATGTGTGTATATATATATATATATATATATATATATATATATATATATATACATATATTTACATAAAAAGTACAGTAAAACTGCAGGAAAGGGCACTGGGGGGCAATGTAATGTGATTTTATTTTATTTTGAACGGTATCAGTGTGTTTGGTGCATTTTACATTTGAATTTGCCGCCGGTTCCACCCCCCGGCGGACGTCACGTCGCCGGAGACGGAAGCCGGGGCTCGCAGACGATCGGGAGGAAGCTCCGCCGCCGCACACCGCTCGCAGTCTTCGCTGGATCCCGGAGAAAAGGTAAGTAAAACCTCCTCCAGCATCCAGCGATCTTCTTAGCGCTACCCCGAGTGTGACTCGGGGTTACCGCTTTTGGCACTAAAATCTTACCCCGAGTCACACTCGGGAATACCGCTAGGAAGGTTAAGGCTGTATGGCGTCGTTTCAAGGCCATAGAGTGGAGTAGGAACCAGCTTGCCCTCACTCAACTTCTGCCTAGCAGGAGAAAGGACAGCATTGTGTTCCCCACTACCGAATGGTCTGGTAAGCAGGGAAAATGACCGGGAAGAGGCGGGAGAGGGGGCACCTCTCCCGCAACCCATAAAAAAAATACCGGGGTTATGGCAGCTATCTGCTGCCATAAGCCTGGTATTTAACTTCAAAATAGTGACGAAAAACTGCGGTGGGCAGTCTGGAAGTGGTTAAGAACCCCTCACCCAGGGGATGATTTACTAAAGGCAAATAGACTGTTCAATTTACAAGGGCAGTTGCACTCATTTATTCCCAGAGCTTTAGTAAATATGGTAAAGTTCTGCTGATTTCCATCATCCAATCATGTTCAAGAAAGAATGCTTTTTTTTTTCCTTGCACCTGATTGGGTATTTTTTTACAAAGTAAAGCTTCAACGTGTTACATTTACTAGGTAACATAAATGCAACAGCACTTGCCAAGTGCAAAGTCTATTTTCCTTTAGTAAATCAACCCCTATGTGTTATATGTTCCTATTCACATGGCACACTTCAGCTCCGGAACATCATTGCGTTAGTTTCACTGACAATTGCGCTGTCATGCGACGCTGTACCCAAATAAAATGTATGTTCTTTTTTCCCCACAAATAGAGCTTTCTTTTGGTGGTATTTTATCACCTCTTCTATTTTTTTTTTTGTGCTATAAGTAAAAAAAGACTGACAATATTAAATATATAAATTGTAAAAACAATATTTTTTACTTTCTGCTATAAAACATATTCAATAAAAAATCGAATTTCTTTGTTTAGGCCAATATGTATTCTGCTACATGTTTTTGGTCCAAAAACAAAACAATAAGCGTATATAATGATTGGTTTACGCAAAAGTTATAGTGTCTACAAACTATGGGATATTTTTATGGAATTTTTATTTATATATTTACTAGTACTTATAGCACTAAGTGACACTTTTTTGGGGAACCAGTGACAACAATACTATGATCAGTGCTAAACTTTTGTACTAATGACACTGGCAGGGAGGGGGTTAACATCAAGGGAGAGCAAAGGGTTAAATGTGTTCCCTGGGAGTGCTAACTAACTGTGTGGGAGGGGCTTGTACTGTGGGAAGGCAGAGACCTGTGTACCTGCTTTGCAGAAACCCAGGATCACTACATTCCCTTCTCACGGAATGGCGATCTGCCTTGTTTACATGGGCAGATCGCTATTCTGCTTCTCTCGGGAACGATCAGTGGGTCCTGCTGACTGGCTCGCCGGTGGCGCGCGTGCGTGCCCCAGACCTGGAAGTGCAGAATCACGCACAGGTACGTGTTTCTGCGCAGGAGAACCACCTTGCCGGTGTATTTATACAGTATACGGTAGGGCTGCAACTAACGATTAATTTGTCTGTCGACCAATCTATCGATTATTTTTACGATTAGTCGACTAATCTAACGATTATTTTTATTTTATTTTTTTGCTTAATTGAGTGTTTTTTTGATTAGCTAATTAATCCTGTAATTAATACAGACCCCTCAGTAAGCCCCCCTCCCAGTACAGACCCCTCAGTAAGTCCCTTCCCAGTACAGACCCCTCAGTAAGCCCCCCTCCCAGTACAGACCCCTCAGTAAGCCCCCCTCCCAGTACAGACCCCTCAGTAAGCCCCCCTCCCAGTACAGACCCCTCAGTAAGCCCCCCTCCCAGTACAGACCCCTCAGTAAGCCCCCCTCCCAGTACAGACCCATCAGTAAGTCCCTTCCCAGTACAGACCCCTCAGTAAGTCCCTTCCCAGTACAGACCACTTAGTAAGCCCCCCCCCCTCCCAGTACAGACCCCTCAGTAAGTCCCTTCCCAGTACAGACCACTTAGTAAGCCCCCCCTCCCAGTAAAGACCCCTCAGTAATCCCCCCCTCCCAGTACAGACCCCTCAGTAATCCCCCCCCTCCCAGTACAGACCCCTCATTAAGCCCCCCCCCCCCCTCCCAGTACAGACCCCTCAGTAAGCCCTTAAATGGAACCTGCTGGCTAACCAAGGCTGTCTGTAATAGAACAAATTACTGGATCTTCCTGACCCAGATTTTTACTGCACAGGGTTGCTGTAGATGAAGTGGAGAGGCACTGTTGAGCACCTCAAATGTCTTCAACACAGGGATGCTGTAGTTATGACAGTTCATACTGAAGACATTTTTAGGTTTTGTGGCAATTCAGCATTTTGTAAAAATATGGCTAAGCTTTAATTATGTCACAAGTTATGACAATGTTTTATTTCAGTAAGTAAAAAAAAAAAAAAAAAGGGCATAAGGGCATTTTACTAACTTTTGCACCAGCAGAGCATTGCACCACATCACTGCCTCAGTGTGCAGAGCGTCGCTCGCCTCCGGGATGTCATGCCGCTCGCCTCCGGGATGTCATGCCGCTCGCCTCCGGGATGTCATGCCGCTCGCCTCTGGGATGTCATGCCGCTCGCCTACTGGATGTCATGCCGCTCACAGCGGCTGGAGCACAGCGGGGGCCGGGGGCGGGGCAGTGCAGCGGCCCCAATCAATGCAGCGGCCGGCCGGCAATGCGAGCAGGGGGCGTGTGACGTCACACGGTGACGCGTCGACGCCTTTTACGCACGTCGACGAATTTTTGTAGTCGACGAGTCGTGACAGCCCTAGTATACGGTCCACAAGCGGTTAAAGCAGGCCTTTGGACAGGCTGCAAGCTGCTCTGAACAATTTGTAAAGACCGGCCGTGAGCCCACCCAGTTGTGTGACAATACCGAATGACTATTTGCTATTGTTACACTGATTCTCCTCCTGGCCAATCAGGAAGTGGGCCCTGAGACCCGTTTCCCGATTGGCCGAAAGAAGCCATCCTATTGGCGAAGGAGGAGGAGGGAGGAGAGGCAGAGGAAGCCCGACCAACGAAGGGGGACATGGAGGAGACATGTCAGTCCAGGGGCAGCACAGGGTGAGTGAGCCGGCCACCAGGGGGGTATAGTGTGCGGTGCGGGTGTGGTCGATGGTCAGGTCGCCTGATAGCCAATTCTGCCTCTGTGCTGGATGATTGGCTGGTGTCGGCAGCCATCGTGTTCGCAGTACCCACTACTGGGCTTCTGCTGTGTATGATCACAGTGGGAGTGAGCCACGCGTGGGGGGGGGGGAGTGTATATATACATGATCCGGCATACAGCTGCCGCCCTGTAGCAGTAAAACTGCTATGGGGCATCAGCAAGTGGTTAACAAGGACCTATTTTGTGCAATTTGAGCTAAAAAAAAAAAAAAGGCAGGCAGTGGGCAAAGGACTAACCACCGGTATTTTCCTGCAGTTGATCTTTTCCCATTCACTTACTTACTATGCCTTGTTCTGCACTGTGTCTCTGTATGGAGGCAACCATCTTGGTACAGGAAGGACTTTGCTTCTTCCTGTCAAGGCTGTCTCCCTAATGACTGGTAGTTTGATGACTGGTGGGATAATGATGAAGAAGCAGCAGGAAAGGTGAATTTAGCACAGATCCACAGAATGAATGAAGCAGGACGGTGTTTGTTGCAGGTCCTCAGGTACGGCTTTCTCACCACGAACAGTGAGCAGAACAGTAACGACATCACCAGATCTTACTCTAAATCTCATGAGACGCTAGTCCAGAGGCACAGTGCCTTAGATCAGTGTTTCTCAACCTTTTTTCAGTTAAGGCACCCCTTTAAATTATGGGCAATCTTGAGGCACTCTCCAAAATTATGGACAGTCTTGAGGCACCTTATTCTAAAATGTAAAAACTATTCTAATAGTTTTACGTAATGCAGCAACATCCACACACCCAACGTTAAAGGTGATTTATTCTTCCAAAGCAAAAACACTTTTGGAAACTGGTACTACTAGTATTCCAATGTTTCTTTGCTCCCTCAATTTTTCTCCATCTCTTAGCTAATGAGACCCCAAAGCTGATGGAGAGAGGCAAGGGAGGGTCAAACAAGGATGATATGCAGGCAACTGACATCCTCCTTATCAGCTGATTATGTCATTGGTCGTTAGGAGGTTGGCAGCTAGAAGGTTGTAATGGTGTACAATGAAAACCTGTGGTTTTGTGTAACTACAAGGTAGGTTTCATCTACCCTCCAGCTTGTATACAATTTTTGGTAAATTTTTAGGGATTTTGCCAAGGCACCCCTGAAGAAACCTCAAGGCACCCCATGGTGCCTGGGCACCCTGGTTGAAAAAGGCTTCCTTAGATGATCTCACGTTGCTCCTCTACAGCTATACGACTGCAGAACAGAGGTGCCTAGGCAATTTTTCAGGAGAAATTCAGGATAAAAAGGGAGCATTTCCAGGGAACTGCTTTGGCTAACTTTGCTCTAAGCGTCGGTTCACACTACGGCGATCCGACTTAGGGGGCGACCTGTGAAGTCCCGTGCACCGCAACTTCGGCACGACTTGCACGGACTTCATAAAATGAATGTCTATGCAAGTCGCTCCGAGGTCGCCCCGAAGTAGTACAGGACCCTTTTTCTAAGTCGGAGCGACTTGTATCGCTCCTATTAGAACCGGTCCTGTACCACACTATGGGACGCGATGGTGCGAGCCTGACAAGTCGTACCAGTGTGAATGCAGACTAAACAAAATATTTTGAAAAGAGACCTATGTGTCTAATTCCCCGTTTATTTTTTATATCTTCCGGTGAATTTTTCCTACAATAGTTTGTGCTTCACCACAATTAATATCACTGTTATAGCAAGTCACCCAATTATTTGTATAGGCTATACAATGGAGAATTTATATAGAACACAAGAAAACATCATATGGCTTTGTAATGACCGCAAAAAAAATGGTGTTGACAGGTGTTGGATTTGGTCTCCAGTGCAGCTGGTAAGTATGCAGTCTACAAACCAGTGACAACCTATAGTAGTTGATGTGAGGTAGCAGTGCTGTATCTTGGCCCAGGCCTAGGGCGGCACTTTGCAGGGGGGCAGCAAAAAAGCTGCACCCCACACGAAAAAAAAAACAGCCTACTCCCAGCTCCCGCACAAAAGAGGTCCCTGCCGACTTGTGCTACACTTTTAGTATAGTGCCAGTCTTATGGGGCGAATTGAGCTGGAGGGCAGGGTCCAGGAGGCAAATCACTAATAAAGCAGCACTGATATGCTGCACTGATGGGCACTGATGAGGCTGCACTGATGAGCACTGATGAGGCTGAACTTATGGGAACTAATGAGGCTGCACTGATGGGCACTGATAGACTGTGGCTGTGGTCTACAGATGACAGGGCGGGTCATAAACAGGAAGGGTGTGTGGCCTTTACAGGAAGGGGTGGGTTATATTTAAATTAGGGGGTGCACAAGTTTAGTCAGGCCTAGGGCAGCACAAAACCTAAATACACCAGTGAGAGGTAGGGCGTGTTCACTATAAGTTCCAGTTGTGTAACTGTGACTGCTCAGTTGGGAATGATGACACACTGGTACAATCATTTGCTTCACCTACATGTAAGTACACTATTCATTACATGGTGTAGAACAATTATTCTCAAACAGGGTTCCATGAAACCCTAGGGTTCCTCCAGAGCTTTCCAGGGGTTCCTTTAGCTGTGGCTAATTGACCTCCCATTTGATGATACCTGCATGACATCAGAGATCTTTTTTAGCTGCCTGTAAGGGTCCATGTACACGGGACATTGTTAAAAGTCCCTTTGAATGCTGGAATTTTTAGGACGTTTGAAACGTCCGTTCGGTCGCGTTTGTACCCGCGTTTAGCGGGCGTTTACGGGCGTTTGCGTTTAGAACCGTTCCTAGAGGTCAAAAAAATTATTCCCCTTTAAAATGGAAAAACGTGAACGGTCGCGTTTTTGCGTTTGAAACGCCGGGAAACACACGTTCGAACGCAAATAATTGCGTTCTAAAAAAAGTCCCTGAACGCAACTGCCTGCAAATGACTGTAAATGACCTGGTGTACATGGACAGATAAGATAAAATGTAGATGGGTTCAGGGGCTTCTGAGAAAAACGCCCAACTGCTCCTAAACGGCCATTTCCAGCGTCCCATGTACATGGAGCCTATGGGTAACATTCTGACCACTAATATAAAGGGGGCATTCTTCTTATTTACTACCAATGGGTTTTCTTCCCACTGACCCTTAATTAACTTTCTTTTAGCAGGGGGATTCTTTAACCACTTGCCGACTGCCTAACGCCGATCTACGTCGGCAGTCAGCCCCTCACAGGCAAAGTGACGTAGGGCTACGTCACTAGCTTGTGAGGGTCTAGGGAGCGAGCGCGCGCCCCCGGAGGCGCGCTCCCGCGTGGTCACAGACCCCCCCGCGCGTGTGACCGGCGGACCCGATGTCCGCCGGTCACTCGGCGATCGGCGGGGGAGAGGGAGAATGTCAGGCAGCTTGTGTAAACAAGCCACCTGTCATTCTCCTTGCTGTTAGGATACTGATCACTCGGATCTAGTATGTAGATCCGTTGATCAGTGTCCATACAGCTCAAGCCCCAGCCAATCACAGTAGAAAGCACGCCCCTAGGGATACACACAGCCCCTCCCTCCCAAATAAAGTTAACCCCTTCACTACCAGTGTATTTTTACAGTAACAGTGCATATATATAGCACTGATTACTGTAGAAATGTCACTGGTAACCCCAAAAGTGTCAAAAATGTCAGTCAAGGGTCCGATCTGTCCGCCCCAATGTTGCAGTACCGCAAAAAAAATCGCAGATCACCGCCATTACACGTTAAAAAAAAAACCAACAAAAATGACAGAAATCTTTCCCTTTGTTAGTAAACGCGATAACTTTTGCGCAAACCAATCAAAATACGCTTTTTGCGATTTTTTTTTACCAAACATAGGTAGCATAAAACAAATTGGCCGAAAAAGTAAAAAAATTTTGATTTTTTAATTTTTTTTTTGGGGAATTTCATATAAAAAAATGTGAAAAATATTGCTATTTTTGCAAAATTGACGCTCTTTTTTTGTTTATAGCTCGTGATCAAAAAATCGCACAGGTGATCAAATACCACCAAAAGAAAGCTCTGTTTGTGGGAAAAAAAGGACGCCAAATTCGTTTAGGTACAGCGTCGCACGACCGCGCAATTGTCCGTTAAAGTCACGCAGTGCCGAATCGCAAAATACCCCCTGGTCGGAATGGGGGTAAAATCTTCCGGGGCTTAAGTGGTTAAAACTTAAAAGAATTTCAAGGGTTTCTTTGTGGTAAGAAGGTTGAGAAGGTCTGTTCTAAATAAGCTGTGACCAGCTGCATCGAAGAGTAACCATCAAGTAATGAGCCAAAAATGTCCATCATTAGCAAAAATGATAAAATAAGAAAGTACTTGACCAGACACAAATTTATGTTAAAAGATGTGAATGCTCATCAAGAATCTTCTCTTTCCTCTGTTCACAGGCAGCTGGGTGGCTTTCAGAGACAGCGAGGAACCGCATAGCGATAATCAGGAGGGACTCTTAACACAATGCGGTGGGCGATGGTGGTGTGAAAGTAGCACAATGCTCTGTACAAGAGAACATTCTCCAAGCAAAGTAAGCCTGAATTGATATGTTTGTAATTGGCCATTTTATTCCATCAGTTTCTTGAACCATGGGGACAATTAATATGAGAAAGTAATGGGTGGGCACCTGACGCATAGCTACATAAGGGTGTACACACGCATCATGCTTGTTGTGTATGTCATTTTATTTAAAGAGGAACTCCAGCCAAATAGTAAATACAAGGCTGGAACACATACACTATGTTACCAAAAGTATTGGGACGTCTGCCTTTACACGCACATGAACTTTAATGGCAGCCCAGTCTGAGGGCCCATACACACGAAAAGAAAATGTGAAGGGAAATTTCCTCCGATTGGTGCCGATGGTGCTTTAGACAGCCGACTCCGACTTTTCGGCCGAAGAAATCCTGATGTGCAGGCTATAAAATTTTTATCGTCCCTCAACACAACGTCCGATTTTCGTCTCATTAGTACAGTTTTCGACGGAAAAAAAACCTGAGAGCAAGACTAGGCATGCTCAGAGATGAAAGAACACATACAAAGCAATCCAACACATGACATCACTTCTGAAGTAGAATTCTGTCATACGGGAAAATTCGTATGAAAATAACCTCTTCACTTTCCACATCAGACTAGCATGCCACAAAAAACAGACGACAGATCGTTCGATAATCTGATCGTGTGTACGGGGCTTTAGTCTGTAGGGCTTAATATTAAGTTGGGCCACCCTTTGCAGCTATAACAGCTTCAACTCTTCTGGTTGTTCACAAAGGTTTAGGAGTGTGTCTATGGGAATGTTTGACCATTCTTCCAGAAGCACATTTGTGAGGTCAGGCACTGATGTGGACAAGAAGGCCTAGCTTGCAGAGAAGAAGCCTTTGCATTTTACAGTATAGTGAGCATATACTGTTGTTTTATAGAACAAGGCTGGAGTTTCACTTTAATAAAAAGTAAAATATAAAAAAAATGATTACCTAATAAAGTATTAAAGAAGACTATAAAGGCTTACCTTTCCCTGTGCCAGTGCCATCAAACGTCACTCCTCTCACAAGTTCTTGTCCCATGAATTAGGAGGGGGAATGTTAATCTCTTGGGTTGTCTGCAGCCAGCCAGCTGGAGAATACGCTCTGACAACGGCTGGAATGCCTAAGCAGTGACCTCACCTTTAGGTTTCAAAGGCCCATCATTTTCAGCGCCCTCTCCTCTTCCCTGTAGCCACCACTGGCTGACACAGGGGATCACATGACAGGACTGGAGTGGGATGAAAATAGGTAAGTATATAGTATATACATCTTTCTTACACAGGTTAGTCAGCATGGGTGTTAGGAGGGGGAGAGACAGTTCTAAAGTGGTATTAAAGGTTCGGCTCTCGGTGCTGCTGCCACCATCTCGGCTAAGGGAAACTGTCAGCGAAGCCTACTGTGCTGAGCTTTTTGAATGGCCCGGTGGGGGGGGGGAATGAGAAGGGGCTAAATTTGTGTCAAAATCAGATACCCACTCCCCGCTGCCCCCCAGAAGCCCCCCCCCCACCCCCAAAAAAAAAGGTGCCAAATGTGGCAGCAGAGGAGGAAGGAGGCAAACAAGTGGAGCTTCCCCTTTTGGGTGGAGTTCTGTTTTAAGACTAGTTAGGTGTAAGCTGGAATTCCACATTACCTGCAGTGTCAGTTTCCTACTTCTTGCACACAGTACCCATATACAGGTCTGGCTGTTTTCGCATAGTTGCATTGGTCCAGCTTGGATCAATGTAATCATGTATGTGTCATACCTGGATGATCCCCACAGAAGGCGATAATCGGTAGTAGACACCACTAATACAGTGATTGCTGCTGACTTCTGGGTCCCATGTTGAGGAGCTGCCCTGCTCCACTGTGAACACAGGAGTTTGTTCACTCAGCACAGGCTGAATTCCAGGTCTGGCTATTTTTGCATAGTTACATTAGTACACCTTGGACCAATGAAATTATGTATGTGTCATGTCTAGCTGATCCCCATGGAGGCTGGAAATCAAAGTAGTAGGCACCACATTTACAGTGACCACCACTGGCTTCTGGGTACAGTGTTGTGTGGCTGCCTTTCTGTATTGTGAACACAGGAGGTCACTCATTTGGCACAGGTGGCATTCATAGAACACTTTGCATTTTCTCAACAAACGTGTTCTCTAATTGGAGGAAGTTTAGAGGCATGGTGGTGATATCATGAGCTTTACATTATGCAATAAGAATGCTGTTTGCATTCATTGAGAAAATGCAAAGTGTTCTGTGAATGGCACCCGTGCCAATCGAGTGACCTCCTGTGTGGTCATGACTGTAGTAGCAGTGCCTACTACAGTGATTTCCAGCTTCCAAAAATAGCCATATCGGAAAATGAAGCATTAAATCAGAAGAAAAGAGTGCCAGAAAATTACTTTTTGGCTTTGTTTGATGACATAAAATTGCTTTTAATTTATTGATAATGGCTGTCTTTATTGCGCTTTCAGCCTATAGCAGGGGTCTCCAAACTTCCTAAACAAAGGGCCAGTTTACTGTTCTTCAGACTATAGGGGGGCCGGAGCAACCAGTGGGAGTAGAAAATGCCCCAGCGTCAGTGGGAGGAAGAAAAATTACATAGAGCGTATAGTCAGTAGAAGGAGGAATAGTGCCCCATTTTGGTATTAATGGGAGGAATAGTGCCCCATTATTAGTATTAATGGGAGGAATAGTGCCCTATCATTGGTTTTAATGGGAGGAATAGTGCCCCATTATTAGTATTAATGGGAGGAATAGTGCCCTGTCATTGGTTTTAATAGTAGGAATAGTACCCCATCTTTGGTATTATTGGGAGGAATAGTGCCCCAATATTGGTATCAATTGGAGGAATAGTGCTTCATCTTCTGTTTTAATGGGAGAAATATTGCCTCATCGTTGGTATTAATGGGAGGAATAGTGCTCCATCGTTAGTTTTAATGGAAGGAATAGTGCCCCATCATTGGTATTAATGGGAGGAATGTGCCCCATCATTGGTTTTAATGGGAGGAATAGTGCCCCACAGTGGCGTAGCGTGGGTTGTCAGCGCCTGGGGCAAGGCAAGTAATTTGCGCCCCCTAAACAGCAGACTTTTAGTACTCCCTGAGTCCCTTCCTACAATAGTACTGACCAGCCTGATTCCTATACTGACCTACCAGTCCACTACGCTAACATACCTGATTCCTGTACTGGCCACTACACTGACCTACCTGTCAACGACACTGACCCTTACAATGACCTACCTGATTCCTACCTGACCACTACACTGCCCACTACACTACACTACACTGCCCACCACACTGCCCACTACACAGAGGACACCACCGCGTCATCGAGCCCTTACAGGGGGCAGGTCGGGGAGGATTGTGAGAGCTTAGAGGTGGCGGAACGGAGGCACATGCAGGGCTGACTTAGAAGACGGCGAGGCAGGCTCCAGAAGCGAGGCGGGGCTCTGCCACTGGCCAGCCCCACTGCCGCACATGTCAATGTTGGCCCAATCACAGGGCGCCGACCGGCCATCGTTTAGCCTGAAGATGGCGGCGGCTGAAGTGACACGCTAGGAAGAATTTTTAAAGATTGCTAGAGTGACACTGGCGTGGGATGCGCCCCCCCCCCCCAAATGTTGCGCCCGGTGCGGCCGGCCCCCCCTGCACCCCCACGCTACGCCACTGCTGCCCCATCATTGTTTTTAATGGGAGGAATAGTGCAAAATCATTGGTTTTAATGGGAAGAATAGTGCCCCATCATTGGTGAAATTGGATGAAAAATTGCCCCATTGTTGGTATCAGTTTGAGGAATGGTTCCCCACTGTTGGGGTCAGTAGGAGGAATAGTGGCCCAAGGGCAGCGGTTTGGAGATCACTGGTCTATAGAAAAAACATTTCAGCTACACAGAAGAACCTCTGTATATACCACCATCTGATATACACATGTACTATTGTTTACAATGTAATGGTATGCTGTCCTCTTCTGTTCATGTTGTAGGGCAGTGTCGGACACATATTTGAACACTGTTTTCCTCCAATATCCCATCCACATACAGAAGAAGACATAAAACCACTGGAGTCATTATTACATGACATTGGATTGCAAGGGCACAGACAGACTAATCCCAGGTAAGGCACATCTGTATTGGGATGTAGGGTAAATATAGCCCCTGTTTTTTTGTGTTTGTGTGTGGTCATGCAGACATGTCTCATATGTGTTTTGAAGTTAGCTATTCAGTTAGCTTTAGTAGGGAAATATTATCCAATGCTTAAAAATGCACTATGTAGAACCTTTCCCAACAAACCTTAATACAGCCCATTGGTGTGACCAGGGCTTATTGAAATCCTACTGGATTTCCTCATATCAATGCATTTCAAGCTGATTTAAAAAAACACACATCAAAGGCTAAAAATTAAACTGACACTAAACTCTAGTCTAAAAAAAAAAAATTTATATTTAAAAGTAAGTATTCTGCAGACATTGAAGACTATGACCATGTTACTATGATACTTCCTAGATGTGGGTGTAATATCATAGCTCCCAACTATACCGGATTTCGAGGGACTGTCTGTGACCCTGTACTGCTTTGTGTGCCGCTCAAGCTCTTGGAATGGGGTGTGAGGCTCGGTTCACACTTATGCGATGCGCAAATTCGCAGCCTGTTCCCGCATCGCAAACGCACCCTTGGCAGTTCACACTGCCATATGCGATACGTTGGGGGTGTCAATGTAATGTTAACGGCACCCCCAGTTTGATCGCATATCGCAGTGTGATCTTACAGTTCGCACAGGATCGGATCGCACAAGTGTGAACCACTGTGCGATCCGATCCTGATGTGGCTAAAAAAAAGGGTCATGTGCGACTTTACTGCGGGTGCAGTGCGAATTTAGCCATACAAAGTGTATGGCTGAATTTGCACCGCACATCCGATCGCATGTAATGAAGGAGCAGTGCGCTCCGATACTACATGCGATCGCCGCAGCCGCACATATGTGAACCGGCACTTAATCCCAAGCAACCGCCGCTGGGAGTGCCGACAGGTGAGGGAGCGCGTCCCAGCTCCTACAAGCAGTAAAGAAAGGACTCCCTGGAGCCAAACATCCGTGCTGTCCTTAAATCAGATGAATGGCGACCTCAGCCTAGACTCTGACCTGGCCACACTCCCAATGGGTTTCACTCTGCCCCTCCGAGCTTAGTCATGGGGGCTAAGCTCAGAGGGGAGGAATGAAACGCGCTGGGACCGTGCCTGGTCAGAGTCCAGGCTGAGGCTTCCATTCATACATCTAGTTTAGGTACAGCACGGATGTTCGGCTCCAGAGAGTCCTTTCTTTTCTTCGGAGGGACTGTCCCTGATTTGGAACAAAGTCCCTCTGTCCCTCTTTCCTCCTAATTTATCCCTCATTTTGGTCTGATCTATATAGTTGTATATAAAATGCACTATTTATCTTTCAAAAAGTATTTCCCAGTGCTAAACCTCTCATCCAATTTCAAAATTGCTGCATTTGTAAATTTCAAAAGCCAATATAAAGGAATAGTAGTGGTTAAAAAAAAAGCACTTGTCGGTTTAGGTAATAATTTATTTTATATATTTCTCCTTAAAGGGGGTGTGTCCTATGCCTACATACTTCTATGCCTAACCTCCTTAGCGGTAATCCCGAGCGTGACTCGGGGTTGGTTTTTCATATCAGGAGCGGTAACCCCGAGTCACGCTCGGGGTGGATTGCAGAGAGCGCAGCGGTGTTCTCTTACCTTATCCTGGCGATCCAGCGATGATCTCTCATTGCTGTGACCGCCAGCCGAGAGTCCCGCCGCTCCTCCGTCGGTCTCCGTCGCTCTGATCACTTCCTAGTTCCGTTCCCTGCAGCAGCAATGCTGCATGGGAGCGGAACTAGGGAGGGAAATTCAAAAAAAAAAAAAAAAAACGTTGCACAAAACACATTTTATATTATATATATATATATATATATATATATATATATATATATATATATATATATATATATATATATGCATATATATATATATATATATATATATATATATATATATATATATATATATATGTGTGTGTATATATATATATATATATATATATATATATATATATGTGTATATATATATATATGCATGCATATATATATATATATATATATATATATATATATTTTTGGGAAAATAGAGAAATACAGTTGATCATAGACCTTACTACCGAGCCCGCATCCTAATTGTAAGATATATCAAAGAGTAGGGAACAAGGAGATGGAATTACCATGCAATCACCGGGTTGTGGGATAGAGGCCCAGGTGATACTCCCAGTAGGAGGGGGATATGGACTTTGAAGGGCTGGTATAGTAGTGAACAACAAAGGGATTAAAAATATAATATTTTATTCAAAAAGACAATACATCATTAAAAACATACACAAAAATACATGGACATATTTGGCATATGTATCACAAACTTGACTTATCCATGTAGTAACATTGAGATGTGGCTATGGTTGGTTCGACGCGTTTCGCCTGATTGAAACAATTAGCTTCTTCAGGAACCAAAAAAGTTCTAGGCAACAATGGCCTCTGATGTAGATATTAACAGAAAAGAAGAAAAAACAAAAATTATAAAGGAACACATCATGTGTACATATAGTCAACAAACTATGCCTTTGACAGTTAGTATCAAGGCAGGTATACAAGGATATATTAATATGTTAACTTGCTCACCTAGGTCATATTGTAGGTTAGCTGGGAAAGGGGGTTCAAGATGCCCAAATCGTCCAATGCGAGCCGGGACAAACAGAGCCTTCCTCCAACAAATCCTACAGAGGGATCAGGGTCCCTCTGATGATATAGGGTGGATCGGACCTCTTCCAAGTATACCCCAATGATTATTTATCTCATTATTCAGTGCAGATGGATGCCCCCCATATATTAATATGGAGGTGCTGACAAAAATTGGCACGGTAGTAAAGGGTAAAATGTATCAGCCCAGATAGCTCTGCAAAGCTGGTATAGGAACAAAATATAAAAAAAGAGAGAACAATATTAGGAAAATATTGTGGCTAAACAGCCAAAAAAAGGGGATTACTATGTAGCAAATCAAAGTTCCTTTGTTGTTGTTGCTCACCTATATTAGAGGTAGATACCGCATGGAGGTCCGAGTGCCGATGCCTGCGGCACAGTTTGCCGCTGCTATCGGCGTGCTCGCCTCGTGGGCTATTAAATAGGAAGAGATCCCACCGGAAATGCGACGCTAGCAGCGTCATAACGTCACTTCCGGTGCGGGCGCAATGCATCTGCGTCACTACCGGAGTGGCAAAAGATGGTACTGCAGCCAGGGAGGCGGTGCGCACTAATCCCATTATTGGGAGAGGAGCAAACGCCCGTGGGGGGGCGTATCTCCTCTGCTTTGCGCCCGAATCCACCCAATGTGGGGAAAGCTCATAAACGACCGGGCTCACATTGGGACAACCCGACATCAGCAGAACCCTTTTTTGGTTCCTGAAGAAGCTAATTGTTTCAATCAGGCGAAACGCGTCGAACCAACCATAGCCACATCTCAATGTTACTACATGGATAAGTCAAGTTTGTGATACATATGCCAAATATGTCCATGTATTTTTGTGTATGTTTTTAATGATGTATTGTCTTTTTGAATAAAATATTATATTTTTAATCCCTTTGTTGTTCACTACTATACCAGCCCTTCAAAGTCCATATCCCCCTCCTACTGGGAGTATCACCTGGGCCTCTATCCCACAACCCGGTGATTGCATGGTAATTCCATCTCCTTGTTCCCTACTCTTTGATATATATATATATATATATATATATGTATATATATATATGCGCATATATATATATATATATATATATATATATATATATATATATATACACCGGTGTATGCATATATATATGTATATATATATGCACACACACATATATCTATATATAATATATAATGCATGAATTATAATCTAATCAATAATATAATTTTATTATATATATTATATATTAAATAATAAAATAATATTATTGATTCGATTATAATTCACGTGTTTGTGTTTCAAATTTATCACATCTGGGATGTCTACTAGAGTCTTGTTTTGGTCAGGTTTAAGTCAGTAATTACTAAGAACTGTAGGCCGATAATACATAACGCCAAATTTCCATGAAAAGAATTGTACCGCTTTTGGTATGTAATTCCTGACATAATCATACCGCAGGGAGGTTAATAGGTATCCCTCATTCCTATCTCAAAAGGTTGTGAGGTATGTAATATAGACATTGTCAGAGAGGTGGCCTTTAATATAGCTCTTTATTCCTTAATACATCATAAATGTATCTGTGCAAGTGCAAGCAGTGTAACTTGTGTAAGTTACTGAATATGTAGCTTGATATCAGCTTGGTGCAGTGTCTGTACAACAGAGCTCAGGCTTGGAGGGGGAGAAACGCACAAGGAACCTGTCAGCTTTATTATGCAGTGCTCATGTACTAACAGAGAACACGCTGATAGGAGGAGATAGTAAGACTGACAGAGGCATAAACCCATCAGTCTGCTGCTTCTCCTTTTACCAAACAGGTCTTCTGCCTTGAAGTAGAGCTGTGCTGCATTGCAGAGCTGTGTAATTCTCAGGACTGGACGCCCAAAAAAATAAAACAGTTCCATTAAGGAGGAGCAAAGATCTATTCAAGTACAGTGTATGGAGCACTGGTGGAGGACACAGCCCTCAGTGGAGGTAAATATGGACACACGGGGGGCAGGGCGCGTAAGCTCTGTGTATTCAAGGGGCTAGGGAGGGGCTTGGGAAATTTTGTTCCTAAAGTGAACACGTACTTTAAACATACTTTTCGCACTTGCTGACATTGTTAGCTGTGTTGACACAGCGTGTTTTTTAATTAATTTGACTTGGGACACGATGCAGGTCAATCCAACCAAACGCCAGCCTGCTAAACCTCTTTTATTTTCTAATGCAGCATGTTGGTATGAACAGGCTCTTTTGTAAGCAATGCACTTCTCACGTCCATGAATCTTACCTGTACTACATGATGCAGGAAAATGCATGACAATGCACCTGACGTACACAAGCAAGGCACGCTCAGAACACCCAAGCATGCATGGTAACGCCTGTTTTAAAGGGGAATATGATGGGGCAGATAAAATAATATATATTAATAATTACATGGAGTTGGAAGCCCGCTTATCAATAGCAATAGAAGATTTACCAGTAACCACGTAAAGGGGACGTATAACCTTGTTAGTAATTTTCCTTATATATATGCAAAAGAGATCAGCTTTAATAACCACTTGAGCCCCGGAAGATTTTACCCCCATTCCGACCAGGGGGTTTTTGCGATTCGGCACTGCGTGACTTTAACGGACAATTGCGCGGTCGTGGAATGCTGTACCTAAACAAATTTGACGTCCTTTTTTTTCCCAGAAACAGAGCTTTCTTTTGGTGGTATTTGATCACCTGTGCGATTTTTACTTTTTGCGCTATAAACAAAAAAAGAGCGTCAATTTTGCAAAAATAACAATATTTTTCACATTTTTTTATATGAAATTCCCCCCCAAAAAAAAATGTAAATATCAAAATTTTTTAACATTTTAGGCCAATTTGTTTTATGCTACATATGTTTGGTAAAAAAAAAATCGTATTTTGATTGGTTTGCGCAAAAGTTATTGCGTTTACTAACTAAGGGAAAGATTTTTGTCATTTTTGGTGTTTTTTTTTTTAACGCGTAATGGTGGCGATCTGCGATTTTTTTTTGCGGTACTGCGACAGATCGGACCCTTGACTGACATTTTTGACACTTTTGGGGTTACCAGTGACATTACTGCAATAATCAGTGCTATATATATGCACTGTTACTGCAAAATGACACTGGCAGGGAAGGGGTTAACTTTATTGGGGAAGGAGGGGTTAAGTGTGTCCCTAGGGGCGTGCTTCTAACTGTGATTGGACATGGCTACTGGTGTAGGAACAATGATCAACGGTCCTACATAGTAGAACCGTATGATCACTATTCCTACACAGGGGAGAATGACAGGCGGCTTGTTTACACTAGCCGCCTGCCTTTCTCCCTCTGCACCGACGATCGCCGAGTGACCGGCGGACATCGGGTCCGCCGGTCACACGCACGGACTTCCTAGGGAACGAGCCGGGGTGGGCGCGCGCCCGCCCTCTATTGGCTCACAAGGAAGTGACAGGCAAGTGACGTACCCATGCGTCACTTTGCCTGGCCGGGGCTGACCACCGCAGTATATGTACTTGCGGCGGTCGGCAACCGGTTAAATAAATAATTCAATCAATGCTAATATTTTCATAAGATATAATATAAGAGATCATTTTATATGGAGGCATTAATATTTGGTATGTTTGGCAGTAATATATTTAGGTTCCATTCACACTCGTGCTACTTGTTATGCGACTTTGGACATTAAAGTCACATGATAAGTTGCACCCCATGTTATCCAATGAGTACCTTTTATATCTATACAACTTAAAGTTGAAGCGACTTCAAATTATTTCACACACTACTTTGGTCCGGCTTTAATGTACCTTGAGGGCCATAGACTTCAATGTTAACCCTCAAAAGTCGCACAAAAGTTGCACCTGAATGTTTTAAATGTGACAGTTGTGCAACAGTTGTCCATTATCATTGGTCGAAGCCAAAGTCCCTTCCAAGTCACACTCATCTAAATTTGCATCGATGTTGCACTCTAAAGTCATGCGACTTTGGAGTCATACAAGTGTGAATGGAGCCTTACCCTTACATTTGCATGTTCTGCTTCCTGCTTCTTGCAGTGCTGCATGGTGGTTGTGTGTGATGGCTCCTTCTCACAATGTAAATCTATGAGGCAGGCAACTCATCTCTGGGTAGGTGATATAGTAACAGTTGCTGCACAGTTGAGACAGAGTTTAATGGCACCTAAAAATGCAGTGGGGTACTGCCGCGATTTTCACGTGATAAATTGTGCTACAATCGCGGCAAACCGCATCACAGGAAACATGTTGCCTTGAAAGACACTCCTAAACCTTTTTTGGGCTACAAGCTTTATGAGATGCGGTTTGCCACCATTGCAGCACAATTTATTATGGGACAATCGTGGCCAAACCGCTATGTGTTTTTAGGCGCTATTAAAACGAATAGCACCTAAATTCGCATTGCGTGGTTTGTCATTTAAGTGTTTTGCAATCACAGGCAGAATCAAAGAGATTCCAAATGTCCAGGGGTAAATGCAACCTTAAAATGAATGGCATCTGAAATTCAAATTGTGCGAATGCAGAGAGTTTTAAAATTGCAGGCTTCAATTCTGGCCAGGAATCCAAATGCCCAGGTGTGACTACACTCTCATTGCAGTACCTATTCTACTTTGCCTCCTGTGGTTAGGCTACAAATCTCTACAGATAAAGTACATTTATCCCTTTTGCCCCCGCATCAACTGTGCTAACCCAGTCCCCCTCCCACTTTCCAGATGTTTACTCACTTTACAGTATGCCCTTGGCAACTTGAGTTTCCTTTCAAATGGGCCCAACACCACATCAAATATCTGGGCATCTATCACTCAGGGATGTACTCTATCTATTGTCAATACCCCCATTTCTGACCAAAATTAGACAAGATTTCAGGGGATGGACTTCAATTTCCCTTTCATGGTTTGGTAAGAGCAATATCCTCAAAATGAATATTCTGCCGCGACCGCTTTATCTTTTCCAAACCTTTCCTGTGATGATTCTCGGGCAGGTTCACAGTGAATTTGGCTTTTTTTTATGGGTACAAGAATTCCACAGATTCCACAGAAGCAGTGGCTTCACCTATTACAATCATGGACCCATATTTTATTTTTTGCTCGGGGAGCAGATGCCCCACTCTTTTTATGCCACCCACTGATTGGTATAACCCATAAATGGTTCTGTTCTAATAGAGGACACATTCAAAGTGTCCAATCTCCGCCCCTATTGATGATAGGGAATTTAGTGACTTTACTTTTTAGATGCTAACTGATTGCCTGAAACACTTCTCCTCATCTCATAGCTATAAGTGGCTTCCAGAAATTCAGGCCTGACCCTCCATGGACCACTGCCCTTTTGGATTGATATACAAGTTTAGCATTTACTTACCCAGATGTTGGACAAACATCAGAAATGATTCCCTCTGACTGAGTTTGAAACCTTACATGAAGTACGCTCCCCTATCTGACACAGCCTATCCATCTCACACTATGCCGGAGTTTCTAAACCAGGGTTCCATGGAATCCTAGGGTTCCTCCAGGGGTTGCTAGGGGGTCCTTGAGCAATGAGCAAATTCTGCCTCTCAGATAAGTTCCCACCATTTTGATCTTTTTAGCTGTCTGTAAGGGGGGAAATTGTTTCAAGGGTTCCTCTATGTTGAAAAGGTTGAGAAAGGCTGCTCTATGCTGTCGAACCCACCAGGCCATTATGGCCCCCATATATCCACAAATGGGAGAGAGACCTGGGGGTCACCTTTTGGAACAACAAATACAACAGATCACACACAGTGCCTCTATTTCCAGAAAGGTCCAAGAAATGGGTTTTAAGATTTTATTGCTCTGTTATAGAGTTCCTAAACTACTCCACAAAGTCCTGCTCTATTGAGTCTGGACGATAATACTAGTGATCTTAACTGTAAAGACACCGTTTTATCCAAGAACTTTGCACTGGAGTCGGTGTTTCAGCTCCTCTTTGGTCAGAAAAAAAAAATAAGAAGGAACAAGATTTTAGAAGAGTATAATTGAACTTACCTGGACATGATCTTTGTTCCTGTGTGTGTTGAAATTAATATTTTGTTTTATCTTTCAGAGACACATGTGATCACAGATCGGCAGACTGTCTATGGGGGGCTACATCTGACCACACGCAAGATCCTGATATGCTGTATAAATGGGAAGGATCCCAACTAAGAAGCGCCTACCTCTCATCCCTAAACATCAAACCCAATGACAAGGTTATCTTTCCCTCTTCTGTATGTAAGGTCTATAATCTTGACCTAACCTAAACTTGATTGAGCACATTCAGAAACAAGCTACTTTTCTTCTTTGGGTGGGGTGGGCATGGTTCTCTACTGGCCCATTTAAGATTTGTAGGGTTTCCATGTTTCCCTGGTACTCAGCGCTGTATCTAGGCCTAGGCCGACTAGGCCCAGGCCTAGGGCGGCACTTTGTGGGGGGGCGGCAAAAAAGCCGCCCCCTCCCCTGCACGAAACCCAACCCCAACCCGTCCTCCCGGGACCCGGGTACCGTTCTGTATCCTTCCGCGGCCGCCCTCTGCCGCCCACCGCACACAAGCAGTCCCAGGCGGCCGGCGGCTTGAAGAAGTAAACAGACTTGCGGCTTGTTTCACTGCAGCTGCTGAAGGGGCGGCGTCGTACTTTTCCAGGGGGGAGGGAGGAGAGGGACAGTGTCACGGTGCCCATAGATGCTTCTCCTAATTTAGGTGGTGGGCGGAGCCTAATTCTCCGCCCACCCTCCGCACGGCCGCCATCCCTGCACATCACGAGAGGACGAGGAGAGAGAGAGACAGCAATGCAGGGGATAGAGTCATAGAGTCTGAGAGCAGTCTCAGAGCACGGAGCAGAGGAGAACCCAGGAACCCCCAGGGCAGGACAGCAGGAGCAGCGAGCAGGTACTGTAAAATTAACTTAAATGTAACTGTGCTGCAGCTGTGCACATCCATTCCCCTCTTCCTTCTATATGTTTACCTGTGACATGTGCACTGAGCCCCCATCTACCCTCCTCTTCCTCTTATATATCTACCTGTGACATGTTCACTGAGCCCCCATCCAACCCTCCTCTTCCTTCTAAATGTTTACCTGTGACATGTTCACTGAGCCCCCATCCAACCCTCCTCTTCCTCTTATATATCTACCTGTGACATGTGCACTGAGCCCCCATCCAACCCTCCTCTTCCTCTTATATATCTACCTGTGACATGTGCACTGAGCCCCCATCCACCCCTCCTCTTCCTTCTATATGTTTACCTGTGATATGTGCACTTAGCTAGCATACACCCCTCCTCTTCCTCTTATATGTCTAACTGTTAAATGTGCACTTAGCCCCCCCTCACTCCTCATCTTCCATTTATATGTCTACCTGTGATATGCGCACTGAGCCCCAATCCATCCTTCTCTTCCTTTTATAGGTCTACCTGTGATATGTACACCTAACCCCCATCAATCCCCCCCTTTCCTCCTATATATCTACCTGTGATATTTGCATTGAGCCCCCATCCATCTTCCTCTTCATTTTATAGGTCTACTTGTGATATGTCCACTTAACTCCCATCTACTCCCCCTCTTCCTCCTATAAGTCTACCTGTAATATGTCCACTGAGCCCCCAATTCAGCCTCCTCTTCCAATATGTCTACCTGTGTTATGTACACTGAGCCTCATCTATTCCCCTCTTCTTCCTATATGTCCTCCTGCAATATGTACACTAAGCCCCCACCCATTCCTCCTTTTCCACCTATATGCCTACCTGTGCTAGGTGCATGGAGCCCCCACCCCTTCCTCTTCCTCCTATATTTATTTACCGGTGACATATGCATTGAACCCCCATCAACCCTTCTTATTCCTTTTATACTCCAATTGTGATATGTGCATTAAACCCCCCACCTACCCTTTCTATTTCTTTTATACTTTACCTGTGATGTGTGCACTGAACCCCCACCTACCCTTCCTATTCCTAATATACTTAACCTGTGATGTGTGCACTGAACCCCCACCAACCCTCAGTGCTGTATCTTGGCCTAGGCCAACAAGGCCCAGGCCTAGGGCAGTACTTTGCAGGGGGGCAGCAAAAAAGCTGCACCACATACGAGTAAAAAACAGCCTCCTCCCGCCTCCCCCACTAAAAAGAGTTCCTGGCGGCTTGCGATACACACTTTTAGTATAGTGCCAGTCTTATAGGGCGAATTGGGCTGGAGGGCAAGGTCCAGGAGGCAAATCAGTCTGGAACCCCCATAAAGCGGTCACACTTCTACCTCCTGGTATGATATGATGGTATGATGATGGGCACTGCTGAGGCTGAACTTATGGGAACCGAAGAGGCTACACTGATGGGCACTGATAGACTGTGGCTGTGGTCTGTGGTTTAAAGATGGGTCATAAACAGGAAGAGGTGTGGCCTTTACAGGAAGCGGTGCTCATATTTAAATTAGGGGGTGTACAAGTTTAGTCAGGCCTAGGGCAGCACAAAACCTAAATACATCACTGCTGGTACTGCTATGGTGGGCTGCTTTTTATCTAAATTTGCAGCCTCCGGATTCCCCATATATACCCACAGCATTGCTCCTTCACTCGCCTTCTAGAGCAGCCATTCTCAACCAGGTTTCTGTGGAACCCAAAGGGTTTCTACAGAGGTTCCTTGGGTTTCCTTGAACTGTGGCTAATTGACCTCCCTCTTGATGGTACCGGCATAGTTCTGAGGTCAAGGTCACTTGGTATGTCACAAGGACCTTTTAAGCTGTCTGTAAAGGTGTCATTCTGACCATTAATGTAAGAGGGGCGTTCTTCATACTGACCACCAACGTAAGGGGAATGTTTTCCAGCAGACCCCAAATTAATAGGTTTTAGCAAGGGTTCCCCAGACCTAAAAATTATTTCAAGGGTTCCGCTGGGGTAAAACTGTTGAGAATGCTGTCCTAGAGGATTGTTCATTTGTGAAGAATCTACCACAAGCAGTAATATTTTAAGTTATATTGTGTGCTTGTGATCAAGGCATACCAAACAGGAAGAGATCCAGAAGATATCCAGAGAAGTTGCAAGCCCTATGCTTTCCCTCCTTGTCAGGAACCTTTTCCTGATGCTAGTTCTATCTCTGTCAGGTGGGGTACCTGTCCCTACTCTATCTCCTCGCAAAATGCATGCAAAGCCTTGGAGCTAGGGTGTTCTAAAATTTAGTCGGACCCGTGAAAATTCCGGACCCTCGTCACTTCCGGGGGACGCTCTGTCACCACCAGCTGATGCGAGCCCCGGTGCGCATGCGCACAAGGCATTTTCAAGGTATGATTAAATTCTAAGACTTACGAACAGCTGAGAGGAGGAGGGGCTGAGGTGGGACGCATACATCGCTGCTGGATAATGTTACAACACCGCCACGCAGAGCTGACTTAGAGGAGGCGGGAAGGAAGTGAATACTCATACTAAATAGTAATGATAAAAAAATAATAAGAAATACTAAACATTTTTTATCATTACTATTTAGTATGAGTATTCACTTCCTTCCCGCCTCCTCTAATTCAGCTCTGCGTGGCGGTGTTGTAACATTATCCAGCAGCGATGTGTGCGTCCCACCTCAGCCCCTCCTCCTCCTCCCAGCTGTTCGTAAGTCTTAGAATTTAATCGGACCTTGAAAATGCCTTGTGCGCATGCGCACCGGGGCTTGCATCAGCTGGGTTATGACGTAGCGTCACCGGAAGTGACGAAGGTCCGGAATTTTCATAGGTCCGACTACATTTTAGAACAAGGGCCTTTAATTGCACTTCCTAAACCCAAGATGGCTTCTAGAGTCACATGGGGCAGCAGCATCCAACTGGATTGCTTCCCCAGTAAACCAGGAAACCATAGAGAAACCATGTTCTTCTTGACTTCTCCAACTGCAGTGCCGCTGTGGAAGAGCACCACCTTCAGTGGAGAAAGTAGACTGCAACTGCCTACACTCCTAGATCACAGAAAACGTTGCACATTTGCCACATATCTGTTGCATTCTATTGCCTAACTTTTGAAGATATTTACCATGTTTAACTATTATAACCTTCACATTTGCTAGTTTAAAAATTAGAGGAATTTTTTTGGCGAGTGGCTAGTTCTGGGTGAATCTGGAAAGGCACATTTTCCTTGATCCACCCAGACTTTTATATGTAGATCCCTACAACTGTGCCATTAAAGAAGGAATTATTTTTTTATTGCAGTGGTCCAAATCGGCACAGTGTATATGTATGCATATATATGTATCTCATACTTGATGGGCCACTAGAGAAGCAGAAAAACACTGTAGAAGTCAGCACTACTACAGTGAGCACTGCAGTCTTCTGGGTCCTGCTTAGGATCTATTCGATCGGCTGACTACTGTACACCGAACACAGGGGTTGCTCAGTTGGCACTTCCGCCAGTTATGAAATGTCTTGAATTTTTTTCAACGAATACATGGCATTCCCTGATTGTATGCAGGAGGTGGAGAGGAGGGGCAGTGATGCCGTGATCTCCACCTCTTTCAACCCGAGAACACCTTGTATTTTGTTGAAAAATATACAAGGCATTTTTTGAAAGGCAAAAGTGCCGAGTGAGTGTCAAAAGACCTCCTACGGTTTGTGTGCAGAGGGGAAGCCGCTTGGACAGAAACTGAGCGGTGCCCTGGAAGGGCACAGCTATTACTATAGCACTGACTACTACAGTGATTTCCATCAGCGGTAATGCATTCTTACATTGACCAAGATGCAACATAGATAATTCCTATAGTTCATTTTTAAAGATCTGCACTCCATCTATAGGTAAGTGGTTGGAGCTTTTTGCGTGATATTCCTATTTAAAGTGATCTTTCGGTTTTGCTTAAAAATATCTACACTACAGTGCATCCGGAAAGTATTCACAGCGCTTCACTTTTTGCACATTTTGTTATGTTACAGCCTTTTTCCAAAATAGATTAAATTCATTATTTTCTTCAAAATTCTACAAACAATACCCCATTACAAGGTGAAAGAAGTTTTTTTGAAATCTGTGAAAATTTATTAAAAATAAAAAATGAAAAAAATCACATGCACATATTAATTCACAGAGAGAGAGAGAGAGCCCAGCGCCGATCTGAGTGTAGCACAGCAGTACTTTAATGACACACAAATTACAATGCTACTCACAAGAGGTAGATAAAAGCAGGCATCTAAAATCAATGGGGGGAAGTCTCTGTAGTCACATCCACGGTGGAAGGTCCGGTCAGGCGGGAGCGCTGTGATGAGGGAGGGCAGCCGATGTCCTCATGTGGGAGGCGGGGGACGTGCCGATCCTCTTTGATGTTGATGCAGCGTGGGACCGCCGGTCGGATGGGTGCGACGTCACTCAGGAGACACCAGGGGATCAAACGGCGACGCGTTGCGGAGCTCAGCTCCTTCTTCAGGCCGTGCGGGGGCCATGTTGGTTGTGGTATTTATGCCAGTAGTCCGGGGTAGATAGTATGGTGGCTCGGGAGGGACAAAAATGGGGAAAAAGCAAACCAGCAATGGGATAATATGTTGAACGAAGGGGGGAGGAGGCTAGGGGGCGGAGGAGGGGAGGTGTGAATGTGTGGGAAAGGGGGAGGGGGGGGGGGAACAGGGAAATGGATGTTATTGAATTAGAGGCAATAAAGGCAATGTAGGTGTGGCCATACAGAATGAAGCTGTATGGAGAGGAGAATGATGTACATGAAGGGGCCAAATTTTCTTTTGGGTGCACTCGGGTGCGTGTATAGAGCGACCCGAGGGATGGGAGCGCACTTATCTAGGTGTCTGTGAATAAGGATGTTGTTATGATGTGAATGAGTATGTATAGGGTGTCAGGGAATGTTGGGAGTTTTTAACATGATAAGATAGATGGAATCCAAGTGATGTTAGTGAGGTATATGGACCTACGCTTGGAGGCATACACGGGGGGGGGGGGGGGGGGGGAGAGGGGGAAGGATGGAAAATGTGTGTGCGTGCTAGCATGCATAACTGTGCACGCATGTTGACAGGTTCTAGTTCATGGTCGGAAGTTACGGATGTCAGCCCACAGGCTTGCATGTATGTGTATATAGAAACGCACACTCACAAACATGTACGTGGCGCATTGTGCATACAGATACCGAATTGAAGGTCCAACCACACACGCACAAGCACATACATGGGAATCGTTGTGCCAGTGCGCGGGCGGTTATCGAGCGGGGCATGTCAAAAGGGAGTCGTGCTGGAACTGGGATGTTGGTAAAGAAACTGTATGAAGGGGTTAACCTATATACGATACTTACTTTGGAGTAGGCTTGGTGTAGGGAAGCATATGTAGGAGGGTTCACAAAGATCTCTGGAAGGCGGAGGGAAGAACCTGGGCAAAAAATGGTCATGTTAGTAGAAGGGTTAATGCTTGGGGAGATGGGCTACAGCAGCACATTGATTTCAATTTCTTCGTTCAGGCCTCCAGGCGAGAGCGTTTCAAGGGAGTAGATCCAGAAGGTTTCCCTCTGGCACAACCGCTTGAAACGCTCTGTCCTGGGCAAGGTGTTCGGAATTGATTCGATTACCCACACCTTGAGTCCAGAGGGAGATTTGTTGTGGGACTCTGCAAAGTGTCTGGGGACACTGTGTTTGTCCTTCCCTTTTTCGACCAGCCTGCGATGCTCGCCGAAACGTTTTCTGAGGGGCCTGATGGTGCGGCCTACATAGAATAGTCCACATGGGCAGGTTAGGCAGTAGATTACATATTCTGTGGAGCAGTTGTAAAATTGTTTGATGGGATATGTTTTGCCTTTCACGGTGAACTCAGTCTGGCCGTGTTGGACATGGGCGCAAGTGAGGCACAGAGGTTTCCGGCACTGGTACATCCCTATGAGGGGGATGAGGCAGATGGTGGTGGTGGGGTGGGGAGTGTTGGGTTTGAGTTTACTCGGGGCAATGAGATTTTTGATATTTGAGGATTTTCTGTAGGAGACTTTGGGTACAGGTGGGATGGAGGATTTTAGATGGGGGTCCTCTGATAGGATGGACCAGTGTTTTCGTAAGATCTTTTCCATTTGTTTGTGTTTGGTATGGAATTGTGTGGTAAAACGGAGTGGTTGGGGCAATGAGTTCTTTGGTCGTGGTGAGGCCTGGGGAGCACTAGGGTCATATTTGGACAGAATTTTTTCCCCCATCTGCCTACCTGAATAACATATTAATTCACAATATTTGCTCAATACTTTGTTGAAGCACCTTTGGCACCAGTTACAGCCTCAAGTCTTTTTGAGTATGATGCTACAAGCTTGGCACACCTATGTTTGAGCATTTTCTCCCATTCTTCTTTGCAGGACTTCTCAAGCTTCATCAGGGTGGGTGGGGAGCGTCAGTGCACAGCCATTTTCAGAACTCTCCAGAGATCTTCAATCGGGTTCAAGTCTAGGCCTTGGCTAGGCCACTCAAGGACATTCACAGAGTTGTCCTGTAGCCACTCCTTTGTTATCTTGGCTGTGTGCTTAGGGTTGTTGTCCTGTTTTCGTCACGGATGTCTCTGTACATTGCTGCATTCATCTTTCCCTCATTCCTGATTAGTCTCCCAGTTCCTGCTGCTGAAAAACATCCTCCCAGCATGATGCTGCCACCACCATGCTTCACTGTAGGGATAGTATTGGCCAGGTGATGAGCGATGCCTGGTTTCCTCCAGACTTGACGCTTGCCATTCAGGCCAAAGAGTTCCATCTTTGTTTCATCAAATCAGAGAATTTTGTTTCTCATGGTCTGAGAGTCCTTCAGGTGTCTTTTGGCAAACTTCAGATGGGCTGTCATGTGCCCTTTACTGAGGAGTGGCTTCCTTTTGGCCATTCTACCAAACAGGCCTGATTGGTGGAGTGCTGCAGAGATGGTTGTTCTTCTAGGAGGTTCTCCTCTCTCCACAGAGAAATGCTGGAGCTCTGTCAGAATGACCATTGGGGATCTTGGTCACATGCTTGACTAAGGCCCTTTTCACTAATCATTCAGTTTGGCCAGGCGGCACACTATAGAAAGAGTCCTGGTGGTTCCAAACTTCTTCCATTTACGGATGATGGAGGTCACTGTGCTCATTGAGACCTTCAATGCCGCAGACATTTTTCTGTACCCTTCCCCAGATCTGTGCCTCCATACAATTCTGTCTCGGAGGTCTACAGACAATTGCTTGGACTTCTTGGCTTGGTTTGTGCTCTGACATGCATTATTAACTGTGGGATCTTATATAGACAGGTGTGTGTCTTTCCAAATCCTGTCCAATCAATAAATTTACCACAAGTGGACTCCAATCAAGGTATAGAAACAGCTCAAGGATGATCAGTGGAAACAGGATGCAGCTGAGCTCAATTATGAGTGTCACGGCAAAGATTGTGAATACTTATGTACATGTGATTTGCTTCGTTTTTTTATTTTTAAGAAACTTGCAAAGATTTCAAACAAACTGCTTTCACCTTGTCATTATGGGGTACTGTTTGTAGAATTTTGAGGAAAATAATGAATTTAATCCATTTTGGAATAAAGCTGTAACATAACAAAATATGAAAAAAAGTGAAGCGCTGTATTTTGCATTCTTGTTCATGAACATACCATTTTTTTTCTTAGGTGCAGTATGTGATATATTCTTTAGCTTGACTTCTTCAGAGTTTAACCTTTGTCAGGTTTTATTTTGTGCAGATCCCGCCAAACAGAACCCGGTCCTCTCCAGCTCCTAAACAGAGAATCCAGCCACACAAAATGAGCACAGGACTGGGGCGAGACCTCAAACTAATGAAGGTAAGTGCTACCTGATACTTCTATTCTGGATTCGAAATGTATTTCTTTATTTTTCAACCACTTTTCTACCAGTGTATGTTTTTAACGGTGAGTAGGCAGCCCTTTATTGACCCAATGCTGTTTATGAAATGTGCTGGATAAATAGTTGTTGGGTTGCAAATCTGCCTGGGGCAAATAGGTTCCGTGTGTGTATCACAGAAACCACAGTGCTCTACAACCAAGAACGTCTGTGCAACCAGTCCAGGAAATTGTAAATGTATGGTATCTGTCACCAATTCGTGACCAAAAACAATAGTGAAGAAAACAACCATAGATAAACATTAAGTAAATGAGAAATATTCACTAAATGAACGTGGGTAGCCCGGGTTCTTATTACAAATGGACTGATTTAACTATAAGGATGTTGCTCCCAACCCAGCAGGAGGGGGCATTCCATTCAGAAAAAAACTAGAAAAGGAAAGACATGGCGTAGACCAGCCTTGGGGTTTCTACAGGGGTGACTTAGCAAAATGCCTAAAAATTGCCCAAAAATTATATACAAGCTGGCGTGTGGATGAAGCCTGCCTTTTAGTTATACAAAGTAGTGATCGACCGATTATCGGCAAAGCCGATATATTGAGGGCCGATATGTACTTTCTCCGATATAGCGGAATCGGCCACCAAGGTGACCGATATTGCTGATATTTCGGGAAAGTGCTTGTACTGGAGTGATGCCTGCAGCTAGAGGCATCTTCCCGGTACCGGCGTCCATAGCTGACGGTCGGCTATCTTGTAATGACAACCGATGCGGCTAAGAATCCACTGGGCTGTCATTACAAGGAGCGGTAGGGGACGCCCCCCTCCCGCCACCTTCCGCGGCTCACCCGGGTCTCCCGTCACACCGGGAGACCCAGACAACCAGCCTGCGCGGCCGCCGAAGATCCGATCAAAGCTCCATTTGGCTCTGATCGGGTCTCCATGTAAAAACCCGGAAGTGATGTCATGACATCACTTCCGGGTACTGGCGCCAGATTAAAAAACATGACAGCATTCAAAACAGCCAAACTTGGCGTTTTGAATGCTTTTAGGTGCAGAGGAGGGATTTGAGGTCTTTTAGACCCCCAGATCCCTACACAAGAGTACCTGTCAAGTGATAAAAATAAAAAAAAAAACATTTTTTTTAAGTGTATCAAAATATCGGTATCGGTATCGACAACGAAAAACCGTTATCGGTTGATCACTAACACAAAGCCACGAGTTTTCATTATGCAACATTACAACCTTCTAGCTGCCAGAATCCTAAGGACCAATGGAGTCATCAGTTGATATGGAGGATGTCAGTTGCCTGCATATCATCCTTGTTTGCCCCTCCCCTGCCCCTCTCCATCAGTACTGGGAGTCACATTAGCTGAGTAATGGAGAAAAACTGAGGGAGAAGACAAACATTGGAATACTAGTCAGTACCAGTTTCAAAAGTGTATTTGCTTTGGAAGAATAAATCACCTCTAACATTGGGTGTCCTACTTGTGTGGATGTTGCTGCATTATATAAAACAATTAGAACAGTTTTTACATTTTAGATTGGGGTGCCTCAAGACTGTCCATAATTTTTAAAGGGGGCCTTGACTGAAAAAAGTTTAGAAACACTGGCGTAGACACTCCATAGTGTAATATTGAAAACCATGTAAATGTATTAAATGAATAAAAATACACTCACAAAAGTTGATAGGCGGGGTGGCATGTATGTGATAAGTACCAGGAAAACATCAACCAGAGGAAGGAAATACCCAGCCTTGGCCACGGAAATGAGGAGATGGACCGGACCCGGATGGCAGCGCTGCAGCAACCTCAGATGTCAGTACTGCTGCGGATAGTGTATAATACCCACATAGGGAGAAGAAATCTAAAGACTTCCTCCACCCGATGTGACCTATGGAGCATGGCAATTGAAACACGAATAGCTGTAGACCTGATATTTGTGAAAAATTGCGCTGGCCTGCAGAGGGGGTGGGAGCAGTGTCATGCATTGCTGAGAGGCTAAACCAGTTGCCAGTCCAGGCATCGGCGTAGATCCCGACATTAAGGTTGAGACTGATCCAGAGCGTGGACAGGTTGAGTGATGTCAGCCAACAGTGGTTTTAGCCTCTGTCACCTGAATACTGGTCACAGGAGTGCAAAACTAAGTGCACTCCTGTGATCCATAGGAGAAGTAGGACCAAAAAAGCTGTGGTCCTACTTCTCCTTTCGGATGAAAAAAAGTAAAAACACTTAACCAAACAAATCAACACTCATGGTTTACCTCAAATCCATGGTGGCGGTGAACTTGAACCTCATCCCTATTAGTCTTTAGTTAGTGTGTCAATAGGTAAATCATTTTAGCAGTGTTTTCTAATGTTTTAAAAGGATAGAACTGCCATTTTGTTTTATTGATCAGGTTTAGAAGCAGCCGCATATTACTTACATGACTGCTTCTTTCTCTCTAGGTGGCCTCTGTATCTGTCCATGTTACCGGATTTAGCCCTTCCCACCATCTCCAGTCCCTGTTCCAGCATTGGTCCCAACCCAGCGGGAAAACAAGGCTGAAAGTAGCCTATGACTTTAACCGCAGCCTCCTGGTGTAATGATCCCTTGGACTTTCAATTTGGTAATATTGGGTGGCCATGTCAAGGATTTTTATGTCACAGAAAAGTATATTTTCTACAATAAATGCTAGTGATTGAATGAGTGATAGTTTTTCTGATATATGGTGAAAAAACATGTCACACCAGTGCTTGGTATGAAGGTACCATGGTAAGTAAACATTTCGCCATTGTCATATGTAATTGTATCTAAAGAAATAACTGTGTTAGGTAGTCCATATCACCCATGATCAACCAAAACTTTTTTCTTTTTATACGAAAAAGAGATACACACTGATCAGTTGCTATAGATGTAACAAGTTATGGTACCCAAAGACATAGGATGACTGTAACTAAATCAACCAGGGTGAGAAGACGATCTAATATCTCTGTTATGGTGCACTCTGGCAGCTGATGTGGATGCACCCAAGGTGTGGAGTGACAATTTGGCTTCATCAGAGCTTCAGATGTTGACGAGGGGCTTGGAACCCTGGAGGCCCCAGTTTTCATTGCTGCAAACTGACACCAGGTTGCGGCCATCAATATGTCCTACCAATGGGATTGAAAGGCCATGATGTGGAGAGTAGTCAAAGAGCTGTAGACAAGATAGTATAAGTAAAGTCCAATGGATGTCAAGGTTCCACATCTCTAATTATGATCAAAAATTACAAAGTGGATTGTGATTTTTTTAAGCACCAAAGTCACGCAGTTATTAAAGACTTAATATTACCTATTTTACTGAAATATGATTAAAACTTTGCCCATAAAACCATTAAGGCCGATAAAGCAGTGTAACCATAACTGGTAATACTATATATGTATATACGTATATACGTATCACATTCACCACCACCATGCTTATCCACTTGCTGAATGCACACTGTAGCTTTACTACTCCAGTGTGGGCCAGCTGCGCAGAATCCCTTATAAGTATGTACAGAAGCCAATCAGCGGGTGCCGGCCAATGGATCGGCACCTGCTGATCGGCTAGAAGGAAGACAGGACAGAGCTCTGTGCTGTCAGCAGGGATGTGTTGATTTTTGTTTCCCTGCAAATCAGGGAAAAAAAACAGCACATCCCTTAGGCTACGTTCACATCTTGGCGTTGCTATTTACAGGTGTTTTTTAGGCGTTTTTTCAGGCATTTTTATGGGCGTTTTTTCAGGCGTTTTACAGGTGTTTTTACAGGCGTTTTTGTGCAGGCATTTTTAGGTTGACTAGTAACCAATGGAAAAAATAAAAACGCCTGTAATCTGCCCAAAAAGAATCTCGTGTACTTTTTTGAGCGTTGGGCGTTTTGCTTAAAACGTCAAAACGCTCAGATGTGAACAGGGGCCATTGAAATGAATATAATTTGTCTTGTTGGACGTTTTTTGAGCTGATCCTAGAGCAGAAAAACTCCCCAAAACGCCTACATGTGAACTTAGCCTTAGGCTCCGTTCACATGTAGGCGTTTTGGGGCGTTTTGGGGGCGTTTTTCTGCTCTAGTATCAGCTCTCAAAACGCCCAACAAGACAAATCCTATTCATTTCAATGGCCCCTGTTCACATCTGAGCGTTTTGACGCTGTGAGCAAAACGCCCAACGCTCGAAAAAGTACATGAGCTTCTTTTTGGGCAGATTACAGGCGTTTTCCATTGGTCTCTATTCAATCTAAAAACACCTGCACAAAAAATGCCTGTAAAAACGCCCATAAAAACGCCTGTAATAGCAACGCCAAGATGTGAATGTAGCCTTAGTGAAAGCAGCTCACAGTACACACATAAACACTGGTTGGGCACACATTTAACCATTTGATTGCCCGGGATGTTTAACCCCTCCCCAGCCAGTGTCATTAGTACAGTGACAGTATATATTTTTATCACTGTATTAGTGTGACTGGTTCCTGCAAAGTGTCAAAAGTGTCAGATTTTCCGCCGCTATATGGCAGCCCTGCTATAAGTTGTTGATCGTTACAATTACGAGTATAAAAAAAAATTACAGTATACAGTATAAACCATAGTTTGCACACACTATAATTTTTGCACAAACCAATCAATATACACTTATTGGGATTTAGTTTACCAAAAACATGTAGCAGAATACATATTGGCCTAAATTTATGAAGAAATTAGATTTTTTTAAATTTTTTATTGGATATGTTTTACAGAAATGAAGTGCTGTATAGCAAAAAAAAAGACCTGATCATGAAGGGGGGAGGGGTAAATCTTTTGGAGGTCAAGTGGATAATTTTACATAGCTGATACAGTAATTACATTTTGACACAGTTGTCCATATGAGTCCAAACACATTCTACTTCTACAAATCTTCGGGGGTGAGGTGGTTACTCTGTAATAGAGATGCACCTTGATAGTCTCCAGAGGATGCCCGGTGAACACCAGGCCCACCCTGCCAAACCCTTTGCTCTAAGAAGTTCTTCAGCGGGCCGATGATCTGCGACTTGTCCGACAAGGTGAGGGAGAGGGGTCGATGTGACTGTGCCTGGGACAGACAGGCGCTTTCCCCGGACAGGGTTTACCTTACTGAGCTTGCCAATCAGTGCACAGGCTGCAGACTGCAACACCCATACAATCACCAGCCAATCATCAATCACGAACCCAACAGGTTGCAAACACCCAACTAATTACCATCGACCCAACATTCAATTCCACCCTCATTACTTGAGTGATAGCCAAATCCCCTTATCCAATATTTGCAGGCAGCATGGGCTCAAGGGGATGGTATTAGGTGGACTGCTGTGACCCGCTATACTGGACATTTACAAGGGGCCTCCATTATCTGGTACTGAGGGGATCGCTTTGGTGATTGATTAACATCTATTGCAATCATCCCAGAGGCATCTGGTAAGTGGGCTATGGGATGTGGTGTCGGTGGAGGAGTGCACAAACCCACGATTGAAGTAGTGGCCTTGAGTTAATGGGACCCACCATACTCACTTCTAGGAGTTGTCTGGCACTAATATTTGTGGACACAATATTTACTTTATTATTCACAATTTTTGTCCTATTCGATTTATTGGTTTTGAGCGCAGTCTTTATCACCTTTGGACTCAAGGTGCAGTTTAGCTGCTTTGGACCCCACAACAATGGCTGGGCCCGGGGAAGCTGCCCCTTTTCCCCCGCAATAAAGATGGCCCTGGAAACAGTCTATGGACACCAACAGACATCACTTACCAAGGTTTGTGAGAGAGGAAATGAAAAGCTTTATCTAATCACTCCTGTCTTTTCCCTAATAACACATGCCGGAGGCTGCCTCCTATGCACCTGCCCGTAGGATGAGCACAAATGGCTTAACTACTCAATCATCTGTGTTTAGGAATATAAATGCCTGAGGGCAATCCGATCATGTCTGTATAATTGACCATCCTGTAATGTTAATGGCTGCCTTTAAACAGAGAAATCTGATATGAGGGACCAGAACAAGATCTTCTGATGAAAAGACACTTTTCTGCTTTGGAGGAGCAAGAAAAGGTGTGTAGCACCCTCCTAGGTAGGTGCTAGAGAGTGCATAGTTTTGGGGGTTTTCTGCTTAACAGGGGAGCTGTCAGGCAAATTTAAGTAATCTCTGCCTAACAGGGAGCAGTGATCCATTGATAGGGTCTGCTCAGTGTTATCAGATGCTGCTCATGTTGTCTGCCTGTTTCACACTGCTCCAAAAGGAAGAGGCATATTGGACAGGGGAAGGGAACCTGACAAATGGGAGCATGGGTGTAGATACAGCCCTGGCCATTGGCAGAGGAAGGTGTCTGAAGGCATGCTGGGTGACTGTATTTATACCAAGAGAGCACGTGTGCACGTGGTCTTCAGCTGAAGAGCGGGGTCCCAGAGAGAGGGGGGTTGCTGCGCCCCCTACTCTGTACAGGCTGCCATGCGACCTTAGGTAGTCGACCTGAGGGCCAGAGTCGCAGAAGCTGCAACCAAGATGTCCTGCAGAGCTGACTGAGACGGGAATATACCTAGAAGGATCTGTTCCTAGCTACTGGCAGTACAGACCTACATCTAGGGTCCTGTTCGATGAGGGCCATCCCTTCAAGCTAGTAAAGTCAGTGGACAGGTGTCAGATGAAGAAGATACTGGTTAGTTTCCTGAAGAATCAGTGTTCATTGAGTCTGCTGCCCGAGCAAGCAAAGGACTTATTCTTCCATACAAATGCTGTATGGTTCAGCAGAGGGTCTGCTATTCAGTTCAACCAAGTGAGAGTTGTCCTCATCTGTGCATAGTTAAAGTTGGAGTATCCCGCTAATCCCTTCTCCTATACAAGTTCTACCAATAAATACAGAAAATAAATACCCTAAACTGGTCATTTGATAATGAGCGGATGAGTGTGCACCTGGTCGTGTGAAAATACCCAAGCAACTGGCTGCAGAGGGAGCCTCAGAGGGAGGCCCAGGGAAAGTTATACTCAGCGACTCCTACAGGGGCAGTGCTACAGGTGTTTATAGCATGACAGAACAGATTAAGGCAAGCTCTCTGGAAAAGAAGAATAACGCAAGGCTTTTTATTTCATAGTGGGATAGGAAAAGAGGCTGAATTAGCAATGCTTTACACAAGGAAAATATCTCTTACCCGTTCTTTTAAAAAAAACTTTGGCTTTGTTAGTTGAGCTTTACAGACATGGATAAGGATCTCTATTATAGTCATGTGACAGCAATTTTCAAATTTTATTTGACTTGGCTGAAAATAACAGTTTTAGCAGACATTGGAAAATACAAGACAGTTACATTCATGGCATGTCGTAAATGGTGAATGTCACAGCTGCTTGTTCTGCAAGCAATCTAAGTGACTGGGTTCCAGCAGCATCCACTCTAAGCAGCGTCAGACCGTGGTTGCATGTTTGCCTCCTTCGTTACAATGCAGGGTTAATAGCCCTACACTGCACGTGATAAGGGACCACCCACAGTCCGGAGCTTGAGAACAGTGCTGGAGCCTGGGGGATAAAGGAAGTACTGCACCTTATTCCTGCACCCTGGTCTAAACAAGTTTTTACCCCTGTAAAGTTTGTCTCATTCCTGGACCTGTCCTGTACAGCATCCTCAAAATCTAAAGCTAATCCAAAAGAATGCACAAAGTGTGGTTCAAATTGCTTTACAATAACAGCCCTAATGGCAATCTATTAATTCTCTGGAACAACACACCTTGTATAAGGAAGTACCTTTTATAATTGTACGTAACTCTTGTATACTTTATATTGTTAGTTGAAAAGGGACATCCTTGTAAAGTAGAACTGATTCATGTAGCAAGGCATTGGATTCTCCCCTCAGGTTTCTAATTCATAAAAAATGGAACTGTTATGAATTGCATTGTACATACATACAGTTCTTCTTTCATGTAGTGCTGGATTACAAAATAGGCAGAGTAGACAACAGCCTATGGGCCCCAGGCCTTTTAAAGTGGAACTTTACCCATAAGAGTTTGATAACAATTATTGTTCCTAAACAAAAGAGCATATATTCCACATTTATAATTATGCTATCAAAATTAGTGTGTGTTGTAAATTGCCTCCAGCATAGTTTATGTTTCTACTTGCTGGAGGCTGCCATTTTATTGAAGCCCAGAGCAGTCACTTACTTATTAGAAACTTTCCCCCTCTCGAAAAATTTACATCACTTTCTTCAATTAAAATGTGTGCATTTCCAGCCTTGAAGGTATGTCTTGGCTCAGACAGAGAGGAAGGCTGACAGAAGCTTTACAGTGCTGAAGTTCACAGGCTGCACGAGGGAGAAAGGAGAGAATTTCAGGGAAATAAGATAAGATACTGTCTTGGTAGGTTTAACTTTTTTGTATCTCCTTGGTAGCAGAGTTTGTACGGTCACCTCATCTGCTTTTTTCTTCTTCTCTAATCTGTGTTCTTTCCACACAGTCTGTGTCATTCCTGTTGCTTTCTCCCCCTCCCCCCCCCTTCAGCAACAGTAAATCTTAAAGCTGTCAGCTGATTATCCTCTAGTGGCTTTGATTTTAGGCACAATGCACCAGAAATACCCTCTGATTGGGATTTTAAGAGGCAAAGGTAACTGAAGTATGGTGTCAGGAAAATAGTACATATAAATTATCAAAATTGGTTTATAACAACAATAAATAAAATACAAAAAGAGACATAATACATGAATAAAAGTATACGCGGTTCAATCAGTCTGAATAATCAGCATTTATAAAAGACTGTTCACAAAAGGACAGCATAGATCCAATGTGTTTCAAAATACAAGGTCTATTTCTTCATCTTTGGCCTATGAACACATTATAGAGCTGTATCTACAAAATGAGAACGTTCCCATTAGTTTTGTATATAACAATTAGTTAGATATATGTAATTCAAATTTTTTGAGAAAAGTACTTTAAATATAAGGCTCATGATTAGGGATGAGCTTAGAGTTCGAGCCGAAGCTAAGTTCGACTCGAACATCGTTTGTTCGATCGTTCGTCGAATGACGAACAAATGTGCTTCTTCGCGGGAAATTCGAGATCCCATAATGCACTGCGCGCGCGTGGCGCGTGTAACACGTTATGTGATTGGCCAAAGCATGCACCCTGACCTCATGCTTTGGCCAATCAAATGATCTCTGCCATGATTGGACAAAAGTACACGCCCCACACTAAATAAAGGCTGCTTGCACAGCCGCAGCTTGTAGTGTAATTGTGCGGGCTAGGAGACAGGGAGAGGAACGCGTTTGAGGCAGGGTGAGAATAGCTTTTTTGCAGTTTGTCAGACAGTGCAGTGAGACATTCCTAGCAGGGAGGGAAAGGAACGTGTTTGAGGCAGGGAGAGAATCGTTTCTTTGCAGTTTGTCAGACAGTGCAGTGGGACATTCCTAGCAGTGTAGGGAGAGGAACGTGTTTGAGGCAGGGAGAGAATAGTTTCTTTGTAGTTTGTCAGACAGTGCAGTGAGACATTCCTAGCAGTGTAGGGAGGGAGAGAGATTTGTGCTTTTTACAAGTTCAGAGATCAGATAGTGAGAGGTATATTCAGTAGTGCATACCAGTGGCGTAGCGTGGGTTGTCAGCACCCGGGGCAAGGCAAGTAATTTGCGCCCCCTAACCCGCAGGATTTTAGCACTCAAGTCTCTTCCACTAGATTAGGTAAATAAACCCTTACCCCCTAAGCAAATGTATGATTTGTTATGAAATTACTGATGTAATTAAAGTAAAATGCATCTAAATACAAGTTTGAATGACCAGCGTGCCCCCTTTCAATGCAGAAGGACCAGCATGCCCCCTTTCAATGCAGAAGGACCAGCATGCCCCCTTTCAATGCAGAGAGACCAGTGTGCCCCCTTTCAATGCAGAATGACCAGCGTGCCCCCTTTCAATGCAGAATGATCAGCATGCCCCCTTTCAATGCAGAGAGACCAGCGTGCCCCCTTTCAATGCAGAAAAACCAGCGTGCCCCCCTTCAATGCAGAGAGACTTACCTGCAGCGGCGGCTTTTCCTCAGTTCCCCGCGTCTCCGAGTCCTCCTACTCCTCGGCCAATGGCATGCGATCGCCTTTCGGCCAATCAGGAAGCAGGTCTCGGACCCGCTTCCTGATTGGCCAGGAGGAGGATCCGTGTGACAATAGCGAATTTTCATTCGCTATTGTCACACAATGGGTGGGCTCGGGGCGCATTGCTCTGCGCCCCGGGTCCACCCTTTTTTGAAGCCTATTAGAGCCTCTGGCTCTAATCAGGTGATTAGAAAAAAAAAAACACTCTGTGACAGCGCCAGGCTGCTGACTCACTCGCTGCTAAAATGACTGAGCAGTGAAGAGAGGCGGTATAGGCGGGGCTTGGCTTGCAACGCCACCCCACCCTACACCAATGGACAGGTGAGGCACAGTCCAGCCCCGCCCCGACCCGCAATTTTCAGCCATAGGGCGGCTGCGCTGGACATCTCCCAGCCTAAAGATGGAGGCAGCCGCAGACAGTGTGTGAACTGTGTATGTCAGAGTCAGACAGACAAGAGTGACACTGCGGATGCGCCCCCCCCAGATGTTGCGCCCGGTGCGGCCCGCCCCCCCTGCACCCCCCACGCTACGCCACTGGTGCATACCATACACCGTATACCATACATAGATCTCTATCTATATATAGGGCTATCAATTACATCACATCAGGTCATTGCGTATATTGTATACCCATCACATCCCTATCTATATATAGGGCTATCGATTACATAATATCAGATGATAGAGTATTTTAATCGGTCACTTGCGTATACCCTATACCCATCACATCTTTATCTATATATAGGGCTATTGATTACATCATATCAGGTGATAGAGTATTTTAATCAGTCATTTGCGTATACCCTATACCCATCACATCACTATCTATATATTATGCTATTGATTACATTATATCAGGTGATAGAGTATTTTAATTGGTCACTTGCGTATACCCTATTCCCATCACATCTCTATCTATATATAGGGCTATCAAATACATCATATCAGTTCATTGAGTATCTATCGGTCAGTTGCGTATACCCTATATTGATCTCTATCAACATCATGTCCGAAAAGCTGACAAGGAGAGGCAGACGCTCACAGGCTACGAAAAGAGGGCAATCGGCCTCTGTGTCCATTGTGAAAAGTGGTGGTCACAGTCGACATAGTGCATCCTCTGCAGGGCGGGGCACACCTGTCCTTTATTTCCAGTGCTGCCCGTGTCATTCAGCCACAACATGTGGAAGAGTTGGTGGAGTGGATAAATAAGCTGTCCTCATCCTCCTCGTCCTCTGACACCCATGCTCACAGTAGTTTGCCTTCCACCGCAGCTGCCAAAGCGGCCAATTCCACAGGCTCCTTCTCAACAGCTACTCCTTCTGTTGCCAAACCATCATGCACGGAGGAGTCACCTGAACTATTTGATCATAGTGTCAGTGACATGCTGCTGGAGGATGCACAGCAATTTGAAAGCTGTGATGTTGGTTTGAAGGTTGATGAAGGGAATAATGTGAGTCTAGAGAGAGGGGGTGACAATGACAGACAAGAAACCAGCAGTCATGTTGCCACAGCTAAAGCATACTGCCAAGTTTGCTCCCGTGATGAGGAGGGAGGGGATGATGAGGTCACTGACTGCACTTGGGTGCCTGACAGGATAGAGGAGGAGGGGGAGAAGGAGGCACAACTCCAACAAGGCAGGATGTACTCCAGGAGCCGCCATAGCAGTAGCCAACCTATTGCGTCACAGCACAGAGCTCCACAGGTGCAGGGTCCTGCAAACTCCCCGCGGACTTCCAAAAGTTCATTAGTGTGGGCTTTTTTCAGCACATGGGCAGTAGACCACAGCGTTGCTGTTTGCAACATCTGTCTGAAGCGGATCAAGCATGGCCAGAACACCAGCCGCTTGGGCACCACATGCTTGACAAGGCATATGACGACCTGCCATGCAGTCCGTTGGCAACAGCACCTGAAAGAGCCACCAGATCAAAACAAGCATACATCACCTTGTTCCTCATTTGTGATCTTTAACCCTACTATACCTCATGCCTTCTCAAATACCAGCATTGAGAGGGATGATGATATAGCAATGAGTGCCACAGGGACTTGCACCCAACCTGCTAGCAGTACACCACCGCTTGATTTGAGCAGCAGGCAAATTTCTCCACCCCAGTTGCTGAACCGTAGAAAGAAATACTCTCCCAGCCATCCACATGCTCAGCGTCTTAATGCTAGCTTGGCCAGATTGCTAGCATTACAATTGCTGCCTTTTCATCTGGTAGAATCTGCTCCCTTTCGCAAATTTGTGGAATGTGCTGCACCGCAGTGGCAGGTCCCAAAAAAGGCATTTCTTTTCGCGTTAAGGCCATTCCGGCTCTCTTCCGTCATGTAGAAGGTAGTGTTTTGGCCTCGTTGGACAGAGCGGTCAGCAGGAAAGTGCATTACTACTGACTCTTGGTCCAGCAGGCATAGACAGGGACGTTACATTTCCTTCACGGCACACTGGGTAACTCTGCTGGCACCTGGGAAGGATGCAGGACAGGGTTCGGTGTTGCAGCTTGTTTTGCCACCACGCCTCCAAAAAGCTGGTGTTGGTTCTGCCACATCTGCCTACTCCACCACCTCCTCCTCCTCCTCCATGACCTCTTCTGCTCAATTGTTCTCTGAAGCAGCATTGCTCCCTAAGCGTTCAAGGGGCTACACAAGCAGTCAGGCTAAAAGATGCCATCCTGTGCTTCAGTTGGTCTGTCTAGGGGATAGGAGTCACACCGGTGCAGAGATTCTGTCAGCTCTGCAGGGGCAGGCTCAGAGATGGTTGACGCCATGACAGCTTGAGCCAGGAATGGTTGTAGGCGACAATGGCACCAACCTTCTCTCCGCCCTCTGACAGGGAGATTTGACACATGTTCCATGCTTGGCACATGTTCTGAATCTGGTAGTGCAGCGTTTCTTGAGCAGATACCTGGGCTTCCAAGACCTCCTGAGGCAGGGCAGAAAAGTCTGTGGCCATTTCCTCCATTCGTACTATGCCAGTGCTCGCTTATCTGACATTCAAGGGGAATTCAACCTGCCCACCAACTGCCGCATTTGTGACATGCCCACCAGGTGGAACCCAACGTTGACAATGCTGCAGCGGCTACACACACAGCAGAGGGCCCTCAATGAGTACCTGTTTTCGCCACGCCATTGGCTTTTGATAAAGGATGCATGCACCATCCTGTCACCATTTGAGGAGGCCACAAGGATGGTGAGCCAGGACGATGCATCCCTCTAGTCTACCTGCTGGAGCACACGCTGCGTGGAATAATGGACAGGGCACTTGAGGCAGAAAAGCGGGAGGAAGAGGAGGACTTCCTTTCCTCACAAGGCCCCCTTTATGCAGATATCATTCCTGCAGAGCCACAAAACACACAGGAGGAAGAGGAGGAGGAGAATTTCGGCAGCATGGATGTAGAGGATAGCATACAGCAGTCTTCAAGGGATGGTTTTGATTCCCCAGAAGTTGTACATGGTTGGGGAGAGGTTTCTCCTCAATGTCAATGACAATGTCATCCTTAGTGACCCAGAGGACTCATGCCTCCTCCAACTTACGTTGCATGGGCTCCATGATTCTGCAAAGCCTGCAAAAGGACCCGAGGATTCATGCTATCAAGGAGAGGAATAATTACTAGTTGGCAACCCTTCTTGATCCACGTTACAAGGGTAAAGTTGCAGAGCTCATTCTGCATTTGCAGAGGGAGCATAGGATGAAACATCTTGAGGAGGCCTTGAAAAAAAATTTGTGTACCACCTTTCCAGACACTGGGAGGTCAACATTCTCTGGACGTGTTTCTGAGGCATCGTTCAGCCAAAGGAGGAGCGGTGGAGAAGGCGGCCGGCTGACCGATGTCTTTAAACAATTCTTTAGTCCTCAGCAGCACCCAGGGCTGTTAGGTTTAAGCAGCCATCGGCAGCATCTCCATCATATGGTGCATGATTATCTAGGCGCAAGAGCAGACTTGGAGACCTTTCCAGCTGAGCATCCACTGGGTTACTGGGTCTTGAGGATGGACCACTGGCCAGAACTTGCTCAATATGCAATGGAGCTATTGGCCTGTCCTGCTTCCAGCGTGCTTTCTGAACGGACGTTCTGTGCTGCTGGAGGTTTTGTGACAGACAAAAGAGTGCATCTGTCCACAGACTCTGTTGACCAGCTGACTTTTTATGAACCAGTCCTGGATCAACAAGAGCTATCAAGCCCCTGATGCTGATGTAACTGATTGAATTTGCTGGGGTCTTGAAGACTTGAAGACTGCATATGCTGCCTATCCTATTCCTCTACCTTGATTCTGCTAGCTTCCAACAATGTTTTTAGTTTAGGTCACTACCAACTAGTGATGAGCCGAACACCCCCTGGTTCGGTTCGCACCAGAACACTGAACAGAGGAAAAGTTTGTTCGAACAAATTAACCACCATTGAAGTCTATGGGACTCGAACCTCGAAAATCAAACTGCCTCATTTTGAAGGCTTAAATGTAAGTTATTGCCCCAAAAAGTGTATTGGGGGGGGGGGTCCGGGTACTGACCTGGGGAACATGTAGCAATGAAAAAAAAGTTTTTAAAATTGATCACAAAAAGAGCACTGATTTACTGATTTTAATCAGGCTTAAAGTGAGACTTTAAAAATCCAGCAAAACCCATTTCAAAAAAGTTATAAATTGAATCTTGTCAATGATCTCAAGGCAGCTGGGACCATAGTCACAAAGAAAACAATTGGTAACACACCACGCCGTGAAGGAATGAAAGCCTGCAGCGCCCACAAGGTCCCCCTGCTCAAGAAATCACATGTACCGGCCCATCTAAAGTTTGCTCATGAACATCTGAATTATTCAGAGGAGAACTGGGTGAAAGTGTTGTGGTCAGATGAGACACAAATCGAGCTCTTTGTCATCAACTCAACTTGCTGTGTTTGGAGAAGGAAGAATGCTGCCTATGACCCTAGGACACCATCCACACCAACAAACATGGAGGTGGAAACATTATGCTTTGGTGTTTTTTTCTGCTAAGGGGACAGGACAATTTCACTACATCAAAAGGATGATGAACGGGGCCATGTACCATCAAATCTTGGGTGAGACCCTTTCCCTCCCTTGAAAATGGGTTGTGGATGGGTATTCCAGCATGACAATGACCCAAAACACACAGCCAAGGCAACAAAGAAGTGGCTCAAATAGAAGCACATTAAGGTCATGGAGTGGCCTAGCCAGTCTCCAGACTTTAATCCCATAGAAAATATGTGGAGGGAGCTGTAGGGTTGAGTTACCAAACATCAGCCTCAAAACCTTAATGACTTGGAGAGGATCTGCAAAGAGGAGTGGGACAAAATCCCTCCTGAGATGTGTGCAAACCTGGTGGCCAACTACAAGAAAAGTTTGACTTCTGATGTTGATGCCTATGACAGGCGAAATGCTTAGAGATCTGGTTGCTGTTTGAATTACATGTCAAACCATTGACGTCATATCCGGTGCCTCCGTGGAATGCATGCAAGCCAAGGGATCTGAGTGAGGGGTGAGATCTTACCGGTGTCAAGGATTGAGGGGTGTTTTAGAGGTGATTCGAGTTGGTGCCGGTCCTGGCATTTTCTATGTAAGCTGAATACCTAAAGATGTTTTATAGGGAAGATTTTTATAAATATTGTTGCATAATCACCTGGTTTCTTGTATACAATCTGCTGAGGGGAGTTTATGCATTAAGGCGAATAGCGTTCGCTGTAGAAGGATCTCTGGATGGTCTGGCGTTCTTATCCATACAAAGCCTAGTGGTCCCTGGGACCTGGGGACTCTGGTGAGCGCAGTATTTTTGTCTTTCACAAGGTGGAGCACTTGTTTTAAGGCAGAAGAGCACATTGGTTGGTTGTGATCACAGTGATTGGAGAGCATCACAGATTATTGGCACTATATTTTAGTGGACTGTCACTATTATTATCATTAAAAAAGGATGTTTTTGCCAAATATTATAATTTTATCTACTGTTCATATAACATATTTATTTTTTTCACTTGCACTTTATGTAATCTATAAGGGGTTGATTTTCATTCACCTGTTTTAGATATTTTATGTACTCTGAGTACACAAGTTTTGTCATAAGAATGCCTTACTTTATGAGATAATTTATTGTTTTAAGTGTGGTTCACTTTTAAAGGGGTGGCAGTTATTTTGTAGGCTTTTTCACTTATACTGTACTGGGTTGGTGCCTTCAATAGATATAGAGCATAATGACCTCTATGATTGCCAACAAGAGTTTTTCCACCAAGTACTAATGCCGATGTTCTATCAGGATACCGCTACCTATCAGATTATGCAACCAGAAGTGACGCACGGATGAGAACAACTTATTGCGCATGCTCCATGTGTTCCAATGTGGCCGCTATGCATTCCAATAGGTTTCCTAATGTGACAGACCATGAAGCACCAGCGGACATCTTCTTACACCCAAGAAAGTCGTGAATTTCACACTTATTTTAGTAGTAAACTCATCTTATATACTGAAAAAGACTATTTCACCGTGACCGAGTGAAATAGTCTATTTCACTATATAATCAGTTTGTCGCTGAGCAGTGCGGGGTGTACCAAGATGGCCGTCGCCACCTTCTACCTGCAGGTTTCTCGCTATACTTACTATAATACAATAATAATAGAAATGTAATACTGTGATTCAGTATATAAGGTGAGTGTACTGCCAAAATAAAATTCAAGACTTGCGTGGGTGTAAGAAGATATCCGCCGCTGCTTCATGTTCTGTCACAATAGGAAACCTATTGGAACGCATAGTGGCCATGTTGGAAAGCATTGCGCATGCGCAGTAAGTTATTCTCGTCTGAACATCACTTCCAGAATCTGATAGGTAGCGGTATTCTGATAGAACGGGGGCATACGCCAGAAACCCTGAAACAGGCAGCGACATACACCTGTAGCTGCCACCAGGTCGCAGTATATGTACTGTGACGGGTCAGCAAGTGGTTAATCACCAATTGTATTTGTATTATGCAGCATGAAGGGGTTAATGTATTGCCAATGATCACTGACACTGGTTGCACTAATGCAGCAAAAAGGGGTTAATTAACTGCCACTGGTTGGTCACTAATGCATCAGTGACCAGTGGCAACACATAAACCCCCTCATGCTGCATAATACAAATACCATTGGTAATTAACCCCCCCCCCCCGTCAGCCTCCCCCCAATCCAAAGAGTTAATTTCATTTGCAGATGGCAATCTGCTTACTTGTGGGATTACCAGTGCTTGGCTCTTCCTCGGCATGGCGGCTCCTCTAGGTCACAGCTCTGGCAGGAGAACTCTATGCTCCTCTCCAATCCTGCCTCCGGCTGGTGGCCGGCCTTTCAGTGACATCACGCCAGGCCATGGCTACAAAGCCCCTGTCAGGCGGGTATCTCTACTGACAGGGAAGTGAAGGGCTGGGCTATACTATGTTGTGCAGGAGCGCACATCATTACAGCTATTAGCAGCTGGCCGCCCAGTGTGTTAGTCACACACAGATTTTATAAGCACTTCACCTGCGCTGCGCCCCCCTTCCTCCAGTAAATTGTGCCGCCCAGGGCATCCGTCCCTTCCGCCCCCCCCCCTTATACTGGCCCTGCTGCTCATTCCAAATGGGAAATGAGGATGGACAATGGGAGGTTTGGGAGCTCACGGAGGATATTGCAAGTAAGCAAAAACACAAGAAACAATTTAATGAAAAATAGATTACAGGGCCATTAGGTAGTGGATGTGTACAGATTATTTATTGAGAAAAAGGATATCATTTAGTGTCACTTTAACCACTTAAGCCCCGGAGGATTTTCCTGCTAAACGACCAGGGGGTATTTTGCGATTCGGCACTGCGTGACTTTAACGGACAATTGCGCGGTCGTGCGACGCTGTACCTAAACGAATTTGACATCCTTTTTTTCCCACAAACAGAGCTTTCTTTTGGTGGTATTTGATCACCTGTGCGCTTTTTACTTTTTGCGCTATAAACAAAAAAAGAGCATACATTTTGCAAAAATAACAATATTTTTCACATTTTTTTATATGAAATTCCCCAAAAAAAAAAATGTAAAAATCAAAATTTTTTAACATTTTCGGCC